>NW_022681466.1:16085492-16490589 GCF_009764315.1 Trachypithecus francoisi
AGTCCAGAGAGGAAAAGGAAGTCCAGAGAGAGGATGTGGGGGTGTAGTCAGCTCAAGATCACACAGGGCTTCCAACCCGAGTAGGTCCTCTACAGCCCACATGTCCCGGCCATGAGACACTTGCCTTTAATGCAAAATTCCAGAGGTCTGAGTCCCTAGTCTATGAGGGCACAGAAAGTATCTTCACCGAGTCATGTACATAGGTCCCTCTAGGCCACCTTGGCTAGACCACATCCCTTCCTCCAGCCTCCTGGCTTCAGCCACCACACCTCCCTTCAGGGGCTTCCCTGTGCCATCTGGATGTCTACTCACCTTAGCTACCACCACAAACCATGGCCTGCTCTACCCCAAACATGGTCTCAGACCGTCCCCTCCATCTGCATGAGGTAGCAGAGGCAGGTGATCCAGTCCAGCAAGCTTTGCTGAGGACTTCAGGATAGCAGTTGAGAATTACCGGCTGGATGTGGAATTGCAGATGTGAGAGTCTGCTCACATGGAATGGGTCTGCCCTCAGCAGTCACAGGCCAAGCTGACACCTCATTGCCAAGCCCATTGCAAGAGACAGCTCCCTTAACCACTATCGAGCCCCCATTCTACCTAGTCTCAGCTTCTACTCCTGAGAGTAAGATAGAGAAAGCAACTGGCCCTTCTAAGGCCACTACCAAGTCCTCACTTCTCACTTGAGGGCTGACTGCATCCAGGATGATTGAAAAATGAGAAAGTAATGCCAGGTGCAGTGGCTCACACCTGATATCCCAGCACTTTGGGAGGCCGAGGTGGATCACTTGAGGCCAGGAGTTTGAGACCAGCTTGGGCAACATAACAAGTCCCCATCTCTACAAAAATTACAAAACTCGCCAGGTATAGTGGTGTGCACCTGTAGTCCCCGCTACTCAGGAACTCAGGAGGCTGAGGTAGGAGGATTACTTGAGCCGGGGAGGCGGAGGCTGCAGTGAGCTGAGATCGCACCACTGCACTCCAGCCTGGGCAACAGAGTGAGATTCTGTCTCAAAAGAAAGGAAAGAAGAAGGAAGGAATGAAGGAAGGAAGGAATGAAGGAAGGAAGGAAGGAAGGAAGGAAGGGAGGAGGGAGGAGGGAGGGAGGGAAAAAAGAAAATGAGAAAGTCTTGTCCTTTCAGAAGAACTCCACCCTCTGCCCATAGAGTCTCCCTCTGGGACAACCCATCCCAACCTGTGATACCTCAGCTGTGTGGTCTGAAATAACATTACAGGGTTCGCCCTCAGCTCACTTCGTTCCTGCTGACGTCTGCCTGGGCTCCCAACTTTCTCCCAAGCGAGCATAAATTTGAACGAGGACACATATGGACCTTGGGGAGGGGAATCTGATTGCTCCTCCCTTAGTGCTCTAGGAAGTGGTAGAGCAGTAGTGACAAGAGGGACTCCAAGGAAAGAGGAGGATGGGCTGTGAGTATGTGAAGGGCCACTCAGGGCACAGCTTAAGGCATCTTGGGACTCTGTTCAAGCCCTACAGGTGCCAATTTTCTGACCATCTCTGTCCAGCCCAGGGCATAGCCAAAGGGAGGTAAGACTCCCTCCTGCCTTGCTTCCCCAGAGGCCAGCCTAGTATCAGGCACATGGAGGCCTTCAGATGAATCATACTGACCCAAGTCCAAATTGGAATAAAATGAGTGAGGGTTGGTTGCCCTCACCTCTTCCTGGAAAAGCATAAACAAGAGTAAATGTGGGCCAGGCAAGGTGGCTCACACCTGTAATCCCAGCACTTGGGAGGCCGAGATAGGCAGATCACTTGAGGTTGGGAGTTCAAGATCAGCCTGGCCAACATGGTGAAACTCTACTAAAAATATAAAATTTAGCTGGGCGTGATGGTGGGCATCTGTAATCCCAGCTACTTAAGAGGCCGAGGCAGGAGAATCACTTGAACCTGGGAGGTGGAGGTTGCAGTGAGCTGAGATTGAGCCACTGCATTCCAGACGTCGGGCGCGGTGGCTCACGCCTGTAATCCCAGCACTATGGGAGGCAGACGAATCATCTGAGGTCAGGAGTTCGAGACCAGCCTGGCCAACATGATGAAACCCCATCTCTACTAAAAATACAAAAAGTAGCTGGGCATGGTGGTGGGCGCCCATAATCCCAGCTACTTCGGAGACTGAAGCAGGAGAATCACTTAAACCTGGGAGGCAGAGGTTGAAGTGAGCCGAGATTGCGCCATCGCACTCCAGCCTGGGCAACAAGAGCGAAGCACCGCCTCAAAAAAAAAAAAAGAATAAATGTGACATTGGGCAGAGTTAGAAAAGAAACATCTACATTCAGCCAGGGCAACAGGAATGATCTAGAACATGTGGTGTGAGTGGAAAGAACCAGCGTCCAAGTTGCTGTGCCTCTGCCTGGGTGTCTAGTGGGGCTGCCAGGGGGTGGTGCCTGCAGAACAGCCAAACAGCTGGCCAGATTCTCCTCCTAAGCCAGATGATGCCATTTGTTGTTCCATCCCCAGCCAGCTGCCAGCCCTGCGGTCCCGGGCCCCAGGAGAGGTGCGCCATTGCAGCCCCCTGCACTCAGCTGCCTCTGACTCCTAGGGCAGACAGAGGGGCAAGGGGACTGGGCACACTGGCTGGGTCAGGGAGTCAAGGCCTTCACTTGGTACTCACTGCCTCAGGCCATAGGAAGCCAATCCAGTGTGGGCCCAGGGTTTGGGACAGATCCCACCAGCTGGAGCAGGAGAAGGCACCTCCAGCCCCCTTTGGCCAGGGCCAATCTCTGTTCCTGACTGGCACGAAGGCCTGGGTGGCGGGAGGGGCTCAGATCCGGTGGAACACCAGCTGTCCAGGCAGATTACCAGGTCGGAGTGCCCACTCCGGCTTCACCAGCCCAGAGGCCTTGGGCAAGTCACTTCTCTCCTCTTGCTGCCCTTTCTCTATGAGAGATGAAAAAACATCGTAAACAGTGTTGTCCTCAGATGGGATTAGAGAGCTTGGCAAGATAGCGCACGTGAAGCCCCCTCATGGTGCGCTGCACAGGGCAGGTACTGGTCCGTTGGGCATTCCTTTTCCTGGGAAAGCCTCTCTGTGGTTTGTTTCCTCCTCTGTGAAGTGGGAGGTTTGTAGGAATCCAGCGTGACCACAAGGTGAAGGCCTCAGCATAGTTCCTAGAACCGAGGTCCCCCATAAACAGGATTCTGTCTCAGGGTCTGAGTCCCTGCCCTTTTCTCTCTCCACAGGACTCAGCCCCTGGCAGGCTTGTGCTGGAGACAGTGAATGGTCTTGTAGTGGCGGGATTTGCCCACCTCTGTGTCCCTGTGTTTGAGTCTCTTCTGCTTGAGTCTGAACTTCAGGCTGGTGGCCACAGAAGCCAACACTCTCACTTTACAGATGAGAAAACGGAAGCCTGGAGAGGGCCAGGGACTTGCCCCGGTTCCCACAGCCAGTCCATGCCGGAGCTGCGCTAGGACACCCTCCTCTCTGCGCCCAGAGCGATGGCCACAACACCCCTTTCTGTCTGCTGGAAAACTCCTTCATTCTTGCCGATCTGTACTCATCTTTCAGTCTCTGCCTCTTTAGCAACCAGAGCCTATGAAGAGGTGACCAGGCCCCGGTCACTCCCCGGAGCAGAGAAACTGGAGGTGTAGGGGTGGGAACTGAAGGGGAGGGGCATGGCAGGGGCCGAGAATGTGGCTGCTCTGGCCCGGGGCCTGAGCCAGGCTGCCTACAGAGGAGCCAGTATGCCCAGACATTAGGGCTTTGTGAGTTGAAGAGTTCGGTGTGGGGATGGTTGTTTTGTTGAGCTGACATTGTTTCAGGTTGACTGAATGTCAGTGTCTTGGTGTCCAGGAGCCAGCTCTTTAGAGCCAGCCAGGGTCTTGGGGAGAATGTGGCTGGAGCATCCTAGTCTGGATCAAGGAGGGGAGGGGGCTGCCCGTGCCCCATAAGCGCTGAGCAGGTCCTTGAGGAGAAGACTGCAGAGGAGGAGTGAGTCCTAGCGTGGATACCAAGAGAGGCGAGAGGAACAGGCGCCCTTGCATCTTGGGGCCAAAGTAGAAGGGCCTGGCCAGAGTGGAGGATGGACAGAGGCAGGACAGGGACCTCTGGAGGCTGGTGCCTTCCTGCCAGGGCACTGGGAGCCCTGAGGACACAGCGATTAAACCTTCGTCCACAAAGGAAGAACCAAGAGAACCCTGGGGACCAGGAGGGCCCCAGGAGGACTTGGGGACTGGCCAGACGGGTGGGGTGGGCCAGACTCACAGCTGTCCAGATGTGGGTAAGAGATAACTCTGTTTACTGGGCACCCAGTGGGAGCAGGGCGGGGGTTGGGAAGGGGCTCCCAGGGCCAGTGGGGCGGGCAGATTAGGAGGCGGGGGCATGAGTCAGGGGTTTGCGAGCTGCCCCTGGGGCACTGGTGCTGTCAGAACGAGTGGGAACGTAGCTGGTCGCAGAGGGCACCAGCGGCTGCAGGACTTCACCGAGGGACCCTGAGGCTCGTGAGCAGGTGGGCAGGGCAGGGAGGGGCTGGGGATGGTCCTTTGGTGCCTGCCCTGAGGGTTTCTGCAGGTGCCCAGCCTGAATCTATGCCCAGGTGGGCAAGGCTCCTGACCTCCAAGGGGATGCAGGTGGGTAAGGTGAGAATGTTACCAGGCGCATGTTGCCCCTAAGGGAACAGGCCCATTGGCACCTGAAAAGAGGAGGGTGGCAGGTGGCCAGTGGCAGCAGTGGTGTGTGTGGCTCTGGCGTGTGTGTTGCTGGGGGTATCTGATCCCCTCCAGGTATGGGCCCTTGTCAGCTTGTTGGATCCCACAGGCTCAGGTCTCGTCCACCTCAGACTCCTTCCTTCCTAATAGAGGTCCTCAGGCCACCCCATCTCCCACCTAGGAGGCAGGATGTCAGATGACACAGTCTTCCCTTTGGGACACTTCCAGGGTCCACCTGGGGCACCCGGCTCCATGCCCAGCGTGGTCAGTATTGGAGGGAACTACAGAGCCTCCTACCATGTGAGAATCTTAAAACGCTTAGCTCAGGCTGATTCCATGGGAATTGAGGGCAAATCAGAGGGGAAATGAAGATGGCAAGTCTGACTATAACCCCAGCAGCAGGGATAATGACAGCAAACATTTTCATAGAGCTCCTTATATGCTAGGCACTGTTCTAAGCCCCTTACACATGTAAACTTCCTTAATGCTTACAACAGGCCTATGAGGTGGGCATCATTATTATCACTCCCATTTTACTCATGAGAAAACTGAGGCACAGAGAGTTCAAGTCACTTGCAGTTAGTAAACGGCAGGGCTGGGCTTTGAACCCAGGCAGTCTGACTGCAGAGTCCGTGACCTTAACCACTAACTCTACACTAGCTATCAGTTGTTTTGTTGGAGGTAACTCAGCGTAGTGCTTAGGGATGTGGCTGGAGCCAGGTAGTCCAGGTTGTAACCTGCCTCTGATACCTACCTGCTGGGTGGCTGAAGCAGGTAAATGTCTCTGAACCTCAGCTTTCACATCTGTAGAATGGACTAATGACATTACTCTTCTTCCTCTTAGAATCTCCAAACCACTTCACAGAGTGCTTTGGGAATTCTAAGAGTTAAGGCATTAAGGTTCTTTGTGCAGTTCAGGCTGATTACACAAACGTGGTGCCACACCATTAGGAAGCTGTCCCTGTCATCTGGTCAGCCCCCTTCCCCACTGTGTCTTCCCAGCTGCGCTATACTTTCTAGGTTCAGCTGTCCTGCTCACCCTTATCTGGCCAGGTGTTTGGTACACTTCCAAACTTGGGGCAGCGGTCTGGGTCCAGGCCCTTATCAGTGCTAGGCAGCACAAGGCCTGAAGCTGGGGGTTGGCCGGGCTGGCGGGTGGCAATCCAGGTCATGGGCGTGCCCTGTAAGTCTCCAGCTGAGCTCAAGGCACCCCCGTTTTCCCCTCTTCTTTCTTACTGATGTCTCAGAACCCTGGTGGGAAGGCACTCCCATTGTACAGATGGGGTGACTGAGGCCTAGAGGCTAGAAGCTGCCCAAGGCCCTTCAGCCAGTCAGTGGAAGAGAGGCAGCCTGGACCTCTGGATTCTCCAGCTCTGAGGGCCCCTCTGACCGTTACAGTCCTCAGATGGGCAACCAAGGCCACAGTCCCAGCCCCATGGGCGGGACTTTTAGTACCTAAGGATTAGACATCCTGGAGACCACTCAGGATCTGAGGTCTAAGAAGGTACATGGGGAAGTCCAGAGAAGGAAGAAAGTGAATAAAGATGGAAGAGAAAGAGAGAGGAACTTTGGGAGAAGCAGAGAGGGAGGAGGAAAAAGAGAGAGAGAGAAGAGGTGGGTGATCAGGGTCCTCAGGAGCAAAGCCAAGCCCTGCAGTAGGGACTACCTCATCCTCAGGTCCAGGACCCCTCCCCTGCACCCCATCACTTGCCCCACCTGCCAAGGCAGGGGCCTCTCGCATTCTCCAGTCTGGTGAGACCCAGTAATCCCCTCCCTAGCCCCAGGACTGCAGGGTCACCCATTCCTCAGAAAGAAGGGGCTCTGCACATCCCTTTCCTTCTTTTCCCTTTTTTTTTTTTTTTTTGAGATGGAGTCACGATCTCAGCTCACTGCAACCTCTGCCTCCCTGGTTCGAGGGATTCTCCTGCCTCAGCCTCCCAAGTAGCTGGTATTACAGGCATGTGCCACCACGCCTGGCTAATTTTTGTGTTTTCAGTAGAGACGGGGCTCACCATGATGGCCAGGCTCCCTGCCCCATGCCCTCACGTGGCATTTTCCCACCTTGCTCAGCCCACCTGTGCAGCTCCATCCAGCCATGCCTCACACCTGGGTCCCAGACCTTCAAATCTCACTTGTGCTTTTAGGCTACACCAGTGACCCCTCCTCCAGTGACTCCACCCACCGGGTGCTGCAAATGCATCCTGCTCTTCCTCCTGCCATACAGATCCTTGGCACTCAGCATATTCGGCCCCTGGGGTCCACGTCACCTCGGAAGCACTGAGGCTGCCCTGTGTTCCTGTTTGCCTCCTTATCAGGGCTAGGAGCTTCCCCAGTGTAGGGATAGGCCTTGTTCAGCTCAGCACGCCCTCCCACCAGCCCCCAGTGCTCAGCACCCCCTCCCACAGCCCCCCGTGCTCAGCACCCCCTCCCACAGCCCCCAGTGCTCAGCACTCCCTCCCACAGCCCCCAGTGCTCAGCATTCCCTCCCACCAGCCCCCAGTGCTCAGCACCTCCTCCCACAGCCCCCAGTGCTCAGCACCGCCTCCCACCAGCCCCCAGTGCTCAGCACTCCCTCCCACAGCCCCCCATGCTCAGCACCCCCTCCCACAGCCCCCAGTGCTCAGCACTCCCTCCCACAGCCCCCAGTGCTCAGCATTCCCTCCCTCCCACCAGCCTCCAGTGCTCAGCACCCCCTCCCACAGCCCCCAGTGCTCAGCACCCCCTCCCACAGCCCCCAGTGCTCAGCACCCCCTCCCATAGCCCCCAGTGCTCAACACAATGCCAGGCACAGACTGGGAACCTTTGTTGAACCAACCCAATTCCCTGTCACCACAATGCCCTGTGCTATAGTGGGTGAGGGGGGAAAGGAGTCCCCTCCACACCCAGTCTGGGGCCACCTTAGGTGACCCCTGTCTTCCCCTTGGACCTGCCCTCACATTCCTGGGGAGGGCACACCTTTCTCTCTGCTAGGGGCACAACTGAGAAAACTGAGACCCCGAGCTCAGAGGCCTCTTGCCTGGGACCTAGTCATCCTGGCTCCCCAATCCCAGAGCCCCAACCCTGCAATAGGGAACCATTCTTACAGTCATTCGATAAATGTTTATTGAGCACCTACTGTGTGACAGCCACTCTGCTAGGAGTGGGGAATTTTGTAGGGATTGAGAGGTACAGGGTCTTCGCACTCAGGTGGCTTCCCTTCCAGAAGCATTGTCAGACAATATGAATACAAATCAATCAAGAAACCATGTATTGGTTTTTTTTGTTTTGTTTTGTTTTGTTTTGTTTTTCTTCTGAGAGAGCCTCACTCTGTCATCTAGGCTGGAGTGCAGTAGTGCCATCTTGGCTCACTGCAACCTCTGCCTCCCAGGCTTAGGCAATCCTCCCACCTCAGCCTTTCAAGTAGTTGGGACTACAGGTATGTGTCACCACACTCAGCTAATTTTTGTATTTTTGTAGACACGTGGTTTCACTATGTTGCCCAATTGGTCTCGGACTCCTGAGCTCAAGCAATCTGCCCACCTCAGCCTCCCAACATGTTAGGATTACAGGTGTGAGCCACCACGCCCAACCAAGAAACCATTTAAAAATTAGTCAGGCATGGTGGTGTGTGCCTGTGGTCCCAGCTACTCTGGTGACTGAGGTGGGAGGATCACTTAAGTCCAGGAGTTTGAGGCTGCTGTGAACTGTAATCATGCCACTGAATTCCAGCCTGGGTAACAGGGGGAGACCCTCTCTCAAAAAAAGAAAAAAGAGGAAGAAATCAGCAGCCCAGGCTGAGATAGTGAGACCCTGTTTTACACACAATTTTTTTTTTAATTAGCTGGGCACTGTGGCATGCCTATAATTCCAGTTACTCGGGAGGCTGAGTCAGGAGGATCCCCTGGGCCCAGGAGTTCAAGGTTGCAGTGAATTATGATCATACCACTGCACTCTAAGCCTGGGTGACAATGAGACTCTGTCTCAAAAAAGAAAAGAGAGAGAGAGAGAGAGAAGGAAGGCGGGGATGTAGGAAGGAAGGAAGGAAGAATGAAAAGGAAGGAAAAGAAACCAGAAGATGACAGATTGGGGGCCAGACACGGTGGCTCACACCTGTAATCCCAGCACTTTGGGAGGCCGAGGTGGGCTGATCACAAGGTCAGGAGATCAAGACCATCCTGGCTAACATGGTGAAACCCCGTCTCTACTAAAAATACAAAAAAATTAACCGGGCATGGTGGCGGGTGCCTGTAGCCCCAGCTACTTGGGAGGCTGAGGCAGGAGAAAGGCGTGAACCCGGGAGGCGGAGCTTGCAGTGAGCCAAGATCACGCCAGTGCATTCCAGCCTGAGCAACAGAGCGAGACTCTGTCTCAAAAAAAAAAAAACAAAAAACAAAAAAACAAGGTGACAGAGTGACAGATTGGGTCAAGGTGGTGGTCAGGGAGGGCCTCTGAAGAGAAGACATTTGAGCTGAGATGCGAGAAGGGCTGAGGTGTTATGGGGAGGGTGTCCGGGATACGGACAGCTGGATGTGCAAAGGCCCTGGGACATGAAAGGGCTTAGTGAGTTCTAGGAACCACAGGAGGCCAATAGGCTAACGGGGAGAGAGCAAGAGAGACGGAGTACAAGATGGGGTCAGGGAAAGAAGCAGGACCACATCATCCAGACCTGCGGACCACTCCCAAGGATGCTGCAGCCCATGCCCAGTAAGCAGCAGCTATTTCTGAGAGAAGAGCATGTGTTTAGAGCCCCTCAGGGGAGCTAAGCCCCCTCAAGAAGGGACCGGCATGTCCCCTGACATTGGCTGAGTCCCAGGGATGGGTAAGAAAAGAAGCCAGGTGAAGACTAGAGAATGAAGGAGGGAGATAGACCTGAGGGTCACCTGCCTATCTTCCCCAAACATCTTTCACTGGTGCCAGCCAGACTTACCTCTTCCCTGCACTGCCCCTCTCTCCTTGCCCCTGCTCACCTACCCTCACACCTGTAAATCCAGCTTGTTCTCCCGTTCCCTCCACACTTCCTTCCTCTGACCCTACCACCTCCAACACGTGGATCCCCTACACCGACATGTGGCCTCCTCTGGAGGAGGACCAGGAGATCCTGGGATGCCCTATGCCCCACTCAGCCTGTGCCCTCTGCTGCAGGGACCCGCGGTGCGGGTTATGCTGGGGGCTCGGATCACCGTGGACAACTGGACACTCAGGACCACGCCATGGAGGAGCTGCAGGTGGGTGTTCCCTGGCATCAGCAGCGCTCCCACCTGGAGGCTCTGGGGACCCCGGCCCTAGACTCCTATTTTCGTTGGGGGTGGAAGAGCCCCTCACAGCCCAGCCTCAATGGCCGCTTCCCACAGGATGATTATGAAGATGTGTTGGAGGAGAATCTGGAGCTGGAGGAATATGAAGACCCAGGCGTCCTCAAGCCCCAGGTGGAGGAGCCGGCAGGTAAGCCCCTCTCCCTCCCTCTGCTGGGAGCCCTAGACAGGGACAGGAGGGGCACTTGTCCTCTCCCCTTCTCCACAGTCCTCCTTCTAAGCCCCATGAGCCGTTCTCCCCTCAATTCTGGCTGATTAAAGGATAAACAGAGTTTTGTTTGAAATGATCACAGGAGGTGACTGGGAGAGCAGGGGCAGTCACCCATCCAGTGCTCCTGCAATGTGAGAGGGGTGGGCAGCCCGTTTAGGACAAGGGTGTGAGCCCACATGCCATCTGTGCCCATCCAATGCCAGCTTCCAGGCAAGAAATTGGGCTTGTTCTTGGGGAAAGAGGTCCTGAGAAATGAGGGGCTTGTGGGGACCCTCCTGGGTGGAAAGACACCAGGAACCACCCTGCCTTCCCTGGTCTGTCCAAGGTTTTAGGTGGGGAGCCCCAAGCAGGGCCTGTTTACTGTCAACAGGACTTAAGTGCTGGAGATTGGGATTAAAGTTAAGAGGCCCCTCTCGGAAATGAGGGCTGGGGGTGGGAGGGGTGGGAATATAAGGGGCTGACCCACCCTGGTGCCTGAGCTCAGTGAGACACTGCACGGATGCTGATGGGCTCACTGAGGCAGGTGGGAAAAGAGACTGGCCTCAGAGGTGGAAGGGGAGGGAGGAGGTCCTAGGAGGATCCTGAAAATTGCCACTCAGGGCTCTGCAGTCACCTTGGAGTGGTCCCTTCACTTCATCACTGCGGAGAGGCTAGGCCTCCCTGGCTGAGTTCCAGGAGTCCTCGACAAGGCTCAGATGGGGAGCCCAAGGCTAGGCCCAGCACAGGTGTGGGGAGCCCCATCCACTGAGTGGCCAGTGTGGGATGGGGCACCAGAGGCCCAGCCCAGGGCCATTGGGAAGGAGGGGGCATCCGCCCATGCCTAGGTCTCTGAGGCTCATGGTGGATCGTGAAGAGCCTCAGGTGGGGGACAGGCAGGTCAATACTAACCGACCTCCGGTTTTCAGCTCACGACACCGAGGCAACAGCCACAGACTACCACACCACATCGCACCCGGGTACCCACGAGGTGAGGATCCCAGCCTCCCCCATTCTCTCCCATGCTGCCTTTGGGGTCCACCATTTGACCCGGGAAGAGAGGAGCAAGGGGATAGAGGCAGCTTCAGACTGGGGGAGACCCTGCAGCCGATAGAGGAGTGACGGTCCCAGGAAATAGGTGGGAGGGATGCCCCACTGACGGGGAGGCCTGGGCCCCCTTCCAGAAGCACCCTGGGCAGGGATAACCTGATTGACAAGGGCTGAGTCCCCAGGCCCTCAGGCCCTGACTGGGCTGTCGGGCTTCACTGGGGAAGCACAGAATTGAAGACTTGCTTTCCTCTGCCCAGGCCCCTCAGGTCTCCACTGAGCACCGAACTGTCTAGCTGGTTAGGAATTTGGGCCGGCCCTCAGCTATGGCCCTTGGAGCAACCACCTGGCCCAGGGACATGCTGAGGCACAACCACGAACAATCTTAGAGGCTGGAGACTGACCCAATGACTCCAAAGTCCCCTTTAGCCTCAGCCTGCAAGGCCTCCGCTTCCTACTCCTTTCCCTCCCCAGTGGCCTCTCCAGCATCCCTTTGGGTCAGGGTTCTCCAAATGCCTTCTCAAAATGGGGTGAGGGCCTGGCCAGGAAGTTGGGAGATAGGGGAATGGTGTGAGCCATATCTACCCATATCTACGGACCCTTGAGCACAGGGATCCAAGCCTCACAAGCACAAGCCTCTCTCGAGAGCGGCTGAGCACCCACTATGCCCTGGACTATACCTGACGGACTAACTCAGGCGCATGGGGCCACAGGTCTATGTGGAGCTACAGGAGCTGGTGATGGATGAAAAGAACCAGGAACTGAGATGGATGGAGGTGGCGCGCTGGGTGCGACTGGAGGAGAACCTGGGGGAGAACGGGGCCTGGGGCCGCCCGCACCTCTCTCACCTCACCTTCTGGAGCCTTCTAGAGTTGCACAAAGTCTTCACCAAGGGTGAGCCTCCTGGGTCCTTGTGGGCCCCCTGCAGGTGAGACTTGTTGTGTGGGGCTATGGCTCAGCCTCCCAGCTCACTCTTCCACTGTCTGCAGGTACCGTCCTCCTGGACCTGCAAGAGACCTCCCTGGCTGGAGTGGCCAACCAACTGCTAGACAGGTTTATCTTTGAGGACCAGATCCGGCCTCAGGACCGAGAGGAGCTGCTCCGGGTCCTGCTGCTCAAACACAGGTGCCCCTGCCTGCCAGGGCTTGGATTCCATATTCAGCGGGCCCACTTCCCCAGCCCACTTGCCCCAAGTTCTCCCCAGGAATCCAGGTGGCCCTACCCTCACCAAGCAAGGGCTCACTTTCCTCCACTATGGCTCCCATCTCTGACACCTTGAAAGGGGTGGCCATGTCCTATGCTCAGAGTTGGGGGCTGCTGGTCCCCAGGAGGGCAGACCTGCAAGGCCCTTTTCTCTAGCCATTCTTTTGATCCTGCCTCGTCATTCCAGAGGCCACCCACTTACATCTACAAGGTACTTGAAGAGGAGGCTCTGATTCTCCTTCCATCCCAGGGTCTCTCTGGTCTGGTCTGGGAAGTCCCAGATGTCTACCCTTGATGTCTACCCCCGTCCCTTGATGTTGGCCCTTGATCCCTCCCACCACTGATAGCTCGGCCTGAACAGCTTACTCAGCCCATGTCCCCTGTACGTCCTGCAGCCATGCCGGAGAGCTGGAGGCCCTGGGGGGTGTGAAGCCTGCGGTCCTGACGCGCTCTGGGGATCCTTCACAGCCTCTGCTCCCTCAACACTCCTCACTGGAGACACAGCTCTTCTGTGAGCAGGTGCGTCAGTCACACGGTCAGGGCCAGGGTGGGGCATGGAGAGAGCTTCCTCAAACGCCAGCAGAGGTCCTGAAAAAACCACCACAAGCAGAGGACCAGAAGTACTCCTGCAACTGGGGTGTGCCAGGAGAGTTGCGAAGCCCCCAACCTGAACATGGTGGGAAGTGAGAATGGGAAGGGGAGGAAGGGGAGGATGCTCAGGTCTCTCAGGTCAGAGTGGCCCGAGGACTCCTGTCACCACCCTCCTTCCCACAGGGAGATGGGGGCACAGAAGGACATTCACCATCTGGAATTCTGGAAAAGATTCCCCCAGATTCAGAGGCCACACTGGTGCTAGTGGGTAAGAACAGGCATCTCTACCCTCAGCCCTCCACACCCCTTGTGTCCTGGCTCAGCCTGTCTTTCCCTCAGCCTGGACCCCCGCAGCCCCACCTCTTCAGCACACCCACCCTGGGCTCCTCGGCCTGGCCTGATCTTCTGGTCCCCTAACAGGCCGAGCCACCTTCCTGCAGCGGCCAGTGCTGGGCTTCGTGAGGCTGCAGGAGGCAGCGGAGCTGGAGGCAGTGGAGCAGCCCATGCCTGTGCGCTTCCTCTTTGTGTTGCTGGGACCTGAGGACCCCCACATTGATTACACTCAGCTCGGCCGGGCTACTGCCACCCTCATGTCAGAGAGAGTGAGGAAGGGCCGGAGAGGGCTGGGCTGGGGGAGCTTGGGAGCTGGGTGGTGGCTGAGGCCTGCTCTCCAACCTGACCTGGGTTACTTTAGGTTCACTGGTTTGACCCATTCAGCCTAATCCAGCTGCTGCTGTGCTACCTGACAGGGGAAGTCGGGTGTGTGCAGTCTGGCCCAGCTCTGCCTGCTCCGGCCTGGTCTCATCTGGTTGGCTTTGGCCTGGCTTAGTCTAGTCCAGCCCACTCTGACCTGGTTCCACCTGGTCAGGTCTGGCTTGGTCGGGCTTAGTTAGCTCTAGTTTCGTCTAGTCTGCTTAACCCACCAGGTTAGCTTAGTTCCTTCTTTCCCCACCCGGGGCCCCTGTCTGTCTCCCCAGAGCCCTTTCTTAGTGGAGAGAAGGGGTGGGAGTGGGTAGGAAAAGCAGTTCCTGGCAATGGGAGCTGCTGCCTAAGGGGGTTCTGGTCCCTGGAGGCCCTGACTTCGGACTCCTGGGTCCTTTCCCTCCGCAGGTCCAGACAGCCCTGACCCTGTCTCCTGCCCCTAGGTGTTCCGCATGGATGCCTACCTGGCTCAGAGCCGAGGGGAGCTGCTGCGCTCCCTGGAGGGCTTCCTGGACTGCAGCCTAGTGCTGCCTCCTACCGATGCCCCCTCCGAGCAGGCACTGCTCAGTCTGGTGCCTGTGCAGAGGGAGCTGCTTCGAAGACGCTACCAGCCCAGCCCTGCCAAGCCAGACTCCAGCTTCTACAAGGGCCTAGGTACCTGCCCTTCCCAGCCTAGGCTTTTTGAGCCCCCACCAACTCCCAGACACCTCAGCGTAGCCTGTCTCCCATCACATGTCCCTCTCTCACCGCTCCCTATGCCCACATTTCCCAGCCTTCTTGGCCACCCCATTCCAATCAGACAGTCTCCCCTACACCCTCCAGTCCCCTTTCCCCTCACGTCCTCCAGCTGCTCCCTCTGACCATGCTCTTATCCTCCACCACAGACTTAAATGGGGGCCTACGGGGTCCTGGGGGCCCAGACGATCCTCTGCAGCAGACAGGCCAGCTCTTCGGGGGCCTGGTGCGTGACATCCGGCGCCGCTACCCCTATTACCTGAGTGACATCACAGATGCATTCAGCCCCCAGGTCCTGGCTGCCGTCATCTTCATCTACTTTGCTGCCCTGTCACCTGCCATCACATTCGGTGGCCTCCTGGGTCAGTGCCAATACCTGTCTCCCTAACTCTCGCCTCTGATCCTCTGGCCTCTGTCTCAGCCCCAACTTCTGACTCTTTCTGACCCTCCAGACCCCTGCATCAGCCTGCCCATGACTTGCTCTATGGGCCCCTGGAAATGATCTTCTGACCTTGAGCCCACTGTGACCTCTACCCACAGGAGAAAAGACCGGGAACCAGATAGGAGTGTCGGAACTGCTGATCTCCACGGCAGTGCAGGGCATTCTCTTCGCCCTGCTGGGGGCTCAGCCCCTGCTTGTGGTTGGCTTCTCAGGACCCCTGCTGGTGTTTGAAGAAGCCTTCTTCTCGGTAGCTCTGTCCTTGCCCCACTGACCTGACCCTGTCATGTCCCCCGCCCCACCTGCCTGATGCACGGTGCCTTGCCCCAAGGCCCTCTTTGTCCGACCGAATTCTTCTGACCACCCTGCAGTTCTGTGAGAGCAACGGTCTAGAGTACATCGTGGGCCGTGTGTGGATCGGCTTCTGGCTCATCCTGCTGGTGGTGCTGGTGGTGGCCTTCGAGGGTAGCTTTCTGGTCCGCTTCATCTCCCGCTATACCCAGGAGATCTTCTCCTTCCTCATCTCCCTCATCTTCATCTATGAGACCTTCTCCAAGCTGATCAAGGTGGGGGCCTATGGGGATGTTAATGCACACGGGAGGTTGTGTATAAGACCGAGACCCTGACTGGGCGTGAGGGTTCACGCCTATAATCCCAGAACTTTGGGAGGCTGAGGCGGGTGGATCACCCGAGGGCAGGAGTTCAAGACCAGCCTGGCCAACATAGTGAAACCCCATCTCTATTAAAAATACAAAAATCAGCCAGGTGTGGTAGCGGGCACCTGTAATCCCAGCTACTCGGGAGGCTGAGGCTGAAGAATCGCTTGAACCCAGGAGGTGGATGTTGCAGTGAGCCGAGATTGTGCCACTGCACTCCAGCCTGGGCAACAGAGCAAAACTCTGTCTCAAAAAAAAAAAAAAGACTGAGCCATTGTGTCCTCGTACATGTGTCTGTGCAGCATTTGTGTGGCTTTGCTTTCACCTGTGTACATAACCATGTGACTGTGCATGTGACTGTGGCAACATGTGTGTGTGTGTCTGTGTAGTCACACATCTGCACACAGGACTGTGCAGCTGTGTTGACTGTGACCACATATGTGTTGGCACCTGCTGCTGCCTGTGGAAAGCATTCTTGCTGAGGCATGAGACGGTGCCTCTGCGTGCACATGTCCAGTTCATGACCACACATGATGTGAGCAATGGGTAAGTATGGGCGTGACACAGCATGTGAAACACATGCACAGTGAGAGCAAGGGGGACTCTGGAGCCTCTGAAGTCCCCCACTCCCTCCCCTGCACTTGTTCTCAAGAGCTGCAGGGCTTGTGGATAGAGTGCCCACCCACTTTGGCTTGCCTCCTGTCATCTTAAGGTCTGCTTGCATCTGTACCTGCATTTTACATGGAAGAAGGGTGGGCCCTATGTGTTGTCCCCTGATTCTGTCAGATGGAGGGTCTTTCTGTGTCCAGGTCTTTTAACCCCTTGTTGGAAACTTCCCTGACCCTTGTTTCCTGACCTCCAGCCTTCTCATGTCTCCCAGGTCCTGGGTGTGCATGTGTGCTCACACACACATGCATTGCCTTCCATGGCCCTCCCTGCCCAAACCTGGGCATCTTCATTCCTGAAAACCAAGCTGTAGAATCCCATTTATCCTCTGTTTCCATGTCAATTGAGGAAGAAGATAGATGGATGGATGGATGAATAGATGGATAATGGATGGATGCATGAATGATTGATGGATAATGAGTGGATGGATGATGGATGGATGAATGGATGGATAAATGGGTGGATGGATAGATGATAGGTAGGTGGATGGATGGGTAGATGGATATGAATGGATGGATGAATAATCAATGGAAGATCAATGAACAATGGATGGTTGAATGATGAATGGGTGGATAAATGGATGGATGATGAATTAATAGATGACTGGATGCATGGATGGTAGTGCTGGGTAGTTAGCTGGTGGTACTTTCCAGCCCAAGCCAAGGCTGGGAGGGAACAGAATGCCTTGGTTTTCTGCTGCAGATCTTCCAGGACCACCCACTACAGAAGACTTATGACCACAATGTGTTGATGGTGCCCAAACCTCAGGGCCCCCTGCCCAACACAGCCCTCCTCTCCCTTGTGCTCATGGCTGGTACTTTCTTCTTTGCCGTGATGCTGCGCAAGTTCAAGAACAGCTCCTACTTCCCTGGCAAGGTCAGCACACCCTCCTCACCTGTCCTTACCAATACTGCCCTATCCCAGCCCAAAGCCCCCCACTCCAAATTCCCCAGTGCCCTTAGCTTCCCTTCTTTTCCAGATTCCCATTCCCAATTCCAACCTCCCCTGGCCCTATCCTTACCTAGGGTTTCACTGAGGGCAAGCCCCTCCCACTTTTGTGGCATGCCCAGCCTGAGAACTGCTGGGGGAAAAAGAAAGGAGGCAGACATAGCTGAGGTGCAGGACAGGGCATTATATGCTGATGGATCCCCTGGAAGAGTAGGGCCCCCTGGGTGAATATAGGACAGGAAGGTGGCAGGAGGTGGGGAGTGACTGGGCACTGACCACTGGTCCTTTCACCTGTCCCCAGCTGCGCCGGGTCATCGGGGACTTTGGGGTCCCCATCTCCATCCTGATCATGGTCCTGGTGGATTTCTTCATTGAGGATACCTACACCCAGGTGACCCCTCCTCCCAGCCCTCAGACCATGATACCCCCCAGGTCCTCATTTCCACCCCCTAGCATGCCCCTTCCCTAGAATAGCTTTCCCCAACCTGAAGCCAGCTGGGACTACCTCTATCCCATCCATGCCTCCTCTGGGAGTCCCTTGTGCTTCTCACAGCCACAGAGGACCCCTGTGGCCAAAGCAAGGGACTGGGCCAAGTTTCTACCTTCATTCCTTAACCCAGAGCAGTAGGAATAGGTATTCTTTGGAGTCAAGCAGATCTAGGCATGAATCCCATCTCTGCCATCAAATAGCTGTGTGATGTGGGGCAAGCTACATAACCTCTCTGATTCTCTTTCCTCATCTGTAAAGCGGGGAACAAGCAGATGGATGTAAAGGGATTAGTGTAATGATTAGGTACAGAGCAAGTGCTCAATATAAGTAAGTTCCTGAGTGCTGCCAACCTAACTGCCCGACCCCCAGGACCCAACCCTGGCTCCTCCTGCTCCCACCCTTCCCCATCCTTCTGCCCTTGGCATTCTTACCTGCTACCCCCTCCCACAGAAACTCTCAGTGCCTGATGGCTTCAAGGTATCCAACTCCTCAGCCCGGGGCTGGGTCATCCACCCACTGGGCTTGCGTTCCCACTTTCCCATCTGGATGATGTTTGCCTCTGCCCTGCCTGCTCTGCTGGTCTTCATCCTCATATTCCTGGAGTCTCAGATCACCACGTGAGAGACAGGGTGGGGGCTGGGCCTGGGAGGGTGGGAGGCAGGGACCTTTCCCTGGCATTCTCCCAGGCAGGCAAGAGACCCAGGACTGCAAGCTAGTCCCTGTGGGTGTATGGCCCTCCCAACTAGCAGGAATAGTGAAAAGCCAGGGGCAGTTCCAGGTTTTGTGGGACCTGAGGTTGTATAATTTGGAGAGCTCTTTTTAAGAAAAAAAAAAAAAAATGTGGCCGGGCACAGTGGCTCACACCTGTAATCCCAGCACTTTGGCAGGTCAAGGCAGGCGGATGACCTGAGGTCAAGAGTTTGAGACCAGCTTGGCTAACACGGTGAAACCCTGTTCCTACTAAAAATACGAAAAATTAGCCAGGCATGAGCCTGTAATCCCAGCTACTCAGGAGGCTGAGGCAGGAGAATCGCTTGAACCCAGGAGGCGGAGGTTGCAGTGAGCCAAGATCTCACCATTACACTCCAACTTGGGCAACGAGAGCGAAACTTCATCTCAAAAAAAAAAAAAAAAACGCCAGGCGAGGTGGCTCACATCTGTAATTGTAGCACTTTGGGAGGCCAAGACGGGGATCACGAAGTCAGTAGTTTGAGACCAGCCTGGCTAATGTGGTGAAACCCCATTTCTACTAAAAATACAAAAATTAGCCAGGTGTGGTGGTACGCGCCTGTAGTCCCAGCACCTCGGGAGGCTGAAACAGGAGAATCATTTGAACCCAGGAGGCGGAGGTTGTAGTGAGCCAAGATCACACCACTGCACTCCAGCCTGGGTGACAGAGCAAGACTCTAGAAAAAGAAAGAAAAAGAAAAAAAAATGCAAAATGACAACTATAAAGTTAGGTGCTGGATCTTGGAGAGGCGTGTACAAGCAAAGCTCCCTGAAGCTGAAGGTTCATTGCCTGCGAATCAGCCTTGAATGTTGTGAAGACATTTCTGCTCTTCAGAGTCTGGATTCTCAAGATGGGGCGGGAGGGAGGGAGCAAGGAACTCAAAGAGGGAGGGGCACAGAAGACAAAACTGAGCTACAAGGACACCAAATATGGAGAAGGAAGGGTAGGTGGAGGAGGCAGGGGAGAACCCTGCTTACACCTCGCCTTCCCCTACCGCAGGCTGATTGTCAGCAAACCCGAGCGCAAGATGGTCAAGGGCTCCGGCTTCCACCTGGACCTGCTGCTGGTAGTGGGCATGGGCGGGGTGGCTGCCCTCTTTGGGATGCCCTGGCTCAGCGCCACCACTGTGCATTCCGTCACCCATGCCAACGCCCTCACTGTCATGGGCAAAGCCAGCACCCCAGGGGCTGCAGCCCAGATCCAGGAGGTCAAAGAGCAGCGGATCAGTGGACTCCTGGTCTCTGTGCTTGTGGGTGAGTGAAAGCTGGGTCGGGTCTCCACCATCCTCCTGTCCCCCACCCCCGGCCCCTTCCCCTACCCCTTCAGACCCAGTACCTCCTCCAGCCTCTTCCATCCTGCACCACTTTCCCACATCTCCCCAGCATCCCCTACTCAAATGAGGGGATCCTGGAGGAAAGGCCAAGGCACTGGGCTGGGCGTCTGAGCAGGGAGGAAGGGAGCTCCACTCCCGAGGCCTTCTCCAGACCAGATCCCACCTTCTGACTTATCCAACAGAAGTCCAGTGAACCGTGGGTTCTAGCCCTGCCCTGCTGCTAACCCCGTGTTCCTCCTTGTCTCTGGGTCTCAGTTTCCCTGTCTGCGCAGTTGGAGGGTTCATCAGATGTCCCCAAGTTATCTTCCAGCTCAGCTGCTCCATGACTGATACAAGGGGCGGTGCTCTAGGCATAGTCTAGGGATGTAGAGGGGAAGAAAGAAGGGTCACTGGGGTTGATTTCAGTTCTGGAGCAGCCAAGAGTCGAGCTGGCTTCAGTGTGGGCAGTGCCATGGTTGCAGATGGAGAGGTCAGGGAAAATTCTTAAAGGAGGCAAAGTTGATGGTATTCTGGACTGGGGTGAGGAGAAAGGTGTGTGTCTTTGACCTCTGTGACCCTCATTAGGTTAAGGGAGTGGGCTTACGTCAGGTAGGCAGGACTTTGACTGCCTGCCAGCTGTGTGGCCTTAGGCAGGTTGTTTACGTCTCTGAGCCTGTTTCCTCATCTGTAAAATTGGGGTAATACCTATAAAAAGGACCGATAGAGGCTGGGGGTGGTGGCTCACGCCTGTAATCCCAGCACTTTTGGAGGCTGAGGCAGGTGGGTTACCTGAGGTCAGGAGCTGGAGACCACCCTGTCCAACATGGTGAAACCATGTCACTTCTAAAATTACAAAATTAGCCAGGCATGGTGGTGCACGCTTGTAATCCCAGCTACTTGGGAGGCTGAGGCAGGAGAATTGCTTGAACCAGGGAGGCGGAGGTTGTAGTGAGCTGAGATTGCGCCACTGCACTCCAGCCTGGGCGACAGAGCGAGACTCCGTCTAAAAAAAAAAGACTCATAGGAATGGTTCCAAGCCAGGCGTGGGATCCCAACACTTTGGGAGGCCAAGGCAGGAGAATCACTTGAGCCCAAGAGTTCAAGACTAGCCTGGGCAACATAGTGAGACCTTGTCTGTACTAAAAATTAAAAAAAAAAAAAAAAGAGCCAGGTGTGGTAGTATGTACCTGTAGTCCCAGCAACTAGGGAGACTGAGGTGGGAGGATCACTTGAGACCAAGTGAGGTCAAGTCTGTTGTGAGCCGAGATCACACCACTGCACTCCGGCCTGGATGACAGAGCAAGACCTTGTCTCAAAAAAAAAAGAAAAGAAAAGAAAAAAAAAATGGCTCCATATGGTGCCTGTGTTTTATTCCCAGCCCCAGATAGGGGCCTGACCCCCACTGGTGCCAGGCCTCAGGCAACCTGGGCTGAGAGTATGCGGCTCCCCCACAGGCCTGTCCATCCTCATGGAGCCCATCCTGTCCCGCATCCCCCTGGCTGTACTGTTTGGCATCTTCCTCTACATGGGGGTCACATCGCTCAGCGGCATCCAGCTCTTTGACCGCATCTTGCTTCTGCTCAAGCCATCCAAGTACCACCCAGATGTGCCCTACGTCAAGCGAGTACAGGACCCTTTTCTGACTGCCCAGCCTGGGGTGGTGGAGGGTGCCGGGGCATGATAGGCACTGACCCCAGTCTCCCCCTGCAGGTGAAGACCTGGCGCATGCACTTGTTCACCGGCATCCAGATCATCTGCCTGGCAGTGCTGTGGGTGGTGAAGTCCACGCCGGCCTCCCTGGCCCTGCCCTTTGCCCTCATCCTCACTGTGCCTCTGCGGCGCGTCCTGCTGCCACTCATCTTCAGGAACCTGGAGCTTCAGTGTGTGAGTGGCTGCCTGGGCCTGGGGCACAAGAGCTGGGAGCATGTAAGGGGTGCATCTCAGAACTAGGGCAGGCAGGACAGCATCATGGGTAAAGTCTGGGGCTAGGGCTGGTGTCCAGGTTCTGGCCTGCTGTGTCCTAGTATATGATCTGGAGTACAGGGCCTCGTTTCTCTGTGCCTTCATTTTGCTCACCTGTAAAGGAGGGGAATGATGGCACGGCTGGGGAGAGTGTCAAGAGGCAAACAGGGTGTGCTGGGTGTGAGCTGGACCCCTGAGCAGCAAGTCCTGCCGTCTTCCGAGTCATTTGGGACAGAGTCACTCCTCTAATAGGATTTTTCCACAGTGTGACTCAGGTCACTGTGGGGCTGCCCTGGTGAAGAGGTCCCCTGCTCACCCTCTGCAGGCCCTCCCCTGCCAGGGTCCACATCCCCAGCGTTGCCTCCCACTTTGACAACTACTTATTTAGGCCAGTCCTAGTGGCTGGGGTGATAAAACAGGAGTGGCCCAAGGTTCAAGACAGCCAGACACTCTCCTAACTCCAGAGATACCTCTCGTGCCTAGGGAGGGCTCTTCTGGACCCAGAGTCTCTCACCCTGTCTCTCTCCTGTCCCTCCCCTCCAGCTAGATGCTGATGATGCCAAGGCAACCTTTGATGAGGAGGAAGGTCGAGATGAATACGACGAAGTGGCGATGCCTGTGTGAGGGGCGGGCCCAGGCCCTAGACCCTCCCCCACCATTCCACGTCCCCACTTTCCCAGGAAAAGCAGAAGTTCATGGGCACCTCACGGACTCCAGGCTCCTCCTGGAGCAGCAGCTGAGGTCGCAGGGCTGTGGGTGGGGAAGGAAGGGGTGTCCAGGAGACCTTCCACAAAGGGTAGCCTGGCTTTTCTGGCTGGAGACGGCCAACAGGGCCCACATTAGGGGGTTTGCTCCACAGTCCCTCCTGTTGCCACACTTTCACTGGGGACCCTGTGCTGGAAGACTTAGATCTGAGCCCTCCCTCTTCCCACCTCAGGCAGGGGTAGAAGCAAAGGCAGGAGGTGGGTGGGCAAGTGGGGTGCTTGCTGTGTGACCTTGGGCAAGTCCCTTGACCTTTCCGGCCTATACTTCCTTTTCTGTAAAATGGGTATATAGATGATAATACCCACATTACAGGATGGTTACTGAGGACCAAAGATACATGTAAAATAGGGCTTTGTAAACTCCACAAGGACTGTTCTACAGCAGTCGTCATTTGTCTTTGAACATACCCAAGGTCCCATAGCTGGGATTTGAACTGGGCTGTGCAGCTGGAATTTGAACCAGGCCTTCTGACTTTGAGGTCTGAGCTCTGTCCTCTGTCAGTCATGCGTCCACCTTCCGTTCCCCTGTGACTCCTCCCTTCCCCACTCTGCTCCCAGCCCCTACCTTGAGACCCTCTTCTCTGGGCCCAGAGAGAGGCGTCCTGGCGAAGGCAAGGTACAGGTGAGGATGATCCAGGGATCGGGCCTGGGACTCAGGTCCCCTGTGTTTGGTTCCTCCCTCCAAACACTCATGAGTTCACTCATTCATTCATTCCACAACATTTACTGAAGGCCCTGGAGTCAGTGGACTCCAAGGGGACTGAGACAAGCCCTGCCCTGGGGTGGGGGTGGGGGGCAAGGTACAGTCAATACTAGATTTGGATAGGGAGTTGGGGAGGGTGGGAAGGTAGAGGCGGGACAGGGAGGGGGTTTGTAATTTATTAATTGTGTATTTTCTAAGAGTTTTCATCGTACTTTGGCTTCACACACTGCTCCAGGCCCCTCATTTGAGACCCACTATCCTCAACCCCATCTAGATTGAATCTTGGGGAGAACCCAGATCTGACCAATTGGGGTAGGAGACAGCAGGCTCTCCAGAACATGGGCAAATTTATTTTTTTATAAAACAAAAAGATAAAAAGAGTTGAAAGACGTGGAAGTGGTGAGAGAGGGGGAAACAGAATCAGGGAGTGGTAGAAAAGAGAAGAGGTAGACTGGCGCAGTGGCTAATGTTTATAATCCCAGCACTTTGGGAGGTCAAGGTGGGTGGATCGTTTAAAGGCAGGAGTTCCAGACCAGCCTGGCCAACATGGTGAAACCCCGTTTCTACTAAAAATACAAAAATTAGCCGGGTGTCATGACAGGCACCTGTAATCCCAGCTACTCGGGAGGCTGAGGCAAGAGAATCACCTGAACCCAGGAGGCAGAGGTTGCAGTGAGCCAAAATTGTACCACTGCACTCCAGCCTGGGCAATAGAGCAAGACCTTGTCTCAGAAAAAACAAACAAACAAACAAAAAAAACAGAAGGAAGCATCAGCCTTCAGCCTTGGGGCCACAGACTCAACATGTGTGTGTGGTGGGGTTCTAGCCCGACATAGGGGATCATTATTTATGCCTCCCGGGCTAGCTGAATCCATGGGGGCTCTCCAGGTGTCCCTGAAAGCTGACATCCACCTTTCACCACTTCACCATGCTACAGCTCAGTTTTCTCATCTGTAAAGTGGGGATGATAATGGTACCTACCTTGCAGGGTTGTTATAAGGATTAAAGGAGACAGTGCAAGAAAAGGCTTTGGTTGGTGAAGAGCCAACCTCGGAGGGGAGCTGCTGGAATCTTTATCTTGATTGGGATGTCCCTGTCTCCCCCTCCCCTTGCTCCTTGAACATGACCAAGGAAAGTGAAAAACAAAAATTATTCACTCGGCTGCACCCTTCCCCTTGATGCCTGGGAGTAGGTTTTGCCAATAAATGTATCTGTGTTGGAGTGGCTGCCTTGCCTGCATTCCCCTTCCCAGAGGCGGGGATTCCGGGGGTCTTGGCTGAACTAGGTGGGCATGGTGTGTGTGGCACAGGCCTGGCACAGGGCTGCATCTGTGTGGCAAGGGGAGCCAGGCTGAAGTGTGACCCTGAGCCCTAGGGTGGGAGGCCAGCCCCCAGAGAGTGGCTAGGGATCAAGAGATGAGATTATGCTCTGAGACTCCTTCCTCTCTCTAATAAGCAAGACCTGTGGTGGTGGGAGGAGGGGCTGTAAGGGGACCCTGCCCTCTGCCCCTTGTACTTGTGAGCCCCCAATTCCCTTTAGAACAGTGGGCCCCTTACCAGGAAGCTGGACAACCCCTTTGACACAGATGACCAGAGAAGGAAACAGAGGCCCTGAGAGGGCGCATGGCCACACAGGCACAGGGTCTCCTGGCCAGCTTTCTGCTTACCCTCACCCTGGTCCCCTACCCCCAACCACTTCCAGCAATTCTAGGGTGCTGTTGGGCTAGATGTCCCCCACTCCGGGAGAGGAGGGTGCCGGGACTGGACATCTGCCCTCCCCAGACTTCCAATGAGAGGGCAGTGCAGGGCTGGGCCACCTGGCTTCCTGCCCTGGATCTATATTTACTGCCTATCCCCAGCTGACCCCTCCCAGGCTGGCCAGGGCAGCTGCCAAAGGGCCAGAGAGCTAACTGCCAGCGGAGAGCTGTCCCAGCGTCCACCTCCCACACATAGCAGCTGCAGATCCCCACAGCACTGGCCCTGTCCCCAGGGCTCGCCAGACCCCCCATTCCCTACCTGCATGTACCCAGAAGTCAGGCTATGAGACAAGCTTGCAGAGAGCTCAGGCCTCAGGCATCCCCAGGCCTCTTCCACAGGCTGGCTGTGCAGCCAGGGACAAGCCAGTCCCTTCTCTGGGCCTCCGTTTTCTGCTGGGCTAATTCTTTCTGGCAGATCCTTTCCATCACCTGGAGAAGGATCCTTTCCATCCTTCTCCAGCTCATCATATCTGGACTTTGGGAAATAAAAGCCGCCTCAATTTGGAAGACCACTTCCTGCTCCTGCCAAGGGTTAAGCATGTTTTTAATTGTAATTCTGAAACAGTACCTGGAGCTCGGGCAGCAGGGGAGGCTGGGACCCTGGCCAGAATCCATAGGGCATTGCTACTCAGTGGGGCTCTGGGACCAGCAGCAGTGCCATTTCTAGGGAGCTTGCCAGTAATCCAGGAGCTCAGGCCCTGCCCCAGAATTGAGAAATAAGAATCTGCATTTTAACCAGATCCCCAGGTGATGTCCAGCACGGGAAGCTGGGCCTAAGAACAGATAGCCAGGGAGCAGGGCGAGGGTGTGCAGACCTCACGCTTCTGCTTGTCCATCCCACTCCTCCCACCCTTAGAGAAGATTCAGAGGCCTTCTTGAGGGAGTAGAGGGGGCCTTGGGTGGGGGCGGGGTATCAGGGCAAAGAGAGAGTGGCTGGATCACAGTCTGCCTAATTCCCCTTCTACTGCACCTCAGACCCCAAATAGCTTGGGCCAGGAAGGCATTAGGGAAATGTGGGGGACACAGGAATCCCCCCAGACTGACTTCCTGCCTGGCTGAAGGCCTCACACTACCCCAATTTCCTGTACCTCACATGATCTCCCATCCCCCAACACACACACACACAGACACACGCGCGCACACACACACACACAGACACGCGCACACACACACAGACACGCGCCCACACACACACAGACACGCGCGCACACACACACAGACATGCGCGCGCACACACACACAGTCTCTGGGTTTTTCGGGGAGTTTTTTTTTTGTTTGTTTTTGTTTTGTTTTGTTTTGTTTTGTTTTGAGATGGAGTTTCGCTCTTGTGGCCCAGGCTGGAGTGCAGCGGCAAGATCTCAGCTCACTGCAACTTCCACCTCCCGGGTTCAAGCAATTCTCCTGCCTCAGCCTCCCAAGTAGCTGGGATTACAGGCATGAGCCACCACCCCGGCTAATTTTTGTATTTTTAGTAGAGACGGGGTTTCACCATGTTAGCCAGGCTGGCCCTGAACTAACGTGATCCTAATGTCCTCACGTGATCCACCTACCTCGGCTTCCCAAAATGCTGGGATTACATGTGTGAGCCACTGCATCTTGCCCGTCTCTGGGTTTTAACTCCTGCTTGCCCCTTCAACTCATTTGTGAAAACCATGTCAACGAGAATGAACTACTATAATGAGATCAACATTTGTGTGTGAACACAAAGGAACCCCACCCTGATAAGGAAGTAATTCAACAGGCTCAGAAAGCTCTGGACCTGAAGATAATTTATAGGACTATCTATGTGAGCAGAAAGCTAGAAAGAGCCCAAATACTCAGAAATAGGACAGCAGTTAGTAAATTACAGTAAATTACCCTCCATCAATACAATGGACCAGTAGGCAGACCTTAATAAGAATAATTATGAGGAAGCTATTGGATCAATTTAATGGCATCACATGACCCTGGGCCTTTGAGGCCAAGGTGTTTGGAACACCAGCTTTGTGATTTATTTTTTCATTTTGTTTTGTATAGATGGGGTCTCATTATGTTGCCTAGGCTGGTTTTGAATTCCTGGCCTCAAGCAATCATCCTACCTTGGCCTCCCAAAGTGCCAGCTTTGTAATTTATTAATAGTAGAAGTTGGATGAATAACCTGATCTCTGAGGTTAAATGTATCTGTAAAATAGAGATAATGATACTCACCTTACAATGTTGTTAAGCGGATAAAATGATATCATATATCCAGAAGTTCTGGCCCAGTGCTGGCATTTTCATAGGCAAAAATTCAGTGATGTGTTCCTCATGGTGACAGCCAGATAGAAATATATAGTAGGGTGCACAGGAGTGAGGGTTCGAGGCTTAGACAGAAAAAGTTAAAATGCCACCATGACAGAGTTATAGGAGATATCATTTTCTTTTTCTCCTTTGGACTTTAGGTGCAGAGGGTTCAATTAGTCATCCTCCTGAGGTCAGGGCAGGTTATCATCAACTGTTCTTGTGTCCTTTCTTTCTTCCTTTTCTCATTCCATTTCTTCTTTTCTTCGTCGGTCTTTTTTTTTTTTTTTTTTGAGACGGAGTCTCTCTCTGCCGCCCAGGCTGGAGTGCAGTGGCGCGATCTTGGCTCACTGCAAGCTCCGCCTCCTGGGTTCACGCCATTCTCCTGTCTCAGCCTCCTGAGTAGCTGGGACTACAGGTGCCCGCCACCATGCCCAGCTAATTTTTTGTATTTTTAGTAGAGATGGGGGTTTCACCGTGTTAGCCAGGATGGTCTCAATCTCCTGACCTCGTGATCTGCCTGCCTCGGCCTCCCGAAGTGCTGGGATTACAGGTGTGAGCCACCACGCCCAGAGCTCTTTTTTTTTTTTTTTTTGAGACAGAGTCTTGCTCTGTCACCCAGGCTGGAGTTCAGTGGCACGATCTTGGCTCACTGCAATCTCTGCCCCCTGGGTTTAAGCGATTCTCCTGCCTCAGCCTCCTGAGAAGCTGGGATTACAGGGGCCCACCACCATGCCTAACTAATTTTTGTATTTTTTAGTACAGATGGGTTTTCACCATGTTGCCTAGGCTGGCCTCGAACTCCTGACTGACCTCAAGTGATCCTCCTGCCTCGGTCTCCCAAAGTGCCTGGATTACAGGCATGAGCCACCACACCCGGCCTGCTCCTCTTTTGTCCTCATTCCCTACTCCTATTTTATTCCCCCTCCACAGCAACCATTTTAACTTGCTTAATTTGTTTATTTTTATGTGAATGGGTTCTTGAAAACATGCGTCATTGTTGTTTTTTAAAATTTTTTTTTTTTTTTTTTTTTTTTTTTGAGGCTGAGTCTTGCTCTGTCGCCCAGGCTGGAGTGCAGTGGCCAGATCTCAGCTCACGGCAAGCTCCGCCTCCCGGGTTCCCGCCATTCTCCTGCCTCAGCCTCCCGAGTAGCTGGGACTACAGGCGCCCGCCACCTCGCCCGGCTAGTTTTTTGTATTTTTAGTAGAGACGGGGTTTCACTGTGTTCGCCAGGATGGTCTCGATCTCCTGACCTTGTGATCCGCCCGTCTCGGCCTCCCAAAGTGCTGGGATTACAGGCTTGAGCCACCGCGCCCGGCCTGTTTTTTAAAATTTTATTACGAAAATTTTTATACACAAAAATAGAGAAAGAATCCCAATATACTCATCTGTCAAATTCAGAAATTATCATCTGGGTGTGGTGGCTAATGTCTGTAATCCCAGCACTGTGGGAGGCTGAGGAGGGAGGATTGCTTGAGCCCAGGAGTTCAAGGCTGCAGTGAGCTAAGATCATGCCACTGCATGCCAGCCTGGACAACAGAGTCAAACTTATTCTCTTAAAAAAATAATAAAATAGGTCGGGCGCAGTGGCTCACACTGTAATCCCAGCACTTTGGGAGGCTGAGGCAGGAGGATCACTTGAGGTCAGGAATTCAAGACCAGCCTGGCCAAAATGGTGAAACCCCATCTCTACTAAAAAATACAAAAATTAGTCTGGGCAAGGTGGCTCACACCTGTAATCCTAGCACTTTGGGAGGCCGAGGCAGGCGGATCACGAGATCAAGAGATCGAGACCATCTGGCCAGCACAGTGAAACCCTGTCTCTACTAAAAATACAAAAATTAGCTCGGCGTGGTGGCGCATGCCTGTATTCCCAGCTACTCGGGGGGCTGAGGCAGGAGAATCACTTGAACCCAGAAGGCAGAGGTTGCAGTGAGCTGAGATTGCGCCACTGCACTCCAGCCTGGAGATAGAGCAAGACGTCGTCTCAAAAAAAAAAAAAAAAAGTAGCTGGGTATGGTGGCATGTACCTGTAATCCCAGCTACTCAGGAGGCTGAGACAGGAGAATCGCTTGAACCTAGGAGGCAGAGGTTGCAGTGAGCCTAGATGGCATCACTGCACTCCATCCTGGGTGACAGAGCAAGATTCTGTCAAAATAATAATAATAATAATAATAAAATAAAAACAAAAATTATCAAAATTGTGCGTTGAAATCTTGCTTAAATATTTGCCTAAAATACATTTGCTTTATCTTCCTCTTTTTTCCCTTTGCCGAAATACTTTAAATCCCAGACTTCATGCCATTTCACCCCTATATTATTTAGCTATGCATGCCCCCCTCATTGAACCTAACCACAATGCTATCACACCCAACAAAATTAGCAGTAATACCTTCATATCATCTCATATCTAATCCATAACCAACATTTTTAAATTGTCTCAAAATGTACCTTTACACTTGGTTTGTCTTATGTGTATTTCTATATGTAATCAGCATTAGATTCTATATCTTGATCTGTTGTTTCCTCTTTTATTTTTTCTTCATTTCTTTTTTTTTTTTTTCTTTTGAGATGGGATCTCACTCTCACCCTGGCTGGAGTACAGTGGCACAATCACAGCTCATTACAGCCCCCACCTCCCAGGCTCAAGGGATCCTCCCGCCTCAGCCTCCCGGGAAGCTGGGACCACAGACACTTGCCACCATGCCCAACTAAATTTTTTTTGTAGAGACAGGGTCTTGGCACGTTGCCCAGGCTGGTCTCCAACTCCCTGGCTCAAGCGATCCTCCCACCTCGGCCTCCCAAAGTGTTGGGATTACAGGCTTGAGCCACCACGCCTGGTCTTTCTTTTCTTACAAAGCCACCAGTTCCCCTCCCATGATAACTCACTAATCCATTAACCCATTAATTCATTAATCCATGAATGGATTAGTCCATTCATGAAGGCAGAGCCTTCATGACCCAATCATCTCTTAGAGTCTTACCTCTTGGCTGGCGCAGTGGCTTACACCTGTAATCCAGCACTTTGGGAGGCCGAGGTGGGCAGATCACCTGAGGTCGGGAGTTCAAGACCAGCCTGACCAACATGGAGAAACCCCATCTCTACTAAAAATACAAAATTAGCTGGGCATGCCTGTAATCCCAGTTATTCGGGAGGCTGAGGCAGGAGAATCGCTTGCACCAGGGAGGCGGAGGTTGCAGTGAGCCAAGATTGCACCATTGCACTCCAGCCTGGGCAACAAGAGCAAAACTCCCTCCCCCACAAAAAAAAAAAAAAAAAAAAAAGCCCTACCTCTCTCTGGGTGCGGTGGCTCACACCTGTAATCCCAGCACTTTGGAGGCCAAGATGGGCGGATCACAAGGTCAGGAACTCGAGACCAGCCTGGCCAATATGGTGAAACCCCATCTCTACTAAAAATACAAAAATTAGCTGGGTGTGGTGGCGGGCGCCTGTAATCCCAGCTACTCAGGAGGCTGAGTACGGAGAATCTATTCAGGAGGCTGAAGCAGGAGAATTGCTTGAACTCGGGAGGCAGAGGTTGCAGTGAGCCAAGATCACACCACTGCACTCCAGCCTGGGCTACAAGAGCAAAACTCCATCTTAAAAAAAAAACATCTCATATATGGGGTCCTGTCTCTGTCTTCTCCGTTGTGTTTCTTCAGACTATTTCACGGCTCTTTTTATTACCAAAGTTTTAGAGAAGGCCTTAATATCTGGTAGACCAAGTCCTCCTTGTATTAAGATAGGGTAGATCATCTTGTGGTGATAACCCCAAATCTCAGTGGCTTAATCCATGAATGTTTATCTCCCACTTACACAAGATCCACTGCATTTGTCCATGGCAGCTTCCTTCATATGGGGCCCATGGATCCAAGATGATTATATCTGTGGTGAAACTGAAATATATGACTTCCAGGTCACTTTGGCAGAAGAAGAAAGGGCTGGAGGATGCAAACAAGCTCTTAAATGCCTGAGCTGGGCAATGACGAAGTCACTGTGCTTATAGCCCTTTGACCAGAACTAGTCATGTGGCCCCGCCTAACTTCAAAGAGGCCCCAGAACAGGAAGAAGCCAGTGATATTCAAAGCAGACTAAAATGTTTCCAACCAAACGCCTCTTCATTCTTTTTCATAAAGATAATTTAGCTATAATGAGGGCCTTTATTCTTACTCTTATTGTAGTCTTCCAAAACATTCAATTGGAAATCTGATTGAGATCGCTTAAATGTTTCTAATGTTGTTGGCATATCTTTTTTTTTTTTTTTTTTTAATTTGAAACGGAGTTTCGCTCTGTCGCCCAGGCTGGAGTGCAGTGGTGCTATCTTAGCTCACTGCAACCTCCACCTCCCGGGTTCAAGCAATTCTCATGCCTCAGCCTCCCAAGTAGCTGCAAACCTGGCTAACTTTTGTATTTTTTTAGGAGAGACAGGTTTTCACCATGTTGGCCAGGCTGGCCATGAACGCCTGACCTCAAGTGATCCACCCACCTTGGCCTCCCAAAGTGCTGGGATTACAGGCATGAGCCACCCTGCTTGGTCTTATTTTAATGAGAAAGATCATCTACCCTAACAAGTCCAAAGGCTGAGGCTGGAATGCTACCTCTTCCTTTATCCTTTATGTCCCCGAAGGCTCCCACTCCTGGGCTTCCAAGCCCTAGGTTTATATTTATTCTTTTTTTTTTTTTTGAAAGGATCTCACTCTGTCGCTCTTTTGCCCAGGCCAGAATGCAATGGTGTGATCTAGGCTCACTGCAACCTCCACCTCCCAGGCTAAAGGGATCCTCCCACTTCAGCCTCCCGAGTAACTGGGACTATAGGCACACACCACCACACCTGGCTAAGTTTTGTTTGTTTTTTTTGTTTGTTTGTTTGTTTGTTTTGAGACGGAGCCTAGCTCTGCTGCCCAGGCTGGAGTGCAGTGGCCGGATCTCAGCTCACTGCAAGCTCCACCTCCCGAGTTCATGCCATTCTCCTGCCTCAGCCTCCTGAGTAGCTGGGACTACAGGTGCCCACCACCACGCCCGGCTAGTTTTTTGTATTTTTTTTAGTAGAGATGGGGTTTCACCGTGTTAGACAGGATGGTCTCGATCTCCTGACCTCGTGATCCGCCTGTCTTGGCCTCACAAAATACTGGGATTACAGGCCACCGCACCCGGCCTAAGTTTTGTATTTTTTATAGAGATGGAGTCTCGCCATGTTGCCCAGGCTGATCTCAAATTCCTGAGCTCGAGCGGTCCTCCCACCTCAGCCTCCCAAAGTTCTGGAACTACAGGAGTGAGGCACCATGCAGGCCTATATTTATTCTTACAGTTGTGCGGCACTCTCCATTTTGATTTTTGTTGCTTATCCATGTCTAATCTCTCCCAATTGAGTGGAAGATCCCAGAAGTGGGGACTTTAGGTTGAGCATTTCTTTCCTCCTCCCACCTATACCCCAACCCCTGTTCCTAGCACAGTTTATGGGAAGACCGCACCCTAAGTTCAGTGTTGAGGCCAGGGTGGGGTTGGAAACTTGGGAGAGGTCTTGAAGGCTAAGAACCAGGGATAGGAACCCCACTCCTCTTTATTGGAGAGAGGCAGAGCCTGGAACTTGGAAACTCTTTCTGGTGCCCTGTGGCCATGCAGGGCATCACATCACATGGTCAGGGGGCTGAGCTTGCTGAAATGCTAATTCAGGTTTCTCTTCTTCTTATAAAGCTACCAGTCCCCCTCTAACCATTAATTATGAATGAATTAGTTCGTTCATGAGGGCCGCCCTCAAGATCCCTATCATCTCTCGCTCTGTCACCCAGGCTGGAGTGCAGTGGTGCTATCTCGGCTCACTGCAACCTCCGCCTCCCAGGTTCAAGCAATTCTCCTGCCTCAGCCTCCTGAGTAGCTGGGACTACAGGCGCCCGCCACCACGCCTAGCTAATTTTTGTATTTTTAGTAGAGATGGGGTTTCACCGTATTGACCAGGCTGGTCTTGAACTCCTGACCTTGTGATCCGCCCACCTTGGCCTGCCAAAGTGCTGGGATTACAGGCATGAGCCAACGCACCCGGCTCCCATCATCTAAAGGTCTCACCTTTCTCATTTTTTTTGTTTGTTTGTTTTTTGTTTGTTTGTTTGTTTGTTTTGAGACGGAGCCTAGCTCTGCTGCCCAGGCTGGAGTGCAGTGGCCGGATCTCAGCTCACTGCAAGCTCCACCTCCCGAGTTCATGCCATTCTCCTGCCTCAGCCTCCTGAGTAGCTGGGACTACAGGTGCCCACCACCACGCCCGGCTAGTTTTTTGTATTTTTTTTAGTAGAGATGGGGTTTCACCGTGTTAGACAGGATGGTCTCGATCTCCTGACCTCGTGATCCGCCTGTCTTGGCCTCACAAAATACTGGGATTACAGGCCACCGCACCCGGCCTAAGTTTTGTATTTTTTATAGAGATGGAGTCTCGCCATGTTGCCCAGGCTGATCTCAAATTCCTGAGCTCGAGCGGTCCTCCCACCTCAGCCTCCCAAAGTTCTGGAACTACAGGAGTGAGGCACCATGCAGGCCTATATTTATTCTTACAGTTGTGCGGCACTCTCCATTTTGATTTTTGTTGCTTATCCATGTCTAATCTCTCCCAATTGAGTGGAAGATCCCAGAAGTGGGGACTTTAGGTTGAGCATTTCTTTCCTCCTCCCACCTATACCCCAACCCCTGTTCCTAGCACAGTTTATGGGAAGACCGCACCCTAAGTTCAGTGTTGAGGCCAGGGTGGGGTTGGAAACTTGGGAGAGGTCTTGAAGGCTAAGAACCAGGGATAGGAACCCCACTCCTCTTTATTGGAGAGAGGCAGAGCCTGGAACTTGGAAACTCTTTCTGGTGCCCTGTGGCCATGCAGGGCATCACATCACATGGTCAGGGGGCTGAGCTTGCTGAAATGCTAATTCAGGTTTCTCTTCTTCTTATAAAGCTACCAGTCCCCCTCTAACCATTAATTATGAATGAATTAGTTCGTTCATGAGGGCCGCCCTCAAGATCCCTATCATCTCTCGCTCTGTCACCCAGGCTGGAGTGCAGTGGTGCTATCTCGGCTCACTGCAACCTCCGCCTCCCAGGTTCAAGCAATTCTCCTGCCTCAGCCTCCTGAGTAGCTGGGACTACAGGCGCCCGCCACCACGCCTAGCTAATTTTTGTATTTTTAGTAGAGATGGGGTTTCACCGTATTGACCAGGCTGGTCTTGAACTCCTGACCTTGTGATCCGCCCACCTTGGCCTGCCAAAGTGCTGGGATTACAGGCATGAGCCAACGCACCCGGCTCCCATCATCTAAAGGTCTCACCTTTCTCATTTTTTTTGTTTGTTTGTTTTTTGTTTTTTTGACGGAGTTTGGCTCTTGTCGCCCAGGCTGGAGTGCAAGAGCATGGTGGCGTGGTCTCGGCTCACTACAACCTCTGCTTCCCGGGTTCAAGTGATTCTCTTGCCTCAGCCTCCCAAGAAACTGAGAATACAGGCACCCCCCACCATGCTGTACTAAGTCTTGTATTTTTAGTAGAGATAGGGTTTCACCATGTTGACCAGGCTGGCAAACTCCTGACCTCAGGTGATCTGCCCGCCTGGACCTCCCAAAGTGCTGGGATTACAGGCATGAGCCACCACGCCTGGCCAGCCTCACCTTTCTCTTCTGCTCTCAGTCTTCTAGGCCCCTTCCCTCTTTGGGCCCTATCAAGTTGTTGAGAATTGTTGGGTGGGGGATGGTGTCACTCCCAGGCTGGGTAATAAACCCTTTTCTCTTCTGATCACTGCTAACAAGGTGTGTCATATTTGGGAGGTTAGTTTCTGTCTCTTTGTAAATGGGGGGTCTGGGTTCTCAGTTTTGCTGATCATATGGAACAGTTCTAGGGCTGTGTGACAGGATGTGACCCAGGGTTGGCAGGCTACAGGGATATGAGCTGTGGAAATTGAGAGGGCAGAGAGCAGAATAAGCTGAATAAGTAGCTTTTAGTATTTATTGAGCACATACTATGTGCTAGGCACAGTTCCAGGTGCTTTCCGTGTTCTTACTCTTTTCCTTCTCACAATAACCCTGTGAGGTCAGTTCTAGCCCCATTTTAGTGATAAAGAAACTGAAGCACAGAGAAGATAAGGAACTCACCATAGGTCATATGGCTTCTAAGAGGCAGGGTGGGATTCAGGCGCACGGCTGTTTGACCAAGAGCCTGGTGTCCTTCTACACCTCTATGCCATCAAGCTCATGTAGTCCAGAGACAGAAGGCTTCTGGAGAAGAGGAACTAGACTTTGGACACTGGATAAAATTCAAGATGGGGGCGTGCACAGTGGCTCACTCCTGTAATCCCAGCACTTTGGGAGGCTGAGGTGGGCGGATCACCTGAGGCCAGGAGTTCGAGACCAGCCTGACCAACATGGCAAAACCCTGTCTCTACTAAAAATACAAAAATAGTTGGGTGTGGGGGCATGCACCTGTAATCCCAGCTACTTGGGAGGCTGAGGCAGGACAATTGCTTGAACCTGGGAGGTGGAGGTTGCAGTGAGTGGAGATGAGATCGTGCCACTGCACTCCAGCCTGGGTGACAAGAGCAAAACTCCGTCTCAAAAAAAACAAAAGGGAATTCAAGTTGGTCTCTAAGGTCAGGGATAATGGAGGGTGGGGCAACTCCCAGGTAGGTAGGGGAGTGGTTTGGCCAAGGGCAGGGAGGTAGGAATGGTGTATGGACAGCACAGGGAAGGCTTGACTGCAGAGGTAAGTCCTTCTAGAACAGGTTCATATAAGATGGGGAAAGCAAGGTCAGGTTTGAAGAATCCTAACTGCCAAGAAGGGTTTGGACTTGATTCAGGGGGCACTAGGGAGTCTTGCAGGTTCTTGGGCTGGGAAGTGACATGATTAAAGTGATTCACTTAGAAGTGAATTCATACAGGAGGAATTCGCTGTAAGGAGGCAAATTGGGAATCTGTGCATGTCAGTGAGTCAGTAGCAGAGGCAGGTGGACATAGCCCATGCTGTCATAGGGCCTGCAGTCAGTATGGGAGCCTGACATTCATCAAGAGTGAGCACTGGCTGGCCATGGTGCTCATGCCTGTAAACCCAGCACCTTGGGAGGGGCTGAGGTGGGCAGATGCCTTGAGCCCAGGAGTTTGAGACTAGCCTGGGCAACGTGGCAAAACCCTGTCTCCAAAAAAAGAAAAAAGAAAAAATAGCCAGGCTTGGTGGCACGCACCTATAGTCAGTATTCGAGAGGCTGCGGTGGGAGGATCACTTGAGTCCAGGAGGTGAAGGCTACAGTGAGCCGTGATCGCACCACTGCACCCCAGCCTGGGTGACGGAGTGAGACTTTGTCTCAAAAACAAAACAAAAGAAAACACTGGTATTGTGCAGGGAGTGGCAGCAGCAGAGGGAGCTGGAGTTAGGCAGGGCTTCTTAGAGGCAGAGACATTTGATCTGACTCCCGAAGGACAAGCAGTAACTGTCCCAGTGATGAGAGAGGTGGAATATCTTGAAGGAATAGAGTCTAGGAAATGGAATATATGTGAGAAGTAGCCTGAAGAGAAATGGGTGAAATTTGCTCAGCAGAGTGAAGTGACATCATGGAAAGCCTACGGGGTTGGCAGACCACATGGTGACCTCAGAAGGTTGTTTCTTCCCCATGTACCTGCGCCCAAAGCCAGCTGACAGGAGGTGAGGAGGGAAGGGCCGGGTGAGGAAGCAGAAGCAGGACGTGTGGGTTGTGGTCTGAGGGTCCAGCAGGAGTGCTCAGCTGACTTTTTCCCAAGATGGACCAGAAAATGCTTGGCAGGCTGGGGGGACACATTCACACTCACACACATCAAATCGTCTCTCTCTTTCCTTTAAAACATATCTTTGTATTTTCCGATTTCAAAAATAATACATGTATAAAATACCTACAGGGCCGGGCGCGGTGGCTCAAGCCTGTAATCCCAGCACTTTGGGAGGCCGAGACGGGCGGATCACGAGGTCAGGAGATCGAGACCATCCTGGCTAACATGGTGAAACCCCGTCTCTACTAAAAAAAATACAAAAAACTAGCCGGGCGAGGTGGCAGGCGCCTGTAGTCCCAGCCACTCGGGAGGCTGAGGCAGGAGAATGGTGTAAACCCAGGAGGCGGAGCTTGCAGTGAGCTGAGGTCCGGCCACTGCACTCCAGCCTGGGCGACAGAGCGAGACTCTGTCTCAAAAAAAAAATAAATAAATAAAATAAAATAAAATAAAATACCTACAGAATGATCTAACATAGAGAATAAAAATCTCTAATAATTTGGCCAAGTGTGGTGGCTCATGCCTGTAATGCCAGTACTTTGGGAGGCCAAGGCAGGAGGATCACTTGAGGTCAGGAGTTCAAGACCAGCCTGGGCAACATGGTGAGACTTTGTGTCTGCTAAAAATTTAAAAACTAGCCAGGTGTAGTGGTGCTCACCTGTAGTCCCAGCTACTACTCAAGAGGCTAAGGTGGGAGGATCACTTGAGCCCAGGACTTTGAGGCTGCAGTGAGCTATGATGGCACCGCTGCTCTCCAGCAGAGTAAGGCAGAGTGGGAGGCTGTCTCTAAAAAAACAAAAAAAAATCTCCAGTAATCACTGTTAATAATTTAGAGTATAATATTATATGTGAACACTAATTTGCATACATATTTTTCTTTCTTTCTTCTTTTTTTTTTTTTTTCAAGACAGGGTCTTGCTCTGTCTCCCAGGCTGGAGTGCAGTGGCACGATCTTGGCTCACTGCAACCTCCACCTCCTGGGCTCAAGTGATTTTCCCACCTCAGCCTCCCTAGTAGCTGGGACTACAGGTGTGTTCTACCACGCCCAGCTAATTTTTTAAATTTTTGGTAGAGGTGGGGTTTTATCATGTTGCCCAAGCTGGTCTTGAACTCTTGGACTCAAGTGATTTCACCCGCCTCAGGCTCCCAAAGTGCTGGGATTAACAGGTGTGAGCCACCGCGCCCAGCCTACCTTACATATATTTTTAAATAGAGCATGTCTGTATGCACGTGTGTATTTTTTTTTTTTTCTTTAATTTTAGAGTGTCCCACTCTGTCACCTAGGCTGGAGTACAGTGGCTCAATCACGGCTCACTGCAGCCTCAACTTCCCAGGCTGAAGTAATCCTCCTACCTCAGTCTCTGGAGTAGCTAGGACAACAGGCACCAATCACCACACCCAGTCAATTAAAAAATAAAATTTGAGGCCGGGCGCGGTGGCTCAAGCCTGTAATCCCAGCACTTTGGGAGGTCGAGACGGGCGGATCACGAGGTCAGGAGATCGAGACCATCCTGGCTAACACGGTGAAACCCTGTCTCTACTAAAAAACACAAAAAACTAGCCAGGCGAGGTGGCGGGCGCCTGTAGTCCCAGCTACTTGGGAGGCTGAGGCAGGAGAATGGCGTGAACCCGGGAGGCGGAGCTTGCAGTGAGCTGAGATCCAGCTACTGCACTGCAGCCTGGGCGGCAGAGCGGGACTCCGTCTCAATAAATAAAATAAAATAGGCCGGGCGCAGTGGCTCACGCCTATAATCCCAGCACTTTGGGAGGCCGAGGCGGGCGAATCATGAGGTCAGGAGATCGAGACCATCCTGGCGAACACGGTGAAACCCCGTCTCTACTGAAAATACAAAAAAATTAGCCGGGCGTGGTGGTGGGCGTCTGTAGTCCCAGCTACTCGGGAGGCTGAGGCAGGAGAATGGCATAAACCCGCGAGGCGGCAGAGCTTGCAGTGAGCGGAGATTGTGCCACTGCACTCCAGCCTGGGTGACAGAGCAAGACTCCGTGTCAGAAAAAAATAAAAAAAATAAAATAAAATAAAATAAAATAAAATTTGGTAGATACAAGGTCTTCCTATGTTGCGTAGGGTGGTCTCAAACTCCTGGGCCCAAGTGATCCCCTCGACCTCCCAAAGTGCTGGGATTATAGGCGCGAGTCATTCTACCTGGCCCTTATATAATTTTTTTAAACAAAACTTCAAAATACATGAAGTTAAAACTGATGGAACTGAAAGGAGAAATAGATAACTCTACCATTATGGCAGGAAGCTACCACTACTCTCTCAGTAATCGATAGAACTAGTACACAGAAAAGCACGAAGGATATAGAACACTTAAATAGCACTAGAAACCAACTTGACCTAATTTATCTTTGGGGGACACTCCACCCAACTACAGCAGAATACATATTATTTTCAAATGCCCATGGATCATTCACCTTAAAATAGACAACATTCTGGGCCACAAACATAAACCTTAACAAATTAAAAGAATGGAAATCACAGAAAACATAGCCTATGTTCATAACATTATTAAATTATACATCAATAACAGAAAGCCATCTAGCAAATCCCTAAATATTGTTTTTGTTTGTTTGTTTTGAGATGGAGTCTCTCTCTGTTGCCCAGGCTGGAGTGCAGTGGTGCAATCTCAGCTCACTGCAAGCTCCACCTCCTGGGTTTAGCAATTCTCCTGCCTCAGTCTTCCAGGTAACTGGGATTACAGGTGTGTGTCACTATGACCAGCTAATTTTTGTATTTTTAATAGAGATGATGGGGTTTTACCATGTTGGCCAGGCTGCTCTCAAACTCCTGACCTCAAATGATCTGCCCACCTAGCAAAGTGCTAGGATTACAGGCATGAGCCACAGCACCAGGCCACAAATCCCTAAGTATTTGGAAAGTAAAACAATGCACTTCTAAATAACCCATAGACCAAAGCTAAAGTCATAAGTGAAATTGGCAAATATTTTGAACTAAAGGAAGATGAAACCATATCAAAATTTGTGAGATGCAATGAAGTAGTGCTTAGAGGGAAACGGAGCCTTAAATACCTAGATTGGAAAATAAGAGGCCAGGTGAGGTGGCTCACACCTGTAATCTCAGCACTTTGGGTGGCTAAGGCAGGTGGATCATTTGAGGTCAACAGACTGAGACTCCACCTCAAAAAAAAAAAAAAAAGAAAGAAAGAAAGAAAAAGAAAATAAGAAAGATCTCAATTCAATAACCTAAACTCCTGCTATAAGAAACTAGAAAAAAATGAGCAAATTAAACCCAAAGCAGACAAAAGGAAGGAAATAATAAAGATAGAATAGAAAACAATGAAATTGGCCAGGCTCAGTGGCTCAGGTCTGTAATCCTAGCACTTTGGGAGGCCAAGGCAGGTGGGTCACTTGAGGTTGGGAGTTCAAGACCAGTCCGGCCAGCATGGTGAAACCCCATCTCTAATAAAAATACAAAAATTAGCCGGGCATGGTGGTGCGCACCTGTAGTCCTGGCTACTTGGGAGGCTAAGATGGCGGAACCGCTTGAACCCGAGAGGCAGACTTTGCAGTGAGCCGAGATAGCACCACTACACTGCAGCCTGTGTAACCGGGTGAGTCGCAAAAAAAAAAAAAAAAAAAAAATCAATGAAATTGAGAACAAACTGTAGAGGAAGTCGGTGAAACCAAAAGCTAGTTCTTTGGAAAAAAATCAGTAAAATTGATAAACCTTTGGTCAGACTGACCAAGAAAAACAGAGAAGAGACACAAACTATAAACAACAGAAAAGGAAGACATCACTACAGACCCTAAAAACATTAAAAGAATAACAAAGGAGTACTACAAACATAAATACCCACACATTTGACAACTTAAATGAAATTGTAAAATTTCTGTTGGCCGGGCATGGTGGCTCACTCCTGGAATCCCAGCACTTTGGGAGGCTGAGGCAGGTGGATCGCTTGAGGCCAGGCATTTGAGACCAGCCTGGCCAACATGATGAGACCCTGTTTCTACTAAAAATACAAAACTTAGCCCGCCATAGTGGTGCGCCCCTGTAATCCCAGCTACTTAGGAGGCTGAGGCAGGAGAATCGCATGAGCCTGGGAGGCAGAGGTTGCAGTAAGCTGAGATCGGGCCACTACACTCCAGCCTTGGCAACAAGAGAGAAACTCTGTCTCAAAATAATAATAATAATAATAATAATAAATTAAATAAATTAAAAAGTAAAATAAAATTCCTATACATCAGGATAAAAAAAATTCCTATCATCTGTGCTGTGTGGGAATTTTTTTTTTTCTTTTTCCTTTTCTTTTGAGACAGGGTCTTACTCTGTCATCCACGCTGGAGTGCAGTGGAACAATCATGGCTCATTGCACCCTCAACTTCCTGGGTTCCAGTGATCCTCCTGCCTCAGCCTCCTGAGTAGCTGGGATCACAGGCATGAGGGCACTATCCTCGGCTAATTTTTGTATTTTCTGTAGAGACAGGGTCTTGCTATGTTGCCCAGACTGGTCTCAAACTCCCAGGCTCAAGCAATCCTGCTGCCTTGGCCTCCCAAAGTGCTGGGATTACAGGTGTGCGCTACCACACCCAGCCCCTATATAATTTTTTAAACAGAGTGAAAGACACAAACAGCCAAATTCACTCAAAATGAAATAGAGGATTTCGACTGGGCAAGGTGGCTCACGCCTGTAATCCCAACACTTTGGAGTTGGGATTATGAGCCCAGGGGTTCAAGATTAGCTTGGGCAACATAGCAAGACTTCCTCTTAAAAAAAAAAAAAAAGGCCGGGCGCGGTGGCTCAAGCCTGTAATCCCAGCACTTTGGGAGGCCGAGACGGGCGGATCACGAGGTCAGGAGATCGAGACCATCCTGGCTAATACGGTGAACCCTGTCTCTACTTAAAAATACAAAAAACTAGCCGGGCGGCGAGGCGGGCGCCTGTAGTCCCAGCTACTCGGGAGGCTGAGGCAGGAGAATGGCGTAAACCCGGGAGGCGGAGCTTGCAGTGAGCTGAGATCCGGCCACTGCACTCCAGCCTGGGTGGCAGAGCAAGACTCCGTCTCAAAAAAGAAAAAAAAAAAAAAAAAAGGCCGGGCACGGTGGCTCAAGCCTGTAATCCCAGCACTTTGGGAGGCCGAGACGGCGGATCACGAGGTCAGAGTTCGAGACCATCCTGGCTAACACGGTGAAACCCCGTCTCTACTAAAAATACAAAAAGCTAGCCGGGCGAGGTGGCTGGTGCCTGTAGTCCCAGCTACTCGGGAGGCTGAGGCAGGAGAATGGCGTAAACCCGGGAGGCAGAGCTTGCAGTGAGCTGTGATCCGTCACTGCACTCCAGCCCGGGCGACAGAGCGAGACTCCGTCTCAAAAAAAAAAAAAAAAAACCAAGAAGGAAAGTTTCCAGTCTAACACGTAAAGAGCTTGGAAATCACCTCTACACTCAAACAAGTAAAAGCTGAAAAAACTGAAAAATCAGCTCTTGTTAGGTCCATCAGAGAAGTGGGGTCACACAGCAAATTGTTGTGCCCTAAATTGGTGAGCCAGTCAGATAAAATCACAATTTTTTTCTTAGACAGGCTCTTGCTCTGTCTGGAGTACAGTGGCACAATGATAGCTCACTGCAGCCTCAAATACCCCGGCTCAAGCAATTCTTCTGTCTCAGCCTCTCTAATAGTTGGGACCACAAACACGAGCCACCACACCCAGCTAATTTTTCAATTTTTGGTAGAGATGAGGTCTCCCTGTGTTGTCCAGGCTGGTCTCAAACTCCTGGGCTCAAGCAATACTCCTGCCTCAGCCTCCCAAAGTGTTGGGATTACAGGCATGAGCCACGATGCCCAGCCTGAGAATCACAGTTTATGGGAGCAGAAATTCACAAGCAGCAACCTCCACAGGAACCAGTGCCACTGTAGGAAAACCTGAAGTGTAATTGACAAATTGCTATAGGCTCAATGTGAGCAACTCTGAACGTTAAAAACCCCAGGGGGCAAGGGTCAGGGGTTAGTGAGGCCGGAAGTGAGTATAATAAAGTGTCTATAGGGAGGCAGGGCCAGAGGAGAAAGTTGGAGTGGTGACCTAAGCAGGCAGTGGTGTGATCTGGAACCAAATCGGCCCCCAGTGCGATGCGGAGATTCCATGAGGCCCTGCTTTGCTCTTCCTCTTGGCCCTGCTCTGCATCCACTGAGACCACTTCCTTCCCGTCCTCATTTTGCTAGCTCCAATCCACAGCTGTTGTTGCAGAGGATGCTAATGGCCCAGGCTCACTTCCATGGGCTATATGGAGGTCTTGCAATCAATGCGTGCCCTCGACTTCAACACCCAACTCAGGTCACTCAGGGAGGCAGGCCATCAGTCTGGTGTGTGATGCTGTGCCTGGTGCTAAGAGGGTGACAAGGACGAGAAAGCCCTGTAGCTGCCTGTTCAGCTCTATCCTGGGAAAGAGTAACCTGAAATTTGCTGGAATGCCGATCACTCTCACAGTTTCCACTAGTAGCCTCAACTTCATGGCCGCAGACTGCCAACAGGACACAGCTGAGGATGTTGTCTACGTTGCCAAAGACCCTGTGAATCAGAAAGCCTGCCACATTCTGGAGTGTCCCAAAGGCCTTCCCAGGATGTCATCAGCACCATTGACCAGGCCTTCGAGTTGTGCTTCAAACAATACCTCAGGAACCCACCCCAACTGGTCACCCCCATAACAGGATGGCTGGCTTTGATGGATCAGCTTGGAATGAGGAGGAGGAGGAAGAGCCACCTGACCATTAGCACTATAATGACGTCCCAGGGAAGGAACCTCCTCTTGGGGAGTTCGTAGACATGAGGCTTCGGGAAGGAGCCGCTTCAGAGGCTGCTTGACCCACTCCACCCAGTGTCTGGTCCCCCAGCCACTTGGGAGCTACACTGCCTGTGGGACAGCCTGCTGGGGGAGATCCAGAAGTCCACAAACAGATGCTACCTCCACCACCCTGTCCAGCAGGCAGAGAGCTCTCCAGTGATCCCTCCTGTGTCAACGTCCAGAACCTAGACAAGGCCCAGCAAGCAGAAGGTGGTGCTGGGCCCCCCATCCTGCCATCAGTGGCAGCGCACCCTGGGACCTCTTTGACATGAAGCCCTTTAAAGATGCTCTTTGGGTGCCTCCCCCTCCCCAGAGGTGTCCGTGGCTGAGCAGCTCCAAGGGGAGCCCTGGTTCCATGGGAAGGTGAGTCAGCAAGAGGCTGAGGCATTGCCACAGCTCCACGGGGACTTCTTGGTGCAGGAGAGCATGACCAAGGCCAGTATGTGCTTACTGGCTTGCAGAGTAGGCAGCCCAAGCACCTGCTACGGGTGGACCCTGAAGGACTGGTTTGGACAAAGGATCACTGCTTTGAGAGTGTCAGTCCCAGCACTTTGGGAGGCCAAGGCGGGCGGATGACGAGGTCAGGAGATCGAGACCATCCTGGCTAACATGGTGAAACCCCGTCTCTACTAAAAATACAAAAAAATTAGCTGGGCATGGTGGCAGGCACCTGTAGTCCCAGCTACTCGGGAGGTTGAGGCAGGAGAATGGTGTAAACCCGGGAGGCGGAGCTTGCAGTGAACCGAGATAGTGCCACTGCACTCCAGCCTGGGCAACAGAGCGAGACTCCGTCTCAAAAAAAATAAAAATAAAAATAAATAAAAAGAGAGAGTGTCAGTCACCTCATCAGCTACCACATGGACAATCACTGGCCCATCATCTCTGCAGGCAGTGAACTGTATCTATAGCAACCTGTGGAGCCAAAACTGCGATCTGCCCCAGTACTCTCTTCCAGAAGATTCCACCCTATTCCCTAACTCTCGGGACCCCATTTGGGAGTGTTTTGTGGGTTTGGCCTTGTGTCAGAGCTGAGAGTAATGTGGACACTGGGTTTAGTATCCAGCTAAGTGAGAGCGTTCGAGTCAGAAGCCTGGGGAGAATCCTGCTTCTCCCCAAACATTAATCCCTGAAGTATTAATGGACAGAGTGGCCCCTTACCTAGGCCTTTCCTGTGCCAACCTGATGCCCCTTCCCCGTGCCAACCAGATGCCCCTTCCCCAAGAAGGTGAGTGCTTGTCATGGAAAATGTCCTGTGGTGATAGGCCCAGTGGAGCAGTCACACTTCTGGGCAAGGGGGAACAAATCACACCCCTGAGCTCTGTGTTGTACCCCCTCCACAACCCCCACCCCATGTTTAAACTTTGTGCCTTTGACCATCTCCTAGGTCTGAAGATATTTTATGCAAACAATTCATGCCAAATGTGGTGGCTCACGCTGTAATCTCAGCACTTTGGAAGGCCAAGGCGGATGGATCACTTCAGGTCAGGAGTTCAAGACCAGTCTGGCCAACATGGCGAAATCCCGCCTCTACTAAAAATACAAAATTAGCTGGGTGTGGTGGTGTGCACCTATAATCCTAGTTACTAAGGAGGCTGAGGCAGGAGAATCCCTTGAACCTGAGAGGTGGAGGGTACAGTGAGCCAATATTGTGCCACTGCACTCCCGCCTGGGCGACAGAGCAAGATTCCATCTCAAAAAAAAAAAAAAAAAAAAAAATTCATGGGTCCCTGAGTTCAATGACAGGGATGCTGACACTTTCTTGGCTTCTGGGACCCTGTTTTCTCCTTGCTCAGCACCCTCTCTGGTTTGGGTTGGGAGAACAGAGGCAGGAGTGGCAGCTATCCCCTCTCCCTGGGGGTATGCAGCCCTTAGAGATTGCCCCAGAGCCCCGCTCCCAGCCAGGGGGAAGATGGATCCCTCCCTTGCTCAGTGCCTCCTGGCCGGGGCCCCTCAATCCAAGGAGTCTGTGTATACATTTCATAAACCCCACCCTCCCATGATGCATGCCTGTTGTACTCTACAGCCAAAATGTAGCCCTTCCTCCTGGAGCCTCTGCCCTGCCTCCCTTTCCGGGAAAGGAGGGGTGGGGTGACTGAATTTGGGCTTCCTGTGCAGTAAACTCTCCCAGGTGGGTTTTGTGGAGGTGGGAAAAGGGGCATTGAGACCCTAAAGCAGTAGACCATACCTGAATACCATCTGCAAGAACTGCATTCTTTTAAAATTTTATATGCATATATTTTAGGGATATGGACTTACTTTCCTAATTTTGTTTTCCATGGCTTATTCTTGAGCACAAAATGATAATCGATTATTACATTTATACATCACCTTTTTGAATTTTCCAAGACCTTTTGCAGCTCTTGGCATTTTCGTTGCCCAGGCCTGTGGGGTAACAGGGATCAGCAGCATTATTATTTACGTCAGAGACCTGAGGCAGATGAAATTGATTTCCAGCTAGGACTAGAAAAACTTGGGCCTCTTACAACGAGGCTGGGAGGCAGAAGTTTGCGGGAATGCATGTTTGTTTCACAAAGGGGAAATGCAAAACCTGCAGTTCCTGAGTACCTTCTACAGGTCCAGCCCTGCGTAGGCCTGGAGTGGCCACACAACAGCAAGCCGGGCTTTCTCTTTAGGCCTTGTGGATAAAGGCCTCCTTTTATTGTTGTTGGGATGTTTCCATGGGTCTCACTTGTACCAAAGGGAAAACTCTTCACTGAAGTCCGTATTTCTTCTTTTTTTTTTTTTTTTTTGAGACGGAGTCTTGCTCTGCCGCCCAGGCTGGAGTGCAGTGGCCGGCTCTCAGCTCACTGCAAGCTCCGCCTCCCGGGTTCACGCCATTCTCCTGTCTCAGCCTCCCGAGTAGCTGGGACTACAGGCGCCCGCCTCGTCGCCCGGCTAGTTTTTTGTATTTTTTAGTAGAGACGGGGTTTCACCGTATTAGCCAGGATGGTCTCGATCTCCTGACCTCGTGATCCGCCCGTCTCGGCCTCCCAAAGTGCTGGGATTACAGGCTTGAGCCACCGCGCCCGGCCGTATTTCTTCTAAAAATAAAAAATTAAAAAATAAAAAATAAAAATTGCAGATGGACTAGGTCAGAGGGGGCCCTACATTTTTGTGAGTTTTACCTCCAAGAGCTCTACTCAGCTGCCCTTTCCTTCATATCCTGCCATCCCCTCACACCATGTACCCCAAATCACCACCCTCTATTCTTTCTTCTTTCTTTCTTTTTTTTTTTTTTTGAGACAGAGTCTTGCTCTGTCGCCCAAGCTAGATAGAGTACAGTGGTGGGATCTCAACTCACTGCAACCTCTGCCTCCTGGGTTCAAGTGATTCTCTTGCCTCAGCCTGCCGAGTAGCTAGGATTACAGGTGCTTGCCACCACGCCAGGCTAATTTTTGTATTTTTAGTACAGATAGGGTTTCACCCTGTTGGCCAGGCTGATCTCGAACTCCTGACCTCTGGTGATCCACCCGCCTCAGCCTCCCAAAGTGCTGGGATTACAGGCGTGAACCACTGCACCCAGCCTAGAAAATGTTCTATATCTCTACTATCCAGTAAGGTAGCCACTAGACACATACAGCCACGGAGCACTTGATATATGGCAAATGTGACTGAGGAACTGAATTTTCCATTTTATTTAATTTTAATTAATTTGAACTTATGGTCGGGTACGGTGGCTCACGCCTGTAATCCTAGCAGTTTGGGAGGTGGAGGCAGGCGGATTGCCTGAGCTCAGGAGTTCAAGACCAGCCTGGGTAACATGGTGAAACCTAGTCTCTACTAAAAATACAAAAAATTGGCCAGGCATGGTGGTGCAGGCCTGTAGTCCCAGCTACTTGGGAGGCTGAGGCATGAGAATGGCTTGAGCCTGGGAGGTGGAGGTTGCAGTGAGCCGAGATCACACCACTGTACTACAGCTTGGGTGACAGAGCGAGACTCTGTCTCAAGAATAAAACAAGTCCGGGCACAGTGGCTCACGCCTATAATCCCAGCACTTTGGGAGGCTGAGGCAGGCAGATCACCTGAGGTCAGGAGTTCAAGACCAGCCTGACCAACATGGAGAAACCCCGTCTCTACTGAAAATACAAAATTAGCCAAGTGTGGTGGCTTATGCCTGTAATCCCAGCTACTTGGGAGGCTGAGGCAGGAGAATCGCTTGAACCCGGGAGGCAGAGGTTGCAGTGACCCAAGATCGTGCCATTGCACTCTAGCCTGGACAACAAGAGCGAAACTCTGTCTCAAGAAAAAAAAAAAAAAACCAGGAGTTCAAGAGTTCAAGACCAGCCAGGGCAATATAGCAAGACTTCATCTTTAAAATAAATAAATAAATGTAGAATGGATAAATTGTGGTATATTTATACAATGGAAATACTACAAAAACAGGCAAAACTTATCTATGGTGATAATGGTGATAGAGCTCAGAACAGTGATGATATTTGGAGGGGAATACTGACTGAGTAAACTTGCTAAATGCACTAGGTGCAGTGGCTCACGCCTATAATCCCAGCACTTTGGGAGGCCGAGGTGGGTGGATCACGAGGTCAGGAGATCAAGACCATCCTGGCTATAACACGGTAAAACCCCGTCTCTACTAAAAATACAAAAAAAAAAGAAAAAGAAAAAATTAACCAGTCGTGGTGGCGGGCGCCTGTAGTCCCAGCTACTCGGGAGGCTAAGGTAGGAGAATGGCGTGAACTCAGGAGGTGGAGCTTGCAGTGAGCTGAGATGGCACCACTGCACTCCTGCCTGGGTGACAGAGCGAGACTCCATCTCAAAAAAAAAAACTTGCTAAGTACTAGAAATATTTGATATTTTGACCTGGGTGCTGGTTACATGGTATGCACGTATGTAATATGATACTAAATACACATACCTAAAAGTTCATCAAGCTGTATACTTAGGCTGGTTTGGGTGGCTCCTGCCTGTAATCCCAGTACTTTAGGAGGCTGATACAGGCAGATCACCTGAGGTGAGGGGTTCGAAACCAGTCTGGCCAACATGATGAAACCCGATCTTTACTAAAAATACAAAAATTAGCTGGGCATTGTGGTGGTCGCCTGTAATCCCAGCTACTCAGGAGGCTGAGACAGGAGAATCGCCTGAACCTGGGAGGCAGAGGTTGCAGTGAGCTGAGATCATGCCACTGCACTCCAGCCTGGGTAACAGAGTGAGACTCAATCTCAAAAAAATAAATAAAAATACAAAAAAAATTAGCTGGGTGTGGTGGTGCATGCCTCTACTCCCAGCTACTCAGGAGGCTGAGGCAGAATTGCTTGAACCAGGGAGGTAGAGGTTGCAGTGAGCCAAGATTGTGCCATTGCACTCCAGTCTGGGTGACAAGAGTGAAGCTCAGTCTCAAGAAAGAAAAAAAAAAAAAGTTGTATACTTAAAGTGTATGTACTTTACTATCTCTAACTTACGCAGCAATAAAAAAAATAACAAGGGGACTGGGCGCGATGGCTCACGCCTGTAATCCCAGCACTTTGGGAGGCCAAGGTGCGCGGATCACAAGGTCAGGAGATCAAGATCATCCTGGCTAACACAGTGAAACCCCGTCTCTACTAAAAATACAAAAAAGCCGGGTGTGGTGGCAGGCACCTGTAGTCCCAGCTACTTGGGAGGCTGAGGCAGGAGAATGGCGTGAACCCAGGAGGCAGAGCTTGTAGTGAGCCGAGATTGTGCCACTGCACTCCAGCCTGGGCAACAGAGTGAGACTCAAAAAAAAAAAAAGGGACAGGCCAGGTGCAGTCTTCTGTAATCCCAGCACATTGGGAGGCTGAGGCGGGCAGATCACCTGAGGTCGGGAGTTCGAGACCAGCCTGACCAACATGGAGAAACCCCATCTCTACTAAAAATACAAAATTAGCCAGGTGTGGTGGCGCATGCCTGTAATTCCAGCTACTCGGGAGGCGGAGGCAGGAGAATCACTTAAACCCAGGAGGCGGGGGTTGCAGTAAGTCAAACTCTGTCTCAAAAAAAAAAAGTAACAAGGGATAGTAACATTCTTGGCCCAAACATGTGTGTCTTTCTACCATCTTAAATAAATATTTAAAAACAGAACATTTCTAATACACATTAAAATATATAAATCTGAAAATATTGGTATACCATCTAAAATTACTCCCTGTAGACCGGGAATTTAAGTACCACACTTTGGTTAACGCATTCCAGGCACTCTGGGGGTTTTATATAAGCTGGTGCTTCGATGCTGGCAACCTGGGGAAATGCTGAGGCCAAGTAGAAATTGTGTAGCTAGGATCCTGCTTTGTCACCAGCCTGGGCTGGGGTTATTGAATGCCAGCGCTCTGCTTCAAGGCACATGCCAGAAGGCTGGAGGGTAGGGAGGGAGATGAGCTAGGAAAGGGGGCAAAGAAAAAGGGACAAGGGCAGATTCCCTCATACTCTGGCCCTTAGCCCAAGTCTTGGACTCCTGACCTCACCACAGACGAAATAGATGTAAAACAAGCCAACTGGTTTCCAAGTGGGAAGGGTGCCAGCCATAGTTTTTGCTGCCCAAGGAATCAATAAATACTCATTCTTATGATTCACGTTCATCCTGTTTTATTCCAAAGCATTTTACCGAAAAGCCCCTTGGCCCAGCCAAAAAGTTCAGGGCCAGGAGCCAGGACACCTGGACTCCAGATCTGCTTGTGGAAGATTTGGAACGTTGTTGGTGGGGGAGGTCTCAGGTTCTCTCACTGTAATGTGGCAAGTGCCATCTGTGGAGGACTTTACAATTTTACATACATCATCTCATTTGACCTTCCGGTCCCTAGTGAGAGAAGCAAAGTAAATAGGATTGCTATTCTAACTTTACAGATATGGAAACTGGGACCAGGGAAAGTTAATAAGACACTCAGATGCACACACTATTAAGGTGGGGAGGCTGGAACTTTGGATTCCAAACCCTTTGCTCTTTCCTAGTCAAAACAATAGTCAGTTCTATGCCTCACTTTTCTTTTTTTTTTTTTTTAAACATATTATAATAGGGTGTGTGTGTGTTTGTAGAGGCAGGGTCTTGCTATGCCGTCTAAGCTGATCTCGAACTCCTGGGCTTAATCACTTAAGACCTCCTGTCTCGGTCTCCCAAAGTGCTGGGATTACAGGTGTGAGCCAGTGCGCCTAGCCCACCATGCCTCACTTTTAGTGCAGTGTGATCCTACACAAATTGCCCTGTGTATATTCCAAAGGCCGATCTGGGTTTGTAAGGTCAGAAACATGTGCAATTCCAGGGTGAGGGGTAGGTGGTCGGTGGCTCTTTTGACAAAAAAAAAAAAAAAAGATGAAAACAAAACTAAGTTCAGGGTCTTGGGCAGGCCCTGAAAGTTAGGGGCCTAGAAGCTGAAATTAATCTACCAGTGGTAAATCCACCTCTCCTACATGCCAGTGCCCCCCAAAACAAACAAACAAACAAACAAAAACAGGACACATCAGATCTTGACAGGGCTTCCTCCCTGTTTGTGAAACGTGACAGAAGTGGGATCTGGAAGTCCTGGGAAAACAATCTCATTTCTCCCAGGAGACAAGAGGAATTACAGCAGCAAAGAGGCAGGCCGAGTGGAGGAGAAGGCTGCATGCCAGGGGAGAGTCGAAAGGGGCTGGGTGATCCAGCTGGCCGAGATGCAGGCAGTAGAGCCTCGGTGTGGGAGACTGGCAGCCTGAGAGCCAGGAGCAATGGCGCTGCCCCAGAAGCCGTGGCTGGAGGCTGGGCCTGCTGGAAGCAGGCTTCCTTCAGATGGTCTTCTGGCTCCCTGCGTCCTGTCCTGATAACCTTTCCTCTGAAAAGGGGAGGCAAAGACAGACAACCACAGCTATGGTAGTGGGAAGGTGGGTGGTGGACCCCGTCCAGGACTTTCATCCCCGGCCTGCAGGATAGTGAACCGGGAGACGTCTCGTCGGAGGCTGCTCCGCTGCCGCCCGGAGCAGCGAGAACCGGGTGCTGGGCTCCCCTCGCGGCTGCCCGCCGCCGCCGGGGGGCAGCGCCTGCGGCCTGCTTTCCCAGGGCCGGCCGAGGCTTTTTGACAAGCTGATTGCGTGGCGGGGATTGGCTGGTCCGGGCGTGACGCCGGTAACAACAAAGGTGGAGTTGGAAGAAATTAGATTAAAGGAGAGAAAAAAAATTAAAGGGGGAGCTGGCAGAAGACGGGCGATATAGACCGAGGGGGAGATGTGCCAAGTGGTGTCTCCCGGTTCCGACTCCCCCCCACCCGCCTCGACCCCAGAAGATCCCTCGCGCAAACCCACTGAGATTTTGCTCTTTCCCCTACCCCCGCCCAGTGACCGACGCCGGGGTAGGAAGGATAGCTGCTGCTTCTTGAAAAATCCCCGCAACTCCCACCCTGACACCCCTCACTACGACCCAGGGGGAGAACTTTTTGCTCGGACTCCTCGGATCCTAAACCCAGCGAAGAGGGGGGACATTGAGAAGCTCGTCCTTTTAAAACCCGGAAGGCCCTCGCGGAGCATGGAGATCGGATAAGGCGGGGTGCTCCCCCGGTTTTCCGATGTGTTGCAAATCTAAGAGCTTCTTTCTCGCTTTTTTTTTTTTTTTTTTTCCTGTAACTAACCCCCCCTCCCTTTTGCTTCAGGGTTGCAAAAGCAAAGAGCAATAAAAAAAAAAAAAAAAAAAACCGCGCACACACTCAGACACACACCAGTGGCGACAGGGGAGAGTTGGAAAGACGCAGGAGAGAAGCAGGAGGCAGGAGGCAGGAGGCAGCGGGGATGGAGCAATGGGAGCGGGAAGCAGGCAGGTTTCCTTGCAAATCCCCCTCCGGCCTCACGCCGCCTCGCCGGCCCCGGCAGGGGAGCGAGGACCCCGGCGAACAGATGGAGGAGTGGAGCTCGCTCTAGGCAGCTGGGCTTGGCCGGAGAATGGAGGAGCCACCAAGCGACCGGCTGATTGGAAGAGAAACGCAGAGCGATGGAGGCGGGGGTAGGAGGACGATTTCTCTGCGGGGACTGGCGGCGGCGTACACGCCCGGGTCGGGCGCTGCAGAGCTTGGCTGGCTTTCAACCCGCGCTCGCCGGCTCCAGCCCCGCGCGCCCCCACCCCTAGCCCTCCCGGCGGCTTCGCAGGTGAGTGCGAGCTGCGGGCTGAAAAATCCAAAAGTCTCAACACGCCCGCCCTGCAAAAAAGGGGAAAAAAAGGAGAAAAGAAAAAAAAGGAAGAAAATCATTTTACTTTAAAAAAAAATTTTTTTTTTTGTGCAACCCCTAAAGCAGTGGGAGGGAAGGGGTGAGGCTGAGCCGCCCGGAGGAGGCGGAGGGGCCAGGCGAGACCGGGGTGGCCCGGGAGGCGGCGGCGCCGAGGCGGCTCTGACGGGCAAGCGCTCGGAGCGGCGCTGCGCTGCGCCGAGGCGGGCGGGCGGGCGGGCGGAGCGGGGCGGGCGGAGCGCGGCGCGTGGGGCTCGCCATTAGCCGTCGCTCCGCTTCGCCATCTCGGGCTTTGTCTGGCGACTCGCTGCCCCGCCGTCGGCTGCAGCGGAGCTGGGGCTCGGCTCTTCCGCCCGCCGTGCTCCCAGGTGCCCCCGGCCTGCGCTCCCATCCACACGCTCGGTAAGTGAGCCCGGGCGCCGCGGATTTCGGGGGAGAGGGGTTGCTACGAGTGGCGGCGGCACCGATCTCCATGCGCCCGGGCAGGCCTGGGGAGCCATGCCGGGCTGGATTGAACCGGCTCCCACAGCGGCCCCTCCGCCGGAGCCCGTCGTTCCCTCGCCGTTTCCGGGGTGTAAAGAGCAACGGGGATTTTTTTTTTTTTTTAATGCAGAGATTTTCGGTTTTGGGTTTTTTTTAAAGTTCCCTATGTACCGTTCGGCAATGAGAGGACCGCAAGGTAGGCGCCGAAGCTGGACGCCGCGATCGGCGTGCGTGCGCCCCAAACCAGTGGCCACGCTCCGGGGGATGAGGGTGGGCGCGGACCGCTCGCTCCGGGAGGCGGGAGAGAGCTGGCCTGGAAGCCCTAGTCTGAGCTGGGAGGACTTGGGGGAGAGCTCCGGAGCAGGGCTGTGGGCGTCCCCCAAGCCTTCCCGGCCGCCGGGGACCCCTCCGGGCACCCTCTCCGCGACCGCGCCTCGGCCCTCCCTCCCGCGCCGGCAAAGCCTGCTAGTTTCCCCGCGGGTCTGGCGAGGTCGCTCTGGGCGCCCGCCCGCCCCGGCTCCGAGCCCCGCCGCCATCCGGGCGGCTGCGTGTCTCCCTGCCCCGGCGCCCCCCCCTTCCCCGGCGGCGGCGGCAGCAGCAGCAGCAGCAGCAGCCGCAGCCGCCGCCGCCACCAGCACCAGCACCACCACCACCCCCCTCCCCTCCTTCCTTCCCTCCGCCTCGGCCGCCCGGGTCCCCCCAGCTCCCGCCCCTCCTCCCAGCTGCCCCCCGCGGAGCCCGCCCGGGCAGGCTGTGGGAGGGAGCGGAGCCGGCGAGGCGGGCGGGCTGGCGCTCGCTCCCCGGGGGTCGGTGTGCGCTCTACGGGGAAGGACGCGCTCGCTGCCCCGCTTCTCCCGCCCCCCTCCCGCTCCTCCTCCTCCCTTCTCCCTCCTCCTCCCCGCTCCGGCGGCTGAGGCTGCGGCGGCGGCGGGGGGCGTGCGAGCTGAGGCCGGGGCCGGCGGCGGGCGGGCTGCCTGCAGGCGGAGGGCGCTGTGCTTTGTGCTTTTCGCCGCGAGGAGCAGCAGGCAGCAGCCACAGCCGCCGCCGCCGCCACAGCAGCAGCAGCCGCCGCCCCAGCGCCGCCGCCTCGCCCGGAGGAGGAGCCGCTGCCGCCGCGGGAGGGAGCTGCGGCTGTGCCCGGCCGAGCGGGGGAGGGCGCCGCCACTCAGAGCCGGGGAGGGAGCCGCCGGAGCGGGAAGCCCGGAGGCCGCGCTGCGCCGGGTAACCGAGGCGGCTGAGGACGCGCGCTGGGTTCGGGGCCGGACAGCAGGGAGCGAACCGCGGGGTGCGGTGGGCGCCCAGCAGGGACCCGGAGCGACCACCGAGCAGGGGACCGGGCGCGAGCAGACCAGGGCACTTGGGAGGACGCCGAGAGCCGGGGGAGGGGAAGGCAGGAAGCGAGGCCTGAGCCGAGCCACGGCCGCTGGCGGAGGAGCCCGCGCTTCTCGGATCCGGCAGGCGCAGTTCTCCCCGGCCGCCGGAGGGGGCGGCGGGGCCGGTGAGCGCTGCGCCCCCGCCTCCCGGCCGCCGTCCTCCCGCCCTCTCCTTGGCTCGGCTCCCCGGAGGCCGGGGCGGGGGCGCCGGCGGGGCTGGGCCGCAGGCTCGGGGGAGGAGGCGGCGGTTCCCGCCGCGGTCGCGCCTCTGTGCCGGGCTCCTCCGTGCGCGTCGGGGTGGCTGGGTGGTAGCGGCGCCTCTGGCCGGGGTGGGTGGCTCGGGGGCGGGGGGCAGGCTAGGCCGCTTCTCTCCGGCTGTTCGCCCGCCTGTGCGGGCGGGGACGGCGAAGGGAGCCCGGGAGGGGGGAGCGGCGGGAATCCGGATCCGGTCCCCGGGGGCGGTGCGGCCGCTGCGCTCCGGGGCTGGCGGCGGCTGCGCTGCGTCCGGGTCCCCGCCGGGTTGCGGAGGCTGGGGGAACCGGCTGGGGGGAGGCGGGAGGAGGAGACTGGGGCGCGTGCCCGCTTCCGTGGCCGCGCGCGCCCTTTACCCGCCCTTCCTCTTCCCCCGCCCTCCAGCCTGGGGCCTCCCCGGGGCGGGCGCTCAGAGGAGGAGGAGATTTTTTTTTTTTTTTTTTTTGGCTGGGGTTGGGGAAGGGGGGCGGAGGGCGGGAGCTCGCTGCACGCGGGAGCTGGGAGCAGGCCCTCGCGTGGGCAGGGGAGGGCGCGCACCGCGGAGTCGGGCCGCAGGGGCTGGGGGAGGGGGGTCAGGAAGAAGAGGAGGGGCGTATTCCCCCTCCCAGAGACCCCTTAAGTCTAATAAGGTCATGGCTGGGTCTCTGAGAGCGTGGACCTGCCCCCCTTTACTCTGGGCGGGGAGGGTTAGAAAGTCGTTCACTTCTCAGCCTTCCTGAGTGGGAACTTGTATGTCTTCCAAAGGGTGAGGTGGCTTTGACTCCGGGTTGCCCGGCCAGCACGACCGAGGAGGTGGCTGGACAGCTGGAGGATGAACGGAGAAGCCGACTGCCCCACAGACCTGGAAATGGCCGCCCCCAAAGGCCAAGGTAGGGGCATCCACTCCCAGCCCTCTGAAACTTAAACCCTCTTTGCCTCGTGGCTGTGGGGCACACTGCCTTCTTCAAGGGCTTTTCCAGTCTGCATACACTGAATTGGGGGAGAAAATGCCTTGAGTATTTATGAATCAAGCATCTCCCACACTTGGGGTTTGGCTGAATCCAAATTTTTTGGCCTGGAGTGGCTTACCTCCCCTCTCTCCCTGTCCCTCACACCCTATGTTAGAGGAGGCTTGCCTTCTGGGATTCGCCCAGTGTGTCCCAGCCCTGTGTCCTGGAATGGGAAGAATGATGACTGTAGAGGAAGGGTCAGGAAGCGGTTAGGGAAGGCTTCTCAGACTTTTTAGGAGGACCATGAGGCTTTTGTAGAGGCAGGTGGAGAAGAGGGCTGTTTTGGTGTTTTGAGGCCCCAAGCCATGGGATATATGTACTCAACTAGATCTCTGCCTCATTCAGCAGTGATCCAGTCTGGATGGGGGTGGAGGGTAGGATGGAGCTGGGCAGCTGGCCATGCTTGTGGGACATTGAGGGGAGAGGGGATTGTGGGTCCTCAGAATCCCTGGCCTAGGTTACGAGATGCAAATGAAAATGGAGAGCCCTTTTGACTTCTGGCCTTGGGTGGCTATTCTCCCAGCCCATCCACAGAGGCCTAGAGCTCTCTGGGGCTACATTTCAGTGGCTAAAAATAACTGGTCCAGACCTGGTCTTGCTTCCCTGGGGAGTTGGGCTGACAAGACAGCGTGTAATTCTGGGGGTTCTCCCTGGATCAGGGCCCTGAGAGCTTTTATGCACCTGCCTACTTTGCCTCAGAGTTGCCATGTATCCTGCTTCTGTTTCTGTTTCCTTTTTCTTATTTGCCAGAAATTCTCCCTTGATCTGCCTTGAGGGGCTAGGGGATAGTGGGTATCTCTAACATTGGTTTCCAGCTGTGCAGGAAAGACACCTGCATGAGTTTTCCTTACTGCCCACATCCCATCCTCAGTCCTTGCACATTTAGAATATCCACTCAGAACTTGAACTTGGCAGCACATTTAGTTACATTGCCTCCTTGCTTCCCTCCTTCTCTGACAAGCTACCTCATCTCCCACAAAGTCCTGAATCACTGTACCTTCATTTCCACCCCTCTTCCCCTTACAGCAAATAGCTGCCTGTTGCAACTTGGCACAGTAGAAATGATAATAGCTTTGAAGCAAGCCAGACTTGAGTTTGAGCCTGGCTTTCTAGGTATAGCAGGGTCTGGACTGGAGTCCCTGCCCTCATCCAATATGGCCACAGTTTCCTTAGGGCTGAGCCATATCTTGTCTCTGCCTTCAGATGGGAAGCAACCAGGGGCTGGGATGCCTTAGGGAGGAAGAGTTGAGCACTCAAGAACTGGGGAACAGATTGGGGGGATAGCGTGAGCCAGGCATGATGGCCTCTGTTACCCTTCACCAGACCGTTGGTCCCAAGAAGACATGCTGACTTTACTGGAATGCATGAAGAACAACCTTCCATCCAATGACAGCTCCAAATTCAAAACCACCGAATCACATATGGACTGGGAAAAAGTTGCATTTAAGGACTTTTCTGGAGACATGTGCAAGCTCAAATGGGTGGAGATTTCTAACGAGGTAACTGATCCCCCCTTTCTGACACACACACATACACATACACACATTACCCCCTCCTCAGCCGTGGTAGGGGAAGTGAAACAGGCTGTAAACAGGAAGGAAAGAGACCAGGAGAGGCGTTCATGTGGTCGCCCGTTAGCTCTCTACCTGCCCCTTTGCATTTTGGGAGGTGGCACGGTTGACAGCACTGGCTTAAAGTTATGCCACTTTCTATCTGGGTGGTCTTGAGCCAAACAGCCTGAGCTGTGCTGAGATTGACAGAGGTGCTAGCATGCTGAGATTGAAGGAGGTGCTGGCATGGACAACCAGGTTGAGGTCAGGTAGTCCCCTTGTTGCTGGCCTTTGGTGTGTACTGACTGCCTGGGCCTCTGTGGTAGGCATGGGCCAGTGCCTGGGTGTCAGGCTGCCTGCTTCATTTGGCTGTTGGCCTCTGCTCTTCTTTGGTAAATTTAGTCTAGTAAAGAGTAGAAGAGACCCGTTATAAGATGGGGGTATGCTACTGTGTGGCATTTTCCTTTTCCCAACTTCCCCTTCCTCCCGCCCCTCTTCCTCCAGGTGAGGAAGTTCCGTACATTGACAGAATTGATCCTCGATGCTCAGGAACATGTTAAAAATCCTTACAAAGGCAAAAAACTGAAGGTGAGTTACTAGGAGGAGGAGCATGAGGGGTAGGGGAGGAAAGATCCGAAGAACGGATGGTATTTGACTTCCATTGTGTCCTTGTTCCTTGTCCCTTCTTCCAGAAACACCCAGACTTCCCAAAGAAGCCCCTGACCCCTTATTTCCGCTTCTTCATGGAGAAGCGGGCCAAGTATGCGAAACTCCACCCTGAGATGAGCAACCTGGACCTAACCAAGATTCTGTCCAAGAAATACAAGGAGCTTCCGGAGAAGAAGAAGGTGGGGGGGAGGAGAGTTAAGGTGGGAGGAGGGGAGAGGCTGGGAGCAGCTGGTGTGGTGTGGGTCGGTTGGAGGTAGGCCTTGGAGAGACCTGGCATCAGGGACAAGGGTGAGTCAGCACAGCAGAGTAGGTCCTGGGCAGGCACACCTGATCGTCCCTTCCTCGGCCCACACGTGTTCAGGCACAGGCACCACCACAGATGTAAACCAGAGAGCAGATGCTCAGACCAACCTTTCCCCCTACAGAAAACCCACAGCATTCTGTTTCATCAGGCTCTCTCCCCCATACACCCATCCTCACTGTTAGGCTGCGCAGTACTTCTTCACTCTCTATGACGTTTCCCGTCATGGTCTCATCTAATATTTGCAATGTCTTCATAAAGGTAACCCCAGGAAAAGGTTATCCCAGTTTTGTGGGCAAGGAACTGAGGTGCAAGAGGGTTAAGTGTCCCGGGTGACACAACTATTGATACTAGAGCAGGATTTAGTGCCCCAGAGTCCCAGTCCAGTGCTGTTACTGCCATGTCCACCTGTGAAGTGCACTTCCTTCTCCACGCACACATGTTCACTCAAGGACACACATCGTCCCTCCTGGCCTCATACTGTTCCTTGCAGAGGTGGGGTACTGTCCCAGACCATCAAAGCATTAACTCTGGTTGGAGGGTTGCCCAAGCCTCCCAGGCAGGGCTGCAGTCACGCACAGAGCTCAGGAGGTCCCTCCCAGAGAAAGGCAGCAAAACATTGGAGGAGCCCTGCAGATGGGACACGAGGAAGATGGGATGGGGACGGGACACAAAGAAGAGACACTGGACAAGGAGACAGAGCCAGGGATAGATGGGGAAGGGCAGCGGGAAAGACAAGAAGCACATCTGCTTAGAGAGGAAACAAAGCCATACACAGCCAGTTCTCAAAAGGTGGCACCGGCCACCGCCATGCTATTAGTAGCCCTTTTTCCTGGTTGGCATACTCTGGCTGCAGACTAACATGCCCTTGGTGCTGTACCCAAAAAAGCCAGCTGTCGGCAACCACTACCCAAGCAGAGCAGGGGTATGGATTGCTGGAACTGTTGTTGACTCTTTTGATGAGGATGTTGGACAGCTGGCTGCACACACCCAAACACTCATGGGATGGGAGGGAGAGGCCAAGCTCTGGAGTTAGAGTCAGGGAAGGCCAGAAGAAACTGGTAGAGTGGATGAGGTGCTGTCCTGGGGAGCACAAGACTTGGGCCTGCTCTCCTGGCTCTGCCACTGAATTGCTGTGTATGGGACCTTTGGTAAGTCATTTTACTTCTCTGGGCCTGGTCCTTATGTGAGGTGAGCCAGGTCTGTGTGGTGTTCTCCAGCTCTAAAACTTGTCTGAGGAGGACTGAGATTGGGGAAGAGGAGGCTGAGCTCTGCTTCTGGTTTTCTGTGGGAACTATGGGAAAGGAGCGCTGCCTCTCTCTGTCTGGTACTTCTATAAGAGGTGGGTTGGGCTCAATTGCCATGAGCTCCTGGCACCTGCCAGTGCCACTCTTGTGAGCCTGCGAGGACGAAAGAAGAGATGGACATTGCATGGGAGCCAAGAGAGGAGGTTGATGAAGAGAAAGACACATTGGAAAGGAACAAGAGGAACAAGAGGGAGACTATGCAGAAGTGGGGAAAGATGCAGGGAGGGAGTGAGGTGAGGGTGGGAATGCAGTGGAGAGGCCAAAAAGGGGGTGATGAAGGGAAGGGAAGCCAAGTGGTGGGAGAGAATGGGTGGGCTGAGGGAGGGAGGGCTGGAGGGGACAGACAGCTGGGATCCTAGAGAAAGGGAAGAAGGTAATGGTGTCAGAAATGGGCAGGAAGATGCAGGGCAGCTGGCTGTGACTTGTACTGGAAGAACTTACTCTGGGTTCCCCTCCACACAATCTGCCCTCATGCCTTGGAAAGAGGACTCAGCCCAGCCCTGGCCCTATGTAGAGGCCACCTCCAAGGGGCCAGACTAATGTCAGCTGCCTCAGACAGTGAGAAGAGGGAACAAGGCCTGCACCTGACTCCACTGTGAGAGTTTCTGTGGTGTTGGAGAAATGAGTCGGGGAGCCTCAGCGCTGCCACTGCGCACTGTGTGACCATGGGTAATGCCACGGCCCCCTTCTGGGACTGTCGCTCAGAAGGAGAGAATAGGATATAGGATTCAGTGTCTGGGCAGCCCCTGCAGCTCCCACCATCTGTGGTAGAAGCCGGCAGGTCTGCTCTGTGGTGAGTCCCGCCGGGAGGCGGGCAGGGCGCCAGCCTCCACTCCCTGCATCACAGCGTGGGAGGCAGAAGAGCCAGCGAGGAGGGGTCTGGGTGGCCTTCATAGCTCAGGGCGAGATACTCTTGGGTCCTGGGTGACCCTATCCCCTCCTCCCCCCAGATGAAATATATTCAGGACTTCCAGAGAGAGAAACAGGAGTTCGAGCGAAACCTGGCCCGATTCAGGTAAGGCGGCGGAGCCCAGAGGAGGGCTCTGGGGAACCGGGGGCAGCAGAATAGGCTAACCCTGGCCAGAGCCTGGAGTTTGCCATCTCTGAGGCATGGAAGAGGATGGGTCACATGTGAGCCCTAGTGTGTCATGCTCAGGGGCAGGGACAGGCAGGCAGCCCCTGTCCCACTGAGCCCCAGCTGAAAGGCCCAGGAGGCTTGGTGGGTGGGACAGCTAGCTTGGGTCTGCCCTGGCAGCGTCCCCTGCTGATCCTTGCTCCCCATGTCCTGGCTAGGGAGGATCACCCCGACCTAATCCAGAATGCCAAGAAATCGGACATCCCAGAGAAGCCCAAAACCCCCCAGCAGCTGTGGTACACCCACGAGAAGAAGGTGTATCTCAAAGTGCGGCCAGACGTGAGTGTCCGGCCAAGGGCTGGGGGTGGAGGATGCACGGCGGTGGCCGGGGGGAGCCGCACCAGGTCGGCCGGGCACGGTGCAGGGGAGCAGGAGAGGAGGCCCCTCCCCAGGGGTGGGCTGCATGGACAGGGCCCGGGCCAGCTGGCGTGCGAGCGTGTGCGTGCGTGTGTGTATGAGCCAGTCCCCTTGCACCCAGGCGGGATCTCCGCCTCTCCACCTTCCTCTCCTGGCCTGTGGGGGACACTGATGTGACCTCCCATGGCCTGAGGGGGCGGGGGCCTCTGTGCCCCCTTCCCCCCTCCCCCTGCCCCTGGCTGCCTGTGCGTGTCTGACGGCTTTTGGTTTGCAGGCCACTACGAAGGAGGTGAAGGACTCCCTGGGGAAGCAGTGGTCTCAGCTCTCGGACAAAAAGAGGCTGAAATGGATTCATAAGGCCCTGGAGCAGCGGAAGGAGTACGAGGTTAGGCTTCCGCTGCGCTCCTCCCTGTCCGGCTCTTCACGAGCCTCTGCCCTCCGACTCCGTGGCCACCGCACTCTGCGGGAGGTGTCACTCCCCATCCTCTGTTGAGGGAGGGGCCTTCTGGGCCCCTCACCTCTGCCCCTACCTTCCTCACCCCCCACCCCCATGAGATCTAAGGCTAGGGCAGGGCAGGGCACCATGTCTCATGTGACACCATTGATGTGCAGCCATCCCCAGCTTTGCTCCCTGCCTGCCCTCCCCAGCGGCTCTCCCCGTGCCCCTGCCCCAGCTAACCCCACACCCCATTGCCCTCCATCCCCTCACCTGGCTCTGCAGGAGATCATGAGAGACTATATCCAGAAGCACCCAGAACTGAACATCAGTGAGGAGGGTATCACCAAGTCCACCCTCACCAAAGCTGAACGCCAGCTCAAGGACAAGTTTGATGGGCGACCCACTAAGCCACCTCCGTGAGTGCTGCCCTGTGGTGGGTGGGCAAGTGGGCAGCTGGGAAGTTGGGCTGGGCTCTGCCGGTGAGGAGGCCTGCTGTCCTGCTCGCTCACGGGCTGCGCCTCTCTCCCCGCCGCTCTGATAGGAACAGCTACTCGCTGTACTGCGCAGAGCTCATGGCCAACATGAAGGACGTGCCCAGCACGGAACGCATGGTGCTGTGCAGCCAGCAGTGGAAGCTGCTGTCCCAGAAGGAGAAGGACGCCTATCACAAGAAGTGTGACCAGGTGAGCTGTGGCAGGGGCCACCCTGCCTTGGGGTTTTGAAGCATGAGGTCTGATCCCATCTTGGGCTAGTCAGTCCCTGGTGGCGTATGCCTTGGGTACTTGCCTCCAATTCGGTGTGGGGCTGGGCTGGGCTTAGCAACTGAGCCCATCCAGGCAGGGAGTCCAGCCCACACCCAGGCTCTGGAGGCCCACTGAAGGTCACTGTCCTCCGAGTACTGCAGGGTCTGTGGTGACACTGTCACCAGAATGATCCTGACTCCACTCACTTTCCCAGAAAAAGAAAGATTACGAGGTGGAGCTGCTCCGTTTCCTCGAGGTAAGTGTTCCTCAGGTAGGGCAGTGGGCAGAGAGGACTGGGGCTTGGCAGGCAGAGCCCTTGTGAGCCCTGTGCCCCTCTTTCCTCTCCAGAGCCTGCCTGAGGAGGAGCAGCAGCGGGTCTTGGGGGAGGAGAAGATGCTGAACATCAACAAGAAGCAGGCCACCAGCCCCGCCTCCAAGAAACCAGCCCAGGAAGGGGGCAAGGTGGGCAGAGGGTACGGCCGCGCAGGGAGGGTGGGCAAGACTGGGCTCCCTGGCAGCACCACGGACCCCGACCCTCTGCACCTGGACAGGGCGGCTCCGAGAAGCCCAAGCGGCCCGTGTCGGCCATGTTCATCTTCTCGGAGGAGAAGCGGCGGCAGCTGCAGGAGGAGCGGCCTGAGCTCTCCGAGAGTGAGCTGACCCGCCTGCTGGCCCGAATGTGGAACGATCTGTCTGAGAAGAAGAAGGTCAGGCTGCCTGGCGGAGCGCCGTGCCCTCAGCGGGGCTGCCAGGGCCCCCTCCTCCCCTTGGCAGGCCGCGCCACCTCGCCCCTGGCCGCCTCAGCCAGCCTGAGCCACGCGGTGCCTGGGCTGGGACGTGGGGCCGGCGCCCAGCAGCCGGAAGGCGGGAAGCTGTCAGCTGAGCGCTGCGGGCCAGGCGGGGGCGAGCCCCAGGCGGGAGATATCTGCACCAGCCTACGCCTCTGCCTGCTGGCGGGTGCGCCTGAGCTGCTGCGCGGGGAGCGCGCGCCCCCTGGGGGTGGGTGGAAGGCTAACGCCCGGGCCATCCCCGCAGGCCAAGTACAAGGCCCGGGAGGCGGCGCTCAAGGCTCAGTCCGAGAGGAAGCCCGGCGGGGAGCGCGAGGAACGGGGCAAGCTGCCCGAGTCCCCCAAGAGAGCTGAGGAGATCTGGCAACAGAGCGTCATCGGCGACTACCTGGCCCGCTTCAAGGTGACGGGTGGGAAAAGGTAGTACTGCAGCCTCCAGCCCCGGGTGAGCCCTCCCACGGCTGATAACCTTGTTGGTCCCCAGAATGACCGGGTGAAGGCCTTGAAAGCCATGGAAATGACCTGGAATAACATGGAAAAGAAGGAGAAACTGATGTGGATTAAGAAGGCAGCCGAAGACCAAAAGCGATACGAGGTAGGAATGGGGTTGGGGCCACCCCATTTGTTGAAAGCTTGGGCACTCCCCTTTGGGTGAGCCTCTCTGAGCAAGAAGGCCCAGTCTTGGTCTGTGACCCTCAGCAAGCCTCAGCTTCCTTCTCTGAACCCCTGTCTCTCATCAGTAAGGTGGGGGTGACATTGCTAGCCTCCAGGCTGACTTGGGGACACGAGCAGTTGTGAAAGCACTTGTAAACTGTGGTGCCTGCTGCAGACGTGAGCTGTTAGGAGGTTGCTCACTAGCTCTACCTGTTTCTCTTCCTCCCCAGCACAGAAAAAGACAGCCAGCTAAGGTGCTGATGGCATGGGGCAGAAGCAACAGTATTTTGGGGGTGGGACTGGGGGGTGAGTGTGACCTTTCTCCCTCCAGAGAGAGCTGAGTGAGATGCGGGCACCTCCAGCTGCTACAAATTCTTCCAAGAAGATGAAATTCCAGGGAGAACCCAAGAAGCCTCCCATGTGAGCCTGGGGGTTGGAGCCTACCCTGGAGGTGGGGGAGGGTCAGGGCTGGAGGGCTGCTTTGTTGGGGTCCTGACCCTCCTTGTACCACCCTCACCTTCCAGGAACGGTTACCAGAAGTTCTCCCAGGAGCTGCTGTCCAATGGGGAGCTGAACCACCTGCCGCTGAAGGAGCGCATGGTGGAGATAGGCAGCCGCTGGCAGCGCATCTCCCAGAGCCAGAAGGAGCACTACAAAAAGCTGGCCGAGGAGCAGCAAAAGCAGTACAAGGTGCACCTGGACCTCTGGGTCAAGGTGAGAAGACAAGGGACCCTTGGAAGGAACAGGGAGGCATCAGACTAAGCCAGCACCAGCCCAGCCTGGCCCACCCACCCACTTGTGCTGGCTGGTCTCATTCATGATTTCATTCCATGCCCTCGCAATCCTGCAGGATAACGGTTACTATCACCCTTTTATTTTTATATTTTGAGACAGAGTCTTGCTCTCTTGCCCAGGCTGGAGTACAGTGGTGTGATCTTGGTTCACTGCAACCTCCACCTCCCAGGTTCAAGCGATCCTCCTTCCACAGCTCCAGAGTAGCTGGGGCTACAGACGTGCACCACACCACCACACCTGGCTAATTTTTGTATTTTTAGTAGAGATGGGGTTTCACCGTATGCTGGGCAGGCTGGTCTTGAACTCCTGACCTCATGTGATCCACCCACGTTGGCCTCCCAAAGCACTAGGATTACAGGCTTGAGCCACCGTCCCCAGCCACTATCACCCTTTTAAAGATAAGGAAAACAAGGCTCAGAGAGGTTAAGTAATTTGTCCAAGGTCACACAGTAAGTTGAAGAATCCAAATCAGACTGCGTTTTCCTCCCCCATCTGGGACCATGGGACCTCTCCTAGACTGCTGGCCTTTGTGCTTCCCCTCTGTGCTTTGGTTGAGTAGTCAGATCTGAAAAGTGGAGAGAATCAGCTGTGTCCTTCCCGCTCACCAAAGCAGGTTGGCCAAGGACCCAGGAAGATTGTGGGGATTTGCTGTTTCAGGAGCTCGGCGAGCCCCACTGCCTCATCTGTGGCTCAAGGGTTTGGTGTTGGGGTGTGGTTGATGATGCCAGGCTGACTCATCACAGGGGTACTTCTTTGGAGTGAGGAAGAGTGAGGAAGACTCTGATGGGAGCTTCCATTTGTGTAGAGCAACAGGGAGAATGTGAAAACCAACAGTCTTAGTGGCTTATACAAGGACTCTGGGCATCAGAAGCAGAAATACTAGAGCTTGGGCCAGTGCAGTGGCTCACGCCTGTAATCCTAGTACTTTGGGAGCCCAAGGTATGAAGGATCACTTGAGGCCAGGAGTTCAAGACCATCCTGGGCAACATAGTGAGACTGCTGTCTCTACAAAAAAAATTAGAAGGTAGCATGGTGTGGTGGCACACACCTGTAGTCCCAGCTACTCTGGAGGCTGAGTTGGAAGGATCACTTGAGCCTGAGAAGGTCAAGTCTGCAGTGAGCTGAGATTGTGCCACTGCACTCCAGCCTGGGTGACACAGGACACAGAGCAAGACCCTGTTTCAAAAAAAAATTGGAGCCGTGTTCTCAGATCACAGGGGCTCTCTGCAGAGACCTAAAATCTAGGGAGCCTGGGAGGAGTAAGATGGGGTGATGATATATAAATGCTCAGCCCACTGCCTAACACCGGGCCAGCATGCTTAGTCAGCAGTAGTTGGCTATATTCCAACCCTTGCCACCTCTGTCTCCCCCAGAGCCTGTCTCCCCAGGACCGTGCAGCATATAAAGAGTACATCTCCAACGTGAGTCTGGGAGCAGAGCAGCAGTGGGGTAGGGGTGGGGGAATTCAGGGATGTCTGGAACTCATGGCTGCCACCTTCGTGTCCCCATCCTGCAGAAACGTAAGAGCATGACCAAGCTGCGAGGCCCAAACCCCAAATCCAGCCGGACTACTCTGCAGTCCAAGTCGGTAAGGAGCCCCTCCCAGATGCAGGGGCGTGGGGTGGGTGGGACTGCCTGGCATGGCTGGGCAGAGACCAGAGACCACTGATGTGCCTCTGTCCCTCCAAGGAGTCCGAGGAGGATGATGAAGAGGATGAGGATGATGAGGATGAGGATGAAGAGGAGGAAGATGATGAGAATGGGGACTCCTCTGAAGATGGCGGCGACTCCTCCGAGTCCAGCAGCGAGGACGAGAGCGAGGATGGGGACGAGGTGGGGCAGACAGGGCACAGTGCGGAGGGGAGGGGATTCCTGCCAGGACGGTCACCTGATGACTCTCCACATCCTTTCTCACCCCCCAGAATGAAGAGGATGATGAGGACGAAGATGATGACGAGGATGACGATGAGGATGAAGACAACGAGTCCGAGGGCAGCAGCTCCAGCTCCTCCTCCTCAGGGGACTCCTCAGACTCTGACTCCAACTGAGGCTCAGCCCCACCCCAGGGCAGCCAGGGAGAGCCCAGGAGCTCCCCTCCCCAACTGACCACCTTTGTTTCTCCCTCATGTTCTGTCCCCTGCCCCCCTGGCATCCCCCACTTTCTTTCTTTCTTTAAAAAAAAAAAAAAAAATACGGTGGGGGTAGGGGGCTGGAGGAGCCCAGGCCAGGACTCTGCAGCCTCAGAGACATCAGCCTTGGGGGGTCCTCCTCCAGGGACAGCAACCATCAGACTAAGCCAGCACAGGACCAGCCTGGCCCACCCCACCGACTTCTGCACTTGCAGTTCCGGCATGGACAGTATACCGGAGAGTGGGGGTGGGGGGGTCCCAAAGAGTTCGATGAGGCCCTCCACACCTGCAGCCCAATCCAAGGTGGGGTAGAAGCTTGGGGAAGACCCATTCCTTCCCAGAGGGGCCTGCCACCTGGACCCCTGCATTGGAACTGGAGGCAGGAAATGTGGGGAGAGGAGGGCTGGTGCCTTCGAGAAAACAGGCGCTGCCCTGGTGGCCCTCTCCCCTGCCCCCTGCAGGAAGGAGCTGCCTGGACCCATTCATGGGGGAGGGGGCAGAAGTGTTTTTTATATATGTGTATATATTTTTTTTTAAGCTCTGAGCTGTCAACGAGACGTTTCCTACCGATCTCGGCTGCCGTCTCTGTTGTCATTTCTGGGAGAGGGAGGGTTTAGGGGTAGGTTTGGAACCTTTTAAAAATGGTCTTGATGTGTGTGGAAGAGAGTATGTGTATGTGTGTTCCTGTACATAGCATGGGTGCAGCTGTGGATGTGTGCAAAAGAGTGTGTGTGTGTGTGTGTGTGTGTGTAAGGGGGTCTGTCCTAGAGCCCACATCAGTTTGTTGTGAATCTGGAAAAAGGGTCGGTGAGAGCCGGGAGATGTTGACCCTGGTGGGAGCAGACTGAGGCTACCCCATTCTCCACATCCTCTGTTTTGCCCAGTCTCTGATTCCATTAGGGGGAGTGTGCCGAAGCCACGCTAGGATGCTTCCCAGGCCAGGCTTCCCTCTGCCAGGGTCACATGCATCCGAGCTGCTGGTCTCCATTGTCCAGCAGGAAGGCTTCCGGAAGGACAGGCAAGATGGTGTGAAGCTTAAAAGCTTGTATTTGGTGGAAAAGGCCTCCCCTGCTCATCTGAGGGGCCAAGCCTGGCCACCCTAGGCTCAGAACCTGGGCTTCAGGAAATATGCTGGGAGCTCCTATCTTACACATCCCTCCAGCTTTCCTTAAATCCTCCCACCACCCCCTATTTCCTTTAATTTCTCAGGTCTGCTCCCTCCTCCCCCAACCCCACAGCTGGGCAAGAAGTCTGCAAAAGCCGCTTCTCAGCTGTCTCTAACTCTTCCCAGCCATTTCCCAAATTTTTTGGTACCTTATTCCTCTTAATAAGCCAAGTCACCTTATATCTGTAGTTCTTACTTTTTTGTTGACTAAATTTGGAGAGTTCTTTTTTTATGATCATGTCAATGACCTATTAAATTGGGGCTTGGTGCTTTTCCACCTTCCCCCTCTGAATGAAAGCCAAGGAATGGGGGAAGAGTGGGAACTGTGCCGCAGAAGTGGGGCAGGAATGGTGAAGGGCCCTGGCCCCAGAGAGGCTGGTGGGTCCCTCTCCCAAAGGCAGGCAGACAGTCTCTGCTTTGCCTTGGACCTTGGTGCTGGGGGTGGGGAGGCCTGGGGGGTTACTCCCCACTCCCATTCCCCTTCCTTTGTCCTAATCCTGGAATTAAGTAACGGGGTTTATAGGTTCTATTTCTTCCCAAGAGCCCTGCAAAGAACCCCAGTCTCCTATTTGGCTGCCCTACACTGTTGTGTTTCAGTGGAATGTATTTTCATTTAAAAACAACTTTCAATGGGGCCCTTTTATTTTTCCTGTTTTAAAAATTGAAAAATTCTTACAGTACAAACAAGACTGTCAGGGTGGGGGTGTTGGTGCTGTAAGAGGTCACTCTTGAGTGCATTTTGGCACTGGGATGGGATGGCTGGGGTGGGAAGACCCCCGTCCCCGCCCCCAACTTTTTTTCTAATATTTAAGGAGTGTTTTGTAGGATTCAACAACAACCACAACTTGAATTTGTATCATGGGAGGTGGGAGGGAGTGGCTTAGAGGTGTCTGCCTATGCTTAAAGCCAACTGTGGAAGTTTTGTTTTCCCTTTTTTGTATAATAAAGTGAAAAACAAAGGTTTGACTGCTGTCTGGTCACTGGAATCAATGAAGGTGATGTAGTTCACAGGGGTGACCCAACAGGTTTGATCTATAAAAATGCTTGAAGCCAATTTGCCTTTTTTTCCTAGAACTATCTTCCTCTTCCCTGAAGATTCCATAGGCAACCTACATTCACATTGTTCTGTGCTACTTTTCTCAATTCCATTTGTTCACCTTGGGTTGTCAGACCACTAAAGACTCTAAGAAGTTGGAGAACAAATGCATTTTCATCCACAGTACATGGTCTTGGGGAACTGGAGGTGATGAGCTATTAGGGTCAAGGGTTTGCCCTGGGCATGCAAACCTTCCTAGCGTAGGGCTTATCGTGGGGAGTTGAGGGAGCACTCTCCGATTCTGAGCCTTCAGCTCCGCCCCGGGTTAAAGGTTAAGGGTTAAGGATGACTTTCCTAAGACCATCTAGACCTGATGGGAAGCAGGCTGGGCTGGGCTGAGATGACTTGCTCTCTGAGATTAAGGAAGACACCCTTCCCTGTGCAGGCCTTGGCTGGGTTCCTGGAACCTCAAAGGGCTGCAGACCCAGGTCCCGTCCAAGAACTCTCTCCCAGCCCTCGCCCCTATCCTATACTGGCCAAACTTCTAAAAAGCTTGTTGCACCTCTTGGCCTCCCACTTACCAACATCCCTTGAGGCTCCTTGCTAAGGTCACCAACATGTTCATTACATCTGGTGAACACTTGGTCTGTCTTTCGCCTTCTTGATCTACTCTGCTGGTGTCAGCTCTTCCTCATTTTATCCCAGGTGTTCATGTCTCTCCCTTCAACTTCCCATTATCGCCCATATGCAACCATTCTGAAGGGTGGTGCCGACAGAGATTGCTCTTCCAAGCTGCAGACCTGTGTAGACACCCTTGCATCCTCTGGGATATCTTGCAGGCATCTCATACCTCAAGACCGGAAATGATTACCAAACGCTTAGTCGTTCAACCTAGAAAGCAGAGTATTGGCCTTGACTTCTCTCTCCCTTTCACCTCCAGGTTCAATCACCTAGACCTCTCCATTCCACTTCCTAAAGCTGTATCAAATCTGTCGACCCCTCCCACAGGGTGACTCCCACAGCTGCCACGCCCATCCTATTTAAGGCCACCATCATTGCTCAACTTCGGCAAAGACCTCCTAAAGCTGATCTTCCTGCTTGCACTCTCGCCCCCTACAGCCCATTCTTCACATGGCAGCCAAAGTTATCTCAGAAATAAATCTGATTCTGTACTGAAAATTTACCATGTCTTACCATGGCCTTACAAGGTTTGGCCCCTGCATTCCTTCTCTTATCTTCGCTCACCCTGCTCTTCCTAACCACTCACAGTGATCCAGCCAAGTGATCTCTTTTGTTCCTCAAACATACCTACCCACGGGCTCTTGGCACCTGTTCTCTCTGCCCAGAATGGCTATTCCTCCAACTCTACACATACCTGATGTTTTTTTCATCCTTTAGGCCTCAACTCACACGTCCTCTCTCAAAGAAGCCTTTCCCAACCACCTGCTCTAGAGACGCCTCCTCCATCTTCTTGTTTATGTATTTATTATCTATCTCACCAAGTAGAAGACACCTTATCTGCTTGTTCATTACAGTAATCTCAGCACCTGAAACTGCCTGATATACATTTGACACCCAAGAAAGATTTGTTGAGTGGGTGAATAAGTCTGGCCCACAAGGCCCTAGGGGATCTGCTGACCCTGTTAGCCCTGCCCTGGCTCTAGCCACACTGGCCATTCATGTCTCGAACATAACATGCTCTCTCCCAGGGTCTATACCCATGGTGTTCTCTCTGCCTAGTTAATTCAGGGCTCCACTTAAAAGACCACTTCCTTCCCTGAGCTCCTGAGAAAAAGGGTCTCCACGCCATATGTTTCTTCAGCAGCCTGAATGCCTTCACACTTAGGCCTTATTTCCTTCCCATCAGGGATTGCTAGGCTGTAAGCCATGCTAGGACAAGGTTTTTGTGTCTCTCTTGCTTGCTGCTGTAACCCCAGGGTCTCACCCAGAGTCAGGACCAGCTCAGGCCTTAGTGTTTATGAACTGGTGCTAATAGTGAAGACTGTCACGTGCCCAAAGAGGTCACCATCACAGAGTAGCCCAGGCCAAGCACCGAATGAATAGTATAGTCTAGTTGTACAGAAGTTTGGTATGAGGATGGCCACGGGTGGGGATATGAAGAAAGATTTAGGTAAACAGGGAGAAGCCAGGAGGATTTTCTGGCCATGGCGCAAATTCCTTAGGGCAGAATGTGCTGGGCATATTTAGGTAAGAAACAGATCAGCATCACTGGTGGGAAGAATTCCTGAAAAGGAGGTGAGAGATAAGAGAAAAAGAAGGCTGAGGCTATGTTGCTGAAGTTCCTGAAAACTTAGCTTACTTCTCTGTGCCAGATCTAAGTTCAATCACCTTTCGGGTCTCCATCAGCTGATCCCACAGAAACCTCAATACATCCCAGACTGAAGTCATCCTGTGTCCTCCCATGTCCTCCCGTGAGTTCCCCATCCTAGTTAAAGGTGTTTTCGAGACCTCCCTCTCCTTTCCTCCACACACCTCAATCAGTAACAAAAACCTACTGCTTTTGGCCAAGCCCAGTGGCTCATGCCGGTAATCCCAGCATTCGGGAGGCTGAGGCAGGTGGATTTCCTAAGGTCAGAAGTTCGAGACCAGCCTGGTCAACATGGTGAAACCCTGTCTCTACTAAAAATATAAAACAAAAATTAGCTGAGCAAGGTGGCGTGTGCCCGTAATCCCAGCTATTAAGAAGGCTGAGGCATGAGAATCGCTTGAACCTGGGAGGCAGAAGTTGCAGTGTGCTGAGATCACACCACTGCACTCCAGCCTGAGTGACAGAGCAAAACGCTAAAAAACCAAAACCAAAACAAAACAAAACAAAAAAACCTACTGTTTCTAAGTTATTCTCCAGACCACACTCCAGCATGATCTACTAAAAATATAAGTCTGGTGAATGATTCCCCTTGAGGACTCCTCATGGCTTACAGGCGAAACTTTCAACATCTACTTGCTTTGTCCCGTATGATCCAGCCTGCTCACCTCCAGCTACTCTGCCACCCAATCCTCTGTTCCAGCTTGATCCATGCTTCTGAAGCTTCCGGTTGGGGATATCCAATGCTTTCTTGGCCTACCTTCACCTGGTTCATGTCCTACTACAAGAAGTTTTTCTTTTTCTTCTTTTTTGTTTTGTTTTGTTTTGAGACAGCATCTCGCTCTGTCACCCAGGCTGGAGTGCAGTGGTGCAATCTCAGCTCACTGCAACCTCCGCCTCCCGGGTTCAAGCGATTCTCCTGCCTCAGCCTCCCGAGTAGCTGGGATTATAGGAGCACGCCACCACACTCAGCTAATTTTTGCATTTTTGCAGGCTGGTCTTGAGCTCCTGGCCTCTCAAAGTGCTGGAATTACAGGCCTGGGCCACTCCGTCCCACCCAAGAAGCCTTTCTTGACCAACTTTCTTACATTATTTGATGTCTCCTTCTGGCTACCTCTGTTCTCTCTCTCTGCTGTTTTCGTCACACTCTTTTGCAATTATTATCCTACCTGTCTATCCCACAAGACAGTGAACTTCCTGAAGAAGCACAACTGTCTTATATCATCTTTTATCCCAGCACCTGGAGCACCGTAAGAATAACAGCTAAGATTTACCAAGCACTTACACAGAGCTAAGAATTTCACATGCACTGACTTGTTAATCACTACAGCAACGCAATGAGATAGGACTATCATTATGCCCACTGACAACAGAGGAAACTGAGGCACAGGAAACTCATTTGTTAGGTCCAACGATTTAAATTCAAATCAGACGCCTGATCTTAACTACTCTGGAATATCGCCTTAATAAATGTTTGCTGTTTCTCAGGAAAAATCGGTGAGAATAAAATAAATATTTGCTGAAAACTAAAAACCAAAGATGGCTCCAAGTATGTGACTTCAGACTATCCTCCTTTTTAATCTTATCTCTTGAGGGGAGAGGGCTGTCACACAACCGTTCCAGGACACCAGACACAGAGTAACCAAGATGAAAGCGCCAATCCAGCCATCCACCGCGGCTGGGAAAAGGCCCGCTCCTTCCTAAAGAGGGACTGAGAGCGTGAGCATAGGGACACTCTGCACCCAAGGGAAAAGCACTGGGTCGGGGGAAGGATCTGGCTAGTGCCAGGCAGGCTGTCTTGAGGGGTGGGGGGTCCAGCGTGGGTTCCGGAAGCAGGAAAGGCGAGCAGGTGTGGGATCTAAATTAGGATGAGGGGCGGGGAGGGCGCTCCGCGCAGAAGGGCGCAGCTTGGCCTCCGACCTCAGCAGCGGACCCTCATCTCGGCCGCTTGTTGGTCCGCAGGCCTGGCGTGGGCTGAGACCCGCCCAGAAACCGGGAGAACTGAGGCGCGGGCGAGCCCCTTCGGTTCTACGGGCTTTCCGCCCCGAGGTCCTAACTGCGCCCCACTTCAAGTCTGGCCTCTTCACACAAGTGGCTGCACGCCTCGGGGTAAAGGGGGGAGCGGAGGGTGGGGGGGAGAGAGCGGGGAGCCCCGAGGGAAGGGCGGGGAAGCCTGGGCCGGAAGGCGTCCCAAGATCGGCTGGGAGCCGGCGCTCTCTTTCGACGCCACCCGCTGCCCCCGCCCCCAAGCCGGCCGGGACGGCACAACGTCTCCGCCCCCAGCGCACCGCGCACCTCACCTTGAACGCCTCCCCACCCACCCCCATCTTATTGGGCCTCCCGGGTCGAGGCCTCCCGGCGATTGGTCGGGGAGGTCCGCGAAGGCCCCGCCCATCTCCCCGCCCCCGTCCCCGTCCGCCGGTACTTTGGACGGCGGCGTGGCGCCCCTCCTCCCCTCCCGGTCCCCGCCCCCTGGAGCAAATGCTGCCGAGCTGCGGCCGCGGGGCAGATGCACGCGCTCGGGCCCTTCTAGCAGGCGCGAGCAGTCGCTGGGCGCGCGAAAGCGAAAGAAGGAAGAGGAAGGGAAGGGGAGGGCGGGGTGTTGGGGAGGGGCGGGAGGAGGAAGAGGAGGAGGTTGGAGCGCGCTCGCGCTTGGCTTCGCGCCCGCGCGGAGGGAGGGGGAGAGGGGCGCGCGCGCGCACGCTCGCGTTCTCGCTCGCTCCATCCATCCATCCTCCGGTCGCGGCACACGCGCGCGCGCTCCGGGCTCGCGCCGCACCCCCCGCCCGGGAGAGGCGGGCTGGAGTGGGGGGCGGGGGGAGGGGCGCGCGGACGGCGCGCGGACAGCGCGCGGGCGGGGTGAGGTGAGGAGGAGGAGGCGGCGACGGGACAAGAAGGGAGGGGAAGGGGCCATGGCCGCCCGGTGAGGCGGCGAGGCGGGGGGGTGGCCCGACCCCCCGGCCCCGGGCCCTGGGCCCCGGGGAGAGGCGAGGACGGACCGACGGACATGGGGCTCCGGAGCAGCCGCCGCCGCCGCCGCCGCCGGAGGACGCGGCCCTGAGAGGCCGCCGGGCCCCGGCGCGGCCCCCCGGGCGGGGTGAGTACGGGACGGAGACGGGGACGGGGGAGGGGCCTGCGGGGGGCGGGGGGCGGGGCCCGAGGCGGGGCTTGGGCCCCCTCCCCCCAGGTCTGGGTCAGCGCCCCTTCCCCTCCCCCCGGGCCGACGCGGAAACGCCCGGCTTCCCCCAGCTTCCCGGCCGGACCGGGGCCCCCAGCTCTCCCCCGTCTGGGTCCCCCTTGGGCGGGGCAGGGCCGGCCGGGGAGGGGGCGCGGGGCCTTTGTTAGGGAGCCAGGCCCCAGCCCCCGGGACAATAGAGACACCCTCCCGGACTCCTCTCCCCGGCCGGCCGGGGCTGCTGGCGGGCGGGGAAGGAGAGGGGCCGGGACGCGTCCCACTCTGTCCACTCTCTGGGGGTCGGTCTGTCCCGGCCCGGCGCCGGCCCCGGCGGCTCGGCTCTCCTCCCCCCAGTCGGTATGATGCAGCAGCAGTGCCGCAGGGACGGGGGAAGAGCCGAGGCCCGGCCTCCTACCCTTCCCAGTGCCCCCGGCTCATTCGTCAGTCCCCACCCCACTCTAGGCCGGCGGCTCCTGAAACTCGTACCCACCGTTCCGAGGGGCCCTGGGCTGTGGGTGCTGTGTCTGAATCCTTGGGTGGGGGTTCCTGGACTTTGGGGCTCTTGGAGAGACTTCCGGGCTGGTCCTGAGGGAGGGCGGGTGGTTATTTAAAGGAAGAACAGGTAAGGGGAGTGCCCGCTCCTGGCGTGCCACCCCACCGGTCTCCCCCCGCCCGCCCCGCCGCTCCTGCTCATGGTGGCTGGAAATGTTCCTTAGCTCTAGGCTCCTGTGAGCTCTGCTTCCCTCGTGGAGTGGCAGGCTGATTTCAAGGGAAGGCAGAGTGGGGTGAAGGTTGTAGGGTCCTAGGACCATTTCTACTTCTGGTAGCAGTACCCCCCCAAGTGGACATCCTGGCTGAAAGCAGAGGTGACTCTGAGGAGAGTCTTTAGGGAAGGCGGGGGGGGGTGTATTTAGGAGTCTGTGCAGTTCTTTGCCACACCCTGTGGGTTTGCTTTGAGGCCTTGGAGTTCCTTCTCCTCCCCCTGCTGCATTGCACCATGGGTATCAAAGAGGGGTTTGAGTTTTGGGGACCTAGGGTGAGCTGCTGCCTCCTATAGACCCAGACTCTGATTGGCAGTGGAGTCCAGGGCCTGAGCTCAGGCCTGGGAAAGACTAGGCCCCCTTTAGGTTTCAGGCCCTGAAGGACCATCCAGACTTAGTGAGCCTGGGCCTTGGGGAGGGAGAGACCCTGATGCCAGGACTGAGCTCTGGGCAGCGAGGTGGGAGGGAAGGTGGCCGCCTTCAGAGGTGCCTTGGACTCACAACACCACCCCCACCCCCGTGTGTGCAGCCGTGTTGCCGCCCGCTGTGCTATGAGCAGTCAGAGCGCCGTCTCCACAAGAGTTTACAAATGAAAATGGAGGAAATGTCTTTGTCTGGCCTGGATAACAGCAAACTAGAGGTGAGGGCTCCCCCACGTGTGCCTCCAGTTCTTTCTCTTGATGTCTCTACATCGCTATATCTGGCATCCACACCAAAGAGGAATTTGGGTAGTCAGCCTTGTTCCTTAAAGGGAATAGCCAGCTGAAAAGGCCAAGGATCCAGGAAGAAGAAAGAACACGAAGTCAAGATGGGGAAAATGGCAAAGAAAGCATGATTTTTGGCTGGGGCCAGTTGGCAGCAGATTTGGTTGGTGAGAGTCCAGGGGGCTGTGACTCTTGTGACCGTAGATGTTCTCCCCTGGGGCCCAGGCCATCGCTCAGGAGATATATGCGGACCTGGTCGAGGATTCTTGTTTGGGATTCTGCTTTGAGGTACACCGGGCTGTCAAGTGTGGCTACTTCTTCCTGGACGACACGGACCCTGATAGCATGAAGGATTTTGGTGAGCTTCAGGGTGAAGGAGCAGCAGTCCAGCCCTTCCCTGGGACTGTTTGGAGTTTCCTTCTCTGGAAACTGTGCTAGATGTAGCATCTGGAGCTCCTGTGAGCCGGGGGAGGGATTGAAGAGGCCGTGGGACCCCAGGTGGGAACAAGAGGAGAGGGTCCCCTGCCCACCCTGATCGCCAGCCTCTCCTGTCCCCAGAGATCGTGGACCAGCCGGGGTTGGACATCTTTGGACAGGTTTTCAACCAGTGGAAGAGCAAGGAGTGTGTTTGCCCCAATTGCAGTCGCAGCATTGCCGCCTCCCGCTTTGCTCCCCATCTGGAGAAGTGCCTGGGAATGGGTCGGAACAGCAGCCGAATCGCCAACCGCCGGTGAGGGAACCAGAGCTGCCCATTCTCTGCAGCCTATGCCATGGTGTAGCCCCCCGGGGGCATTGGGGGGGTACAGAGGGTGGGTTTTACTTGGCCCCAGATACCCCACGTGCCTCTGAAGTTGGGGGCAGAGCGGGGGGACCTCCTTGACCCTTTCTCTTCCCTCCCTTTGGCAGGATTGCCAATAGCAACAATATGAATAAGTCTGAGAGTGACCAAGAGGATAATGATGACATCAATGACAACGACTGGTCCTATGGCTCAGAAAAGAAAGGTGCTTGGGGATCTGGGGAAACTTGGGGAGCATTGGGATGAGGTGGGAAACAGCAATTGGGTATAAAGTGGTCACAAGTTGTTGTCTTGAATGATGAAGAGAGAGTATAGTTGTGCGGTTTCCTTTTTCTTTTTTTTTTTTTGAGATGGAATCTCACTCTGTTGCCCAGGATGGGGTGCAGTGGCGCAATCTCGGCTCACTGCAACCTCCGTCTCCCAGGTTCAAGTGATTCTCATGTCTCAGCCTCCTGAGTAGCTGGGATTACAGGCGTGCGCTACCACGGCCACCTAATTTTTGTGTTTTTAGTAGAGATGGGGTTACACCATATTGGCCAAGATGGTCTTAATCTCCTGACCTCATGATCCACCCACCCGGGCCTCCCAAAGTGCTGGGATTATAGGCGTGAGCCACCACGCCCAGCCTGTTGTACGGTTTTCTTGAGATGCTTTTAGATTGAGAATTTAACCGAAACCCTGCCCTTTATGCTTTTGTTCCCCCTCAGCCAAGAAGAGGAAATCAGACAAGGTGAGAGCCGGGGCAAGCATTGGGGAATTAATGGGCAAAGGACAGATACCCTCCCCTTGGGGCAGGGAGTCCTCAAGTGTCTTGACTCAAGGCTGAGGTCACTGGGGGCTTGAAAGTGTCTGTGGTGGGCGGGTGGGGGGTGGGAATGGAGGGCGGGGGAGGGCACATGGGTAGACAGGCTTCCTACTGGGGAGGAAGAGTAGGAATTTGAGGATGCTGCTTTGTCAAATCTTTTTTCCTTCCCTGGGTTCTCGGCTCCCCCTTATCGTTACCCTTTCCCCAAAGCTATGGTATCTCCCATTCCAGAACCCCAATTCCCCTCGAAGATCCAAGTCTTTAAAACACAAAAATGGTAAGTGGGGCCGGAGCAATGGGAATGCTTCTAGCTGCGTCTTCTGGGACTCATTGCCGGGGGGTGGAGGTGGGGCCCGGGGATAGGGGAATTGAGGGAGGGCCTGTGATCCTTCTGTCACCCCCACTTCCTCTCTGGTTATTTTCAGGGTTCTCTGTCTGTACCTCTGCATCAAACACCCTTCCCCTTCTTTTTTCTTCTTCAGGGGAACTTAGCAATTCGGATCCTTTTAAGGTGAGTATGGGCCGCCCCTCGCGCTTGCTCTCATTGTCCTGGTTATGAGGTGGTAGGGATTTGGACAAGTAGGGATCAGAATGCTGACAGCCAGAGGCACTGATGAGCTATTTGGATCTTATATATTTATGTTCTTTCTGAGTCCCACCCCTTATCCATAGACAGGTGGGATGAGAGAAATCACTTGGAAAACGGCAGGGTTGTCCTAAAGCCTCTCGCTTAGAAAGGCACCAGAGGGACTGATTCTCGCTTTCCCCCTGCCCCTGTCTTTTCTCTGCCCCTTCTCTAACCTGTATCTCTGGTTCTCCTGCAGTATAACAATTCAACTGGGATCAGCTATGAGACCCTGGGGCCAGAGGAGCTTCGCAGCCTGCTAACCACGGTGAGGGGGACCGGCAAGGGAGAAGGCCCTTGGGAGTGGGCTGGAGCCATAGGCAGTGGTCAAGGCCCGGGAGGAAGCTGGTGACATAGCAGTCAGGGCCATATTGTTCTCTCTCTCTGGAATTAGGTTTCCTGGCCCATAGTGTCCTGGGACTGTCTGCTCTGGACACCTTGGAGCCATCTCTGCTTGTGCTTTCTAGCATTTATACAGAAGGGAACATCTAGCATCTAGAGTAGGTTCCCTCCATCCCTCCTTTCAGCTTATATTCCTCTTCCAGCAATGTGGGGTGATTTCTGAACACACCAAGAAGATGTGCACAAGGTGAGCACAGAACCTAGAAAGGGGGCCAGGGGCCTCCTGCACACTCACCATGGGCATGGGTCGGACTTGAGCAATGGGGCTCCTGCCCTTCCCCTTCCCTCCTCTAATGATCAGGCCTTCGGCCACAGTCTGGGGACGAATCTGCACTCATCCCTTCCCTGTCTGTGCCTGTGGCTCCTGCCTTGCCGAGGGGAGAGGCTTTACCTGAGTTCCTCAGACCCTTCCCTGCCTTGCCTCACCACCAGGTCCCTACGCTGCCCACAGCACACAGATGAGCAGAGGCGAACTGTGCGGATTTATTTCCTCGGGCCCTCGGCGTAAGTGGCCCTACAGGAGGGGTGGGGGTTATGACCAGTTAGGGTGATGATCGCTATCTCTAAAACCCTTCTTTGGCTCATCCCCTTTCCAGCGTCCTTCCAGAGGTCGAGAGCTCCCTGGATAATGACAGCTTTGACATGACTGACAGCCAGGCCCTGATCAGCCGGCTTCAGTGGGATGGCTCCTCTGACCTCTCGCCCTCTGATTCAGGCTCCTCCAAGACGAGTGAAAATCAGGGATGGGGTCTAGGTACGTGATACAGTTGGGCCCCAGGGGCCTGAAGCCATGGGAGTGCCACCTCTCCTGCCACAACCCTACTCTCATCCCTTGTGTCTCTTTCTCTACAGGTACCAACAGCTCTGAGTCACGGAAAACCAAGAAAAAGAAATCCCATCTGAGCCTGGTAGGGACTGCCTCCGGCCTAGGTTCCAACAAGAAGAAGAAGCCAAAGCCACCGGCACCCCCGACGCCCAGCATCTATGATGACATCAACTGACTTGGGTGCAAGGGATAGCCTTTGGCTGAGCAGAGCCCTCTCTCCTGACCCCCACCCAGGTGGCATAGCCTGGCAAATGGACGGCTGCTGGGGGTTGGGGCTTGGGAAGCTTGGTGGGCCAGGCAGGCAGAGGATCCGATTATGCGCCCCTGGGGGGTGTCAAAGTCCTCTGCAATGGAGCACGACTCCTCGGCGTGCAGGACTCAGACCTGGACATATGATGCCTTGGACATAAGTTTGGTGGGGAGGCGGTTTTCCTATTTATTCTGTGAGTTACTGGATGTCCAGCTAGGCCAGGGGCCTGACCTGGGCGCTGTGCCAGGGCACTGCCTGCCCCCCACCCCAGGAACTGGACTAAGCCCTGCTGAGGGGCAGTGTGGCGACCCGGGAGGCTGTGGGTTGGAAGCTGAGCCTGGAGGGGGCCTGCCTTGGCCGCCCTCAGCAATGTGAATGGGTCCGGTGCTTGGAGCTGAGGGGCAAGGCTGGGCATGTCCTGTCTGTGTGCAGAATCCTATCCAATGCCCCCAGTCCCAGGGGTAGGCAGGCACAGAGTGCTGTCTGCTGAGGTGGCGTCCAGAACTGCCGCCACCGTCCCTGCCCTCACAGGGGCAGCCCTTCCCCTCAGTCCCCACGGGCCTCCTTGGCAGCAGGAGCTGTCCTTTTGTTGTTGGGTGCCAGGAAAGGGCCTCCAGCCTCTACAGCTTCAAGGAATGGGAAAGGGAGGGTAGGAAGAGGGAGAAGTGTCAGAATTCCTCCCCCTGTCTCTCCTCCCTGACCCAGGGCTGGTGAGGAGTGGGGCCCCAAGGTGAGAGGGAACGGTGCTGCTTTATTTGAAATGTTTTCTTACCTCATTCCCTGCCCCAGGAAGGGACCCAGCCTCACCCTCCTGGGGTGGCCCCGTGTTCCTCCTGCCCATCCTGCCCCACTGCCCTACCAGGGCAGCCCAGGTTCCCAACTGCTGCTTCCACCCCCTTCACCTTGACTGGCTTCAGTTTCTCTCGGCGCTCCTGCCTCCAAAGCCTGCCCTGTTTCCCTTCCTTAGCGCTTTTAAGTTATTTATTCTGTACTTGTGGTTTGGGGCTCTGAGGAAAATCCTAATCTCATGCCTCTCCCCCTTTGCTAGGAGTCGGGTGGGAAGAGAGGGTGGCCTCTGTGCTCCGGGTTGTCAGTGGAGGGGAAGGGGTGTCATTGCCCCTCTCTGGGACTGTCATGCCAGTGTGCCCACCTGCCTGGTCTACATCCTGAAGAGATGTACCGTCCCCCCCTCCATGCGGGCACCACCACTCCCAGGAGCCAACCTGGAGGACCGCAACCTGGGCTGGGAGCAGAGCTGACTGACACGGGTGGAGGTGACCCTGAGCCCAGTTCTCTGGCACTTCCTGGACATGTCCCCTGCCCTCTTCCCAAGAGGAGCCATCCCACATTTGGGTAGCTAGTACCCAGGACTGGTTGGACTGATCGGGTTAGGGACCCTAGAGGGTTAAGGGAACAACAGAGATGGGGCTGCAATGCCCTGTCTGGAACTCCGCTCTCCCCCTGGGGTGGTTCTGATTGTGGCTCATGTTTGGTTGCAAATTGGTTTTTAACCCACAAATTGTGATTATTTTTTAAAAAGCCAAACAGATTTTGGCAGGAGTTAGAATAAATCCTGGGGCCTGGGCTCCTCCGTTCTTGGCCCTCCGTAGCCTTCTCCCTCCGAGGGGAGGCCGGAGGGAGAGGAGGATCTCAGCAGGCCTCCAGCCGCTTCCAGATGCAGTCTGGGGAGTGGGCTGAAGGTGAAGGGAGGAAGGCCGTGGGCCACTCTCCCTTCTGAGAGGCAGCTGCAGCTCAGGCCCTAATACACTCTTTGCCCTGTGGCTTCTCCCTTTTTCCCCCTTCTGGTTGGAGGAGGGAGAAGTGGGAAGTAGTTTGGGAACTGGTTTGTCCACATAAACTTCCCCATTGTTCCTTGGCCCGCCCTCAGGGCAGAGCCCCCTGCCCAGGCTGGGTAAGAGATGGGCTTGGTCCAGCAGGGACCCTGAGGGAACAAACCCTTTTCCTTCTGGGGAGAGAGTGCCCCCCTACCATGTAGTTGAACAGGGGCTAGGAGCTCCCCACTCCCCTCCCTTTAACAGCAGGCTGTGTGGGTTTCAATTCCCATCCTTCCCACCCCGGCTAGGTGTCGTCCGCCCTGTATCCTATCATTTGTCTGAGTGTGTGTGGGGGGGTTCTGTACTAATTTCCATGGCCGGTGGCTTTTCCTTCCATGCATCACTCCCCCCCGCATGCCCAGGGGCCACCCGCCTGGCATTACCGCATGCTGGGGTCATTGGGGGAGGGGGGTGGGGCTCACGCTGTCCTGTGGTCTTGAGATTTTTATTTTTGCATATGTAATCCATTCTGTACAGGTAGCTAACTTTGTAAACGCTGTGTATTCCCTCTGCCCCCATGGCTGCTGGTGTAAATAAACTGCATCTCCCGTTGGTAGCCCTGGCCTACCTACCCTCATTACCACGTTGCTGGGGGCAGCGCAGTCATTCTCTGTCAGAGAAAGAGGCTCCAGGACCACAAAATGGAACTTTATTCAGTCACAGACACTGACCCTCCAATAGCCCCAGAAGCAGGAGCCTAGGGCCCAGCGATCCATACCCAGTCCTTGGAGTTGGGAAGGGTAGGATGCTGGCCAAGGGCCAGTGCTGTCTCTTGCTTATAGCCTGAGGCCTACGGGAGCAGCAGCTGTGGCCTGGCCGCTCCCAATGCTGGGGGCTTGGCTTGGTGTCCTGTCCCCTTCCTGACTGAGCTCTATGAAGGACTCTTAAAAAAATAAAATAAAATGCAAGCAAAGTGCTTTGAAAGAAGGGAGGACACCCTATTCCTGCTAAGGGGTAGAGGGGGGTGAAGGCGGCTAGGTGCCCATAAGAGAAGGCTGGCACAATCTTCATTCCCGCCTGTGTGATTTCAGTCTCAAAAGGTATTTGGCTGAGAAATGGAAGGATACTCCAGGATTCCTATGGAGGTGTGCTGGGGCCATGCTCAGCTGCCCTGGCAGGCAGCCCTGGGTGCTGGGGGCAGACATGCAGGACACTGGGAAGAGCCAGGACCACAGGTGGGAGGGAATCTCAGAGCCCAGGCTCCCCACTGAGCTTGGCCAGCAGCTTTGAACTTCAGGAGGACCCTAAAAGTGAAGGAAGATGACATCCTCATTTCTACCTGAGTTGTGCTTGCACAGAAGGGACGTCTGTACTCCTGTGGATGAGAAAAGGAGGCTCCGTACCTGCCTCCTGTGTCCTATGGAGGAGATTTCCATCACATCCTTTCCACCCCTCCCTCCCAGGCCCTTGGGCCCAGCTCTGGCCAGGAAAAGGGGGGAGGCCATAAAGGAGGAAGACCATGCCTTTCATTTTCTTCCTATGTCCTTATCGTCCATACATCCCAAATACTAGGAAGCTGAAGAAGACGGTGACTCCCACCAGGGAGACAGTGGCAGGTGCTGTGAAGAATTGGCGGTAATTGATTCGGAAGTACCAGACCACACCCAATAGCACCACAAAGACAGGCACCATGAGGCTGCCCACATTGACACCAAGGCTGGGTGGCTCAGTGGCTGAGGGAGCCAAGGAGGCTGAGGGGCCTGGAACAGCTGACCCTGGGGGTGAGCGGTGGCAGTGAATCACACAGTTGTCAGTAATGTTCAGAGAACGCAGTGTGCGGGCTGGGTCCTGTAGCAGGCGGCCCTGGTAGATCAGTTTCATGTGGCTTTCTTGTCCAGGGAAGTATTTGCTATAAGGATGAAAGACATGGAAGGAAAGACAGAGGGTGAGGAATGAGAAAGCAAACAGGCCTGGACCAACAAAGCAGGGGAGTAGGGAAAAATTAGAGGATGGATTTTTTTTTCATTTTTTTTATTTTTATTTTTTTTTGAGACGGAGTCTCGCTCTGTTGCCAGGCTGGAGTGCAGTGGTGTGATCTTGGCTCACTACAACCTCCGCCTCCTGGGTTCAAGCAATTGTCTTGCCTCAGCCTCCCGAGTAGCTGGGACTACAGGAATGCGCCACCACGCCCAGCTAATTTTTGTTTTGTTTTGTTTTGTTTTTAGTAGAGACGGGGTTTCACCATTTTGGCCAGGATGGTCTTGATGTCTTGACCTTGTGATCTGCCCGCCTTGGCCTCCCAAAGTGCTGGGATTACAGGCGTGAGCCACCGTGCCCGGCCTCCCTCATCTTTATCCTTAACTAATGAAGGGTGTATTTGTTTTGTTTTGTTTTTTGAGACTGAGTCTCACTCTGTCACCCAGGCTGGTGTGCAATGGTGCAATCTCAGCTCACTACAACCTCTGCCTCCCAGGTTCAAGCGATTCTCCTGCCTTAGCCTCCTGAGTAGCTGGGATTACAGGTGTGTGCCACCACGCCCAGCTAATTTTTTTACTATTAGTAGAGGTGGGGTTTCACCATGTTGGTCAGGCTGGTCTCAAACTCCTGACCTCGTGATGCACCCACCTCGGCCTCCCAAAGTGCTGGGAGCCACCGTGCCCGGCTTGAGGGGTGTATTTCTAAGAAAGTATCTACCTGCCCTTAGTAGGGGCTGGATCTAATACTTTCCTGCAGCTCCTACGTCTGCACCAGCCTCCTTAGAGGCAACCAAGGGCTGGGGGATGAGCACAAGCAGCTTCCCACTTCCCAGGCCACTCACCTCTTCAGGGCACCCACGGTATCCTCTGGCCTAGCCACAGCCAGCTCCTCGGTATCATTGAGGAATTTGAGCCGTACAGTGATGAGGCCAGGGCTGGGAGGGAGGCAGATGCTATCCTCAGATCTCAGGGGGGCCTCTGGACTGCCGCTGTCTGCACCTGCTTGTCTTTTAGGCAGGCCTTGGATGTCAAGGAGATGCTCAAGGCTGGGTTCAATACCATCCCCAGCTCCAGCTTCCCCTGTGGAGTCTCCCCGACCTTCACCAGCCTCTTCAGCCTTCTCATCATTACCCTCTGATGGATGGGGGAGTTCAGTTGGCTCGGAGTTGCCTTGACCTGCCACCAGGTGGTCCATATGCCCCAGGTGGAGGACGGATGTGTCACCTGCTGACACAATGGCGCCCAGGAGCTGGTTGCTACCGCTGTCTGCTACGTAGGTAGAGAGCCAAGCTAGGACCAAGGCTAGAATCAGCACCACCACACCTGCCACCACCATCACCTCATTACCCACACCCTCAATGAGGGTGACATCAGAGAGCTCCATGGCCTGGCTGCCGGCAGGGTCCACGCTGCAGGAACAAAGGGGGACAGCATCAGCAGAGCCTGAGGGGTTGCAACCAGGTCTCTAGTTTGTTTAGGTTCTAACTGACCCAGCCCTGGAAAAAAAAAGGAGTTCAGTGTTCTGTAAAAGGGGGCACAAACCTTCCAAATTCTGGCACCCCAACGTAAAGCTGAAGACCTATCGTACCCTTTGCCTCTATTGTGAAACTCTTGCTTTCAGGTTCTGTGACCTTCCTCTCTCACACTCCAACTTCCCAATGAGCGTGGATCAGCAGGAAAAGCCCACAGCCTTGCTGCTGCTGCTGCTACTGTTGTTGCTTTTTTGGCGAATGAGGAAAAACCTTTGCTGAGGCCTGAGTTTCTCTAGGATTTCTATCACTTGGTCAAGCAAATATGTCTCCTAAGCAGCCTCCAAAGTGGCTTAAGAGAGACCCAAAAGTCTGGAATATTTTACTGCGGGGCACGCTTAGAGGCACTGTTTAGCCATCCCTGCCGGATTGTCTCATTTCAGCCTATTTCATTCCTGGTCACAGATCCAGGCTGCCAGATGTCAAGAGTCAAAGAAAACTGACCTACCATCAAAAGCAGAGTCAGACAACCTCAAACTACAGGGCAACTCTGTAGGGGTCGCGAGCAGACACTATGCAGCAGACATTATGTGCCACCTCTGAAACTTCTGGCAAGCCCTGGGGAGCAACATGGGACAGACACCAGAAGCACCACCCTCCTGGGTCACCATGGGCCCACTCCTGCAATGACCACTTCCCACGTGGAAGTGATTTGAAAAAGATTCCATAACAACTCTCACAATCCATATCTCAATCTCTCTTCTTTCACTGTGAAGGTTCTGCTGCTGCAGTTTCTTAGAAAGGCAGGAAGGGTCCCTGCTTGCTCCCTGGAGTACCTACTATGTCCCTTGGAGAATCTGCTGCTTTCACAGCTGTCCCTGGGCAAATCCAGTCTGGTGATTATCATTATCAGACTATTCTCACAGCACCTATAAAACTTCATTATACTTATCTACCTCTCCATCTCTCTCTTAGACTCCTGGTAGACAAGGATCGTATGTATTTCTCTCGGTACTGAAGTGTCCAATATAATGCCCCAGTAGTTGCTCAAAGAATATCTGTGGAACACATCAACATCCTTATTTAATATACCGGCCCTGGAGTTAGAAAAACAACAACTAATTATAACCCCAGTCTCGCGTCTTACTAGCTATATCACCTCAGACAACCTTCTCAGAGCCTCAGCTTTCTCATCAGTAAAATGGGGTTAAAAACAGTACCTACCTCATGAGGTTGTTTTGAAGATGACGTGAAATCATCGAAGCAAAATACTTAGCACAGTGCCTGGCACAGTGCAAATTGCAATTGCTCAATAAATGGTAGCAATTATATATCACACCCACAACTAACCCCTGATGGCAAGAAGATTAATGTCATTAACCATGATTTACAGAAAAGGTAACTGCGACGAAGAAAGACGAAAACGGCTGGCAAAGACACAGGGAACTCTCGTGGGGAGGGGCCCAGCAGGACCCCAGGTGTCCGGCCTGAGAGATCTTTACTCTGTCCCTCAGCCTGTGATCTACCCTGTCCGTACCGTGACCGCACGGTGAGGAGGGGTCCCGTACCCTTTTTCTGAGGCGAAGGTTTCGCGTTTGGATAGTCCTATTCCCGCGGCGTTGGACTGGGGTCCATGGACCCAACCGAACCGAAGGGCTCCCTGGCCCTGGCCTCCGTGATAAGCCCAGCTCTCCCGGCCCGTGAGGGGTAGGGTCGGCTAAGGGGGTCACAAACCGTCCACACCCCTCAAACTTCGGGGCGGGGCTGGGGGACTGGGGGCGGGGCTTGAGGACGCGGGGAGTCATGGGAAATTAAAGGGGGATTTGACCGGCACTGTGCCTGGATGGGGAAGTCCTCACCTGAAAAGGCCAGACTAAATGTTTTGACCTCGCCAGGACGGCCCCTGGACTCGTCTTTCCGTAGGGGTCGGGAAAAGGGCTGGCAATCTGCGATTCTGTTCAGGGTCCGGTCTCTTCCGGCTTCTCCCGGAAGCTGTTATGCCAGGGACAGGAAGTCCCGCCTCCACGCCTTGCACTGATGACGCAAAGCTACGTAAGGCGGGCTGACGTAAAAGGTATTCTTTAAATAAAAGGGACAGGTTTCTCAGCGGAAGGAGGGGCGGAGTCATTGTTGGCGGGATTGCGGTCCTCCCAGAGCGGGGCCACGCCTGGTGGGCGGGGACTTAGACAATCCGTGTGAGAGGCGGGGCCAGGGGGAGGAGTTAGCTGGGAGGTACTTGGGGAAAGGGGCGTGGCTTCGCGTCTGTGTAAGGATGCCCGGCCTGGCGCCGCTGGGCAGAGCCGGTGCGAGGTTTCCCTTTCCAGCCTTGTTCTTCCGGCCTTGCTGTCTGCCTCCGGGGCTGATTGGATTCGTTACTGCTTTGCAACGCGCACCGAACTACAGGTTAGCGGGATTAGTAAAAACTCAGCTCTGGGCCAGTCTGGAAGACAGATAAGGAGACGAGTTAGTCAGCATCCAGTGTTTGAAGGGTGCGGCCCCAGGTAGCGTGGGACCTGGAGAAAGAAGGCGGGAAAGCATTTCAAAGGAGGCACAGATTCAGCGTAGGTTTAGGGCACAAAAAGCGGGAAAAGTCCAGCTTTCAAGAACTTATTCGGATTTTTGCAATTAAAATTTTTTCTTTTTTGAGACGGAGTTCCGCTCTTGTTGCCCAGGCTGGAGTGCAGTGGCGCGATCTCGGCTCACTGCAACCACCGCCCCCCGGGTTCAAGCGATTGTACTGCCTCAGCCTGCCGAGTAGCTGGGGTTATAGGCATGCGCCACCACGCCCCGCTAATTTTGTATTTTTAGTAGAGACGGGGTTTCTTCCTGTTGGTCAGGCTGGTCTCGAACTCCTTTCCTCAGGTGATCCGCCCCCGTCTCGGCCTCCCAAAGTGCTGGGATTACAGGCGTGAGCCACCGCGCTCGGCCGCAATTAAAATTTTTTCCCATCGTTTTGGGAGACAGAGATGGGAGGATCGCTTGAGCCCAGGAGTTCGAGGCTGCAGTGAGCTATGATTTGAGCCACTGCACTCCACCCGACAGCGAGGCCTTGTCTCAAAAAAAAAAAAAAAAAAAAAGGCGCTGGAGTTTGAGGATTTTGGAGAACTAATGATTAAAGGATAAATAATGCATACAGGGGCAAACATAAGCAAAAAGCTTGGTGGCGTGTACCAACTGAACACTGGCAGAAGTAGCACTTAGATCAAGAAATAGATAATTAGGCCCGGCGCGGTGGCTTACGCCTGTAATCCCAGCACTTTAGGAGGCCAAGGCAGGCGGATCACAAGGTCAGGAGTTCAAGACCAGCCTAGGCAACATGGTGAAATCTCTACAAAAATACAAAAATTAGCCGGGCGTGGTGGTGCACGCCTGTAATCCTAGCTACTCAGAAGGCTGAGGAAGGAGAATGGCTTGAACCTGGGAGTGGAGGTTGCAGTGAGCTGAGATGGAGCCACTGCACTCCAGCCTGGGTGACAGCAAGACTCCATTTCAGGAAAAAAAAGAAAGAAAGAAATAGATAATTACCCCAGAACCTCCCCCTTCATACATTCTTCTAGCCATTAACCTCCAAAGAGCAGTCACTGTTCTGATGTCTGTCACCAGACATTAGTTCTTCCTGTTTTTGTACTTGCTATATAAATGGGATCCAACTGTGTATTCTCTTCAGTGTCTAGCTTCTTTTTTGTAAGTCCTTTCATTGTGGTAAAACAAACATAGCTGCTGGGCCCGGTGGCTCACGCCTGTAATCCCAGCAATTTGGGAGGCCGAGATGGGCAGATCACGAGGTCAAGAGATCGAGACCATCCTGGCTAACACGGTGAAACCCCGTCTCTACTAAAAATACAAAAAATAGGCCAGGCGTGGTGGCGGGTGCCTGTAGTCCTAGCTACTTGGGAGGTTGAGGCAGGAGAATGGCGTGAACCCGGGAGACAGAACTGGCAGTGAGCTGAGATGGTGCCACTGCATTCCAGCCTGGGCGACAGAGTGACTCCATCTCAATAAATAAATAAATAAATAAATAAACATAGCTAGGCACGGTGGCATTCACCTGTAGTCCCAGCTACTCTGAAGGCTGACTCAGCAGGGTCACTTGAGCCCAGGAGTTAAAGGCCAGCCTGGGCAACACAGGGAGACCTCTATCTCTAAAGATAAATATATACATATATATAATATAAAATGTACCATTTTAACTATTTTTAAGTTTACAATTCAGTGGCATTAAGTGCATTCACAAAGCCGGGCACAGTGGCTCATACTTGTAATCCCAGCACCTTGGGAGGCCGAGGCAGGAGGATCCCTTGAGCCAGGAGTTCAAGACCAGACTGGGCAATATGGTGAGACCCACATCTCTAAAAAAAAAAAAGTAATTAGTTGGGCATGGTGGCGTGTGCCTGTAGTCCCAGCTACTCAGGAGGCTGAAGTGGGATGATTGACCCTAGGAGGTTAAGGCTGCAGTGAGCCATACGCCAGCTACTCAGGAGGCTGAGGTGGGAGGATTGCTTGACCCTAGGGTCAAGATTGCAGAGAGCTGTGATCATGGCACTATGCTCCAGCCTGGGAGACGGAGTGAGACTCCATCTCAAAATAAAAAAAAAAGTAAAGGAAAATAGCTGAGCATGGTGGCTCAAGACTGTAATTCCAACACTTTGGGAGGCTGAGGTGGGAGGATCACTTGAGCCCAGGAGTTTGAAACCAGCATAGGCAACATTGCAAGACGCTGTCTCTACAAAAAATTTAAAAATTAGCCAGGCCTGGTGGTGTGTGCCTGTAGCCCCAGCTGCTTGGGAGGCTGAGGTGGAAGAATCATTGGAGCACAAGAGGTCAAGGCTACAGTGAGCTGTGATTGCATCACTGCACTCCAGCCTGGCATACAGAAAGACCCCGTTTCAATCAATCAATAAAAACCACTCTGGGAGATCTTCCCAAGGCAGTACACATGCTGGTCACTTGGAATCCCTCCCTAGTTCTTTCCTGCCATGGGTAATATGGATTTGTCTAACCACTCCAACATGAGTTGTTGCAAGCAGTGCTGAGAGGAATATTCCTGTATGTAGCCTGCCTTTTGTGTAACTGGGAACAGTGTTTAAGGAAGTGGCCAAATTGTCCCCAAAGAGGCGATTTGCTCACCAACAGGATTTGCACACCTGGCCTTGTACCCTGAATTTTTTTTTTTTTTTTTTTTTTTTTGAGACAGAGTTTTACTCTGTCACCCAGGCTGGAGTACAGTAGGAGACCACGGCTCACTGCAACCTCCGCCTCCCAGGTTCAGGTGATTCTCCTGCCTCAACCTACTGAATAGCTGGGACTACATGTGTGCACCACCACACCTGGCTAATTTTGTAGGGACAGAGTTTTACCATGTTGGCCAGGCTGGCCTCAGGTGATCCCGCCTGCCTCGGCTTCCAAAAGTGCTGGGATTATAGGCGTGAGTTACCACGCCTGGCCTAATTTTTGTATTTTTAGTAGAGAAGGGGTTTCACCATGTCAGCCAGGCTGGTCTTGAACTCCTGACCTCAGGCGATCCACCCACCTCGGCCTCCCCAAGTGCTGGGATTACAGGCATGAGCCACCGCACCCAAGTATTTTTCTTTTTTAACCGTATCTTTTGTAGTTGTAAATATATCAGAAAAGGCTGAGCTGGCTGTGGTCCGTCTGCTGTAAAGGGGTAGAAAGTTCAGCATTGCCTCTGAGAGAGTGTGAGGCTCCCAGCCTCCCTCTCTAGGGAGGAGTTCTTTTTCTTCTGTTAGGCCTTTTGGCTCTGTAAAACTAAAGCACAAATTTCATCCAGAAACGGGGTGTTGCATTCTGCATAGCAAGGTAAAAAAAAACTGTCTTTGTGTTGATGAAATGGAATCCCACAGATAACAATTCTCCTGGAGGAGGGAAGGTTGGGCCGCTGCAGCAGGAGGCCGACCCCAGGACTTTGGATCCCTGTCTCCACTGTGTAATTCCAACTGGTAATGGGACTGGAGACCCCAGGATCCCTCAGCAAAAAGACTGCTGACTAAGGAGAAGACTGCTGGGAGCCCCTCCCCAGTTCCCTCCTGTGATAGGTACTATAGGTTCTGGGTCTGTGAGGGGATTTGTGTTTCTGTTATTTTTATTTATTTATTTATTTTGAGATGGGGTCTCACTCTGTCACCCAGGCTGGAGTGCAGTGGCACAATCTCAGCTTGCTGTGACCTCAGCTCTCTGTGACCTCTGCTTCCTGGGCTCAAGCGATCCTCCCACCTCAGCCTCCTGAGTAGCTGGGACCACCATCTGCACCACCATACCTGGCTAAGTATTTTGTGTTTTCTTTTTTTTTAATTTCTTTTTTTTTTTTTTTTTTTTTTTTTGAGACGGAGTCTTGCTCTGTCGCCCCGGCTGGGGTGCAGTGGCCGGATCTCAGCTCACTGCAAGCTCCGCCTCCTGGGTTTACGCCATTCTCCTGCCTCAGCCTCCCGAGTAGCTGGGACTACAGGCGCCCGCCACCTCGCCCAGCTACTTTTTTGTATTTTTAGTAGAGACGGGGTTTCACCGTGTTAGCCAGGATGGTCTCGATCTCCTGACCTCGTGATCCGCCTGTCTTGGCCTCCCAAAGTGCTGGGATTACAGGCTTGAGCCACCGCGCCCGGCCTTTTTTTTTTAATTTCTAGAGACAGGATCTTGTTATGTTGCCCAGGCTGGTCTCAAACTCTTGGACTCAAGTGATCTGCTCCCCCTTGGCCTCCCAAAGTCCAAAGTGCTGGGATTACAGGCATAAGCCACCGTGCTGGGCCTTTTTTTTTTTTCCCCAGCCTCAGCAACTGAGGCTCACATAGTGAGACCCGTGATGGTGCATGCCTGTAGTCCCAGCTACTTGGGAGGCTGAGTTGGGAGTATTGCTTGAGTGTGGGAGGTTGAGGCTGCAGTGAGCCGTGATCATGCCACCACACTCCAACCTGGGCAACAGAGAGAGGCCCTGTCTCAAAAAAAAAAAATTGTTTTCGGGACAGTGTCTCAATGTGTTGCCCAGACTGGTCTCAAACTCCTGGGGTCCAGTGATCCTCCTGCCTCAGCCTCCCTTGTAGCTGGGACTACACAGCACCTGGCCCTTGTGTTTTTCTTGTAACATTTGCTCAATGCAGAAAACTTGAAAGAGCACCAGCGGGTGGGGAGTGAACATGGAACGATGGGGACCTCTGTCACATTTAAACCAAACAACATCCGTACTTTCGTTTCATGCACTAATCATTTATTTGCACTCATAAAAACTGGCTTGCTTTGAAAAGCTTCTTCCAAAAGCTGTATTGTGGTACTTTTGACTCTGGGACAAGAGGAAGAAGTTGGGGGATTCGGGCAGTTGGTGGCTGCGCCCTCAGAGACATATGTGGTGACCACTGTTTAAGACACCATTCATCACTTGGGGACGGAGGGAGCACATAGATGGACCCCAGGCTCATGGATGTTCCTCCTTCCACAATCATTTACCAAAATACCCGTTCAAGAAATACAGTTCCAGTCTCAGCCTAGTTGAGACAGACACAGGCACTTAAATAAGTACCAAGGAGGGCTCTGCAGAGACAGTGCTATTGGAACTGAGTCCTGAGGGCCAAATCAGCCTTGACCAGACCAAAAAATATGGAAGAGTATTTCAAGCGGTGGGAATAACGCATGCAAAACCTGAAAGCAAAGAGGAGCAGGTCACATCCAGCAACTGGTGGATGACTTGTTTACTAAGGCTGGAGATGAACCTTGGAAGGAAGAAGGGAAGTCAGAAGGCCAGGTAAGGCCGGGCGCGGTGGCTCAAGCCTGTAATCCCAGCACTTTGGGAGGCCGAGACGGGTGGATCACGAGGTCAGGAGATTGAGACCATCCCTGCTAACACGGTGAAACCCCATCTCTACTAAAAATACAAAAAACTAGCTGGGCGAGGTGGCGGGCGCCTGTAGTCCCAGCTACTCCAGAGGCTGAGGCAGGAGAATGACGTAAACCAGGAAGACGGAGCTTGCAGTGAGCTGAGATCCGGCCACTGCACTCCAGCCCGGGCGACAGAATAAGACTCCGTCGTAAAAAAAAAAAAAAAAAAAAGAAGGCCAGATAATTTGGCAGAGGCTAGAGGCTTTCTTTTACTGAGTTGTTTTTGTTTTGTTTTGTTTTTTGAGACGGAGTTTCGCTCTTGTTGCCCAGGCTGGAATGCAATAGCGTGGTCGTGGCTCACTGCAACCTCCACCTCCCGGGTTCAAGCAATTCTCCTGCCTCAGCCTCCTACGTAGCTGGGACTACAGGCATGCGCCACCACGCCTGGCTATTTTTTTTTTTTTTTTCAAGACCAAGTCCCACTCTGTTGCCCAGGCTGGAGTACAGTGATGCAATGTTGGCTCACTGCAACCTCCGCCTCCCAGGTTCAAGTGATTCTCCTGCTTCAGCCTCCTGAGTAGCTGGAATTACAGGCGTCCGCCACCATGCCCAGCTAATTTTTGTGTTTTTAGTAGAGACAGGGTTTCACTATGTTGGCCAGGCTGGTCAACACAGGAGGAGGAGGGAGGTAAAGGCTGAGTCTGGGAACAGGCCAGAGTCTGCAGCCCTTCCTGCTGGAGAGAGGGTCTGAAGCTCAGGTCCGGTTAGAGGTCAGCAGGTGTCTCAAGAAGCCCATGGAGGGATGAGGTGGACCAGAACAGCACATGGGGTACAGAAAAGAGGGGCAGGCAGCTGACCGCAGTGGCTCATGCCTGTTATCCCAACACTTTGGGAGGCCAGGGCAGGTGGATCACCTGAGGTCAGTGTGAGAACAGCCTGGCCAACATGGTGAGACCCTGTCTCTACTGAAAATACAAAAAGTAGGCCAGGCGCAGTGGCTCACGACTGTAATCCCAGCACTTTGGGAGGCCAAAGTGGGCGGATCTCGAGGTCAGATCAAGACCATCCTGGCGAACACTGTGAAACCCCATCTCTACTAAAAATACAAAATAATTAGCCAGGCGTGGTGGTGATCGCCTGTAGTCCCAGCTACTCGGGAGGCTGAGGCAGGAGAATGGCGTGAACCCGGGGGGCGGAGCTTACAGTGAGCGAAGATCCAGTCACTGCACTCCAGCCTGGACAACATCGAGACTTTGTCTTAAAAAAAAGCCAGGTGTGGTGACTCACGCCTGTAGTCCCAGCTACTCGGAAGGCTGGGGCACAAGAATCGCTTGAACCTAGGTGGCGGAGGTTGCAGTGAGCCGAGAGAGCCCCACTGCACTCCAGCCTGGGCAGCAGAGTGAGACTAGGTCTCAGAAAAAAAAAAAGAAAGAAAGAAAAGAGGGCCAGGAACTGGTCCTCCGGGGTTGGAGGCGGGGACAGGTGGGAAGGGCAGAACACACCATGGGACAGCCTGACATGGGGCTCACTGGATGCGCCCCTCCACACGCAACAGCAGGTAGTCCCTGAGGAGCGGGGGCAGTGGCAGCCCGGTGGCACCCTGCCGGCAGCGGCTTCCCAACCGAGCGCGCACAGCTAGTCGGGCCAGGTGCTGCAGCCGCCTTGGCTGGTTCACCATGCACAGGGCCGAGCTGTAGAAGGCTTCGTGCTCCTAGACCAGGAGTAAAAGAGGGTCAGATGACCCTTGCCCTACCATCTGGGGGCAACCCAGTGGTGAGGGTCCTGGGACTTTGCAGCATGCACACACCTGGGTGTTTCGTGTGTCTCAAAGGACTCAGATTCAGAACCACAGAGGCCCTGCAGTGATAATGGGGGCTGGGGCTCCACTTCAGGGAAGGGTCTTCACTATGTCTGCACCCACTCCCACCCCAGAGAGGCTAGCACAGTGCCCACCAAGTTAGAGATGCCAGATAAATGTGCTGATGCAAGTGAGGGAGGCAGGAGAGGTGTGTGGAGTTAGGGGGTCAGCCTGGGGTACCAGGGGGAGGGGGAACCCTGAAACTCAGGGGTACCACTCTACCCATCCTCTCTACCCAGGGACCCTCCTGCTGCTCCCTCCATGACGCTGATCCTGAAGGAATAGACCTGTGGCTCATCCCTCCTCCCCATCTCGGCCCTGAGGCAGACATACCTTCCACAGTTCTGGGAGCACCGCCTCCACCCAGGTCTCACAGGATGGGACACAAGGATAGGCATTAAGCAGGACTTCCAGGGCCCGAGGGAAGTTGGCACAGTGTTTCAGCATCTAGGGGTCAAAAGAGCGTATTGGGCACATGCCTCCCGCAGCCGAGGGCAGACCAAGTCACAACCCACATGGCCAATCCTAGCCTCATCTGGGGGGCTAAGGTCCGAGTCTCTCTTCCCTTTTCTGTGCCTCTGTCTACTCCACCCTCAAGTGCTCAAACCTTTTGGCCCCAGTTTTCCTCTGGGGCTCTTCCCTCCTTTGGACTCTCACGGAATCCTCTCTCCCCCTCCCAAGCTGGGGACAGCCCCCTGGCCACTGAGGGTGGGCTTTCAGTCTCTTAGACCCTCTCTCTTCCCCAGAGGCTGAGTAGCTCCAGCCGTGGGCTCCCCCACACAGGAGCCTCCTATCTCAGGGTCTCCCAGCGCACCTCAGGGCGCACAGGCTGGGCCCCGTAGTCCAGCAGTGCGGCGAAGAGGACCTCGGGCTCCCAGTTGGGGGCGTCCTGGACGGCCTGCAGCGCACAGTCCATTGGTGTGTGGCCCGCCCCATTGGGGACCTCAGCCCGGGCCCCGTGGCGCAGCAGCAGCTCGGCCAGGCCCCCGCAGCCGTTGGCACAGGCGTTGTGCAGCGGCGTGTGGCGCTTGCGCCCGGCCGCCCGGGCATCAGCTCCAGCTTCCAGGAGCCGGCGCGCCGCAACCTGATGCCGCCTGCAGCTGCCTGGGCCCTCGGCCCCAGCGCACGCCGCGTTCAGTGCCGTCTCGCCCTGACTGGTACGCAGGCCCACGTCGGCGCCATGCTCCAGGTACAGAGCCACATGCTGCTCCAGGCCGCGCGCCGCCGCCACATGCAGGGGCGTCTCCTGGCTCTCGCCTGCCGCCAGGTTCACCGTCGCTCCCGCTTCCAGCAGCAACTTGGCGCACCTGGGGACAAGAGAGCAAGGTCCCGGGGGAAATCCTGAAGGCCTGGGACTCCTTCAGCTTGCTGTCACCCTCCCTTCTCTTTCCACCCCTCTCACCTTCAGGTCCTACCTGGTGTCCTCCATGAGAATCACACAAGCCGCGCTACAGACAACAGAACTGGAAGGTGCTGAGAGCTACCAGAAGCATCTTCAGTTTTCATATGAAAAACTTAAGCCCAGAAGTGATTTGTGCAGCCAAGGACACAGCAAGTTAGTGGCTGCACCAGAAATAGTACTCACTGCCTCAGACAGTCCCTCCCAGAGTCTACTCTGTCTCAGTTGTCAGTTGTCTCCTAACTTTTTTGTTTTTTTTTTTTTTTTTTTGGAGACAGGGTCCCTCTCTGTCGCCCAGGCTGAAGTGCAGTGGTGCAATTACAGCTCATGTAGCCTGGACCTCCCAAGCTCAAGCAGTCCTCCTGCCTCTGCCTCCCAAGTAGCTGGGACCACAGGTGGGCACCATCACACCTGGCTAATAGATTTTAAATTATTTTTTGTAGAGACAGGGTCTTACCATTTGCCCCAGCTGGTCTCAAACTCCTGGGCTCAAGCAATCCTCCTGCCTTGGCCTCCCAAAGTGCTGGGATTACAGGTGTGAGCCACCACACCAGGCCTTATTTCCTAATATTTTGATAGCACAAAATTTGGAAAACCGGCCGGGCGCGGTGGCTCAAGCCTGTAATCCCAGCACTTTGGGAGGCCGAGGCGGGCGGATCACGAGGTCAGGAGATCGAGACCATCCTGGCTAACACAGTGAAACCCCATCTCTACTAAAAAATACAAAAAACTAGCCGGGCAAGGTGGCGGGCGCCTGTAGTCCCAGCTACTCGGGAGGCTGAGGCAGGAGAATGGCGTAAACCCGGGAGGCGGAGCTTGCAGTGAGCTGAGATCCGGCCACTGTACTCCAGCCCGGGCGACAGAGCAAGACTCCTTCTCAAAAAAAAAAAAAAAAAAAAATTTGGAAAACCCACTTCTGTGTACGTTATGAAACACAGAAAATTAAAAAGTATGCACCAAAACAAAAATACAAGTTATAATATTTTATTTCTGCCCTCACACTTAAAAGACCACTCTTCTAAACCAGGCCACAATCATTCAAGCAAAGGCAGGCACTTGGGGCCACCCTCCTCCACTTTCCCCTAGAGAAAACAAAACCAAAGGAAAAACAGCAACAAAAACAGGTTTTAGAGAGCACATGTTTCCCAGTTCCAGGGAAAATTATAGACCAGAACACTGTGGCAGCAAACATGCATCTTTACCTACTGCAGGGTAAACCAAACATGCAACAAACTAAATTAATAATGATGAAACCAAACTAACAGTAACTTACAACTAAAAAGCCAGAACGGCAGCTTCTGGAAACTCAGGAGCAGATCCACCATCCTCACTGAAATCCTGATAACCAAATACCCTTTCCCAAAATGGCCAAAATTCTTGCTCACATATTCCACGTAGGTGTCTTGCTCTGTAGCCAAGATGTGAGTAGCAGCCAGTCTTCCATAAGCTACTGAATTATCTCCTTGGTAAATTCTAATCATAGGCTAATTTTTGTTTCCAAATACTAAATTTTTTTTTTGAGGCGGAGTCTCGCTCTGTCGCCCAGGCTGAAGTGCAGTGGTGTGATCTCGGCTCACTGCAAGCTCTGCCTCCTGGGTTCATACCATTCTCCTGCCTCAGCCTCCTGGGTAGCTGGGACTACAGGCACCCACCACCATACCCAGCTAATTTTTTCATTTTTTTTTTTAGTAGAGATGGGGTTTCACCGTGTGTTAGCCAGGATGGTCTCTATCTCCTGACCTCATGATCCACCTGCCTTGGCCTCCCAAAGTGCTGGGATTACAGGCATGAGCCAAGTCTTGCTCTGTCGCCCAGGCTGGAGTACAGTGGCACCATCTTGGCTCACTGCAGTCTCCACCTCCCGGGTTCAAGCCATTCTTCTGCCTCGGCCTCCCAAGTAGCTGGGACTACAGGCATGCACTACCATGCCTGGCTAATTTTTGTGTTTTTAGTAGAAACAGGGTTTCACCATGTTGGCCAGGATGGTCTTGATCTCCTGACATCGTGATCCCCCTGCCTCGGCCTCCCAAAGTGCTAGAATTACAGGTGTTAGTCACCACACCTGGCCTTCAAATATTAAATTTAAGTAACACTCCAAAGCTCGCTCAGTAGGGTTCCAGTAAGTGGGCATTCTCACGTTATTTAGAAAGATGAAGCCTGTTGGAAGGCACACCAAATGCCTGTAAGAACCCAAGAAAGGGCTGGCAAATGTGGACCACTTCTTGGACCTCATCTAGATGTAGCGGAGAGAGGTCCCCAGCTTGTGGGCAGTGGAGAGTCTTCCAGGAGCCCTTGGATCCTTACCTGCCACCCTGTCTGTTGACCTGATTGTATTTTTTTTTTTTTTTTTTTTTTTTGAGATGGAGTCTCGCTCTGTCGCCCAGGCTGGAGTGCAGTGGCGTGATCTCAGCTCACTACAAGCTCCGCCTGCCGGGTTCACGCCATTCTCCTGCCTCAGCCTCCTGAGTAGCTGGGACTACAGGCGCCCGCCACTGCACCGGCTAATTTTTTGTATTTTTAGTAGAGACGGGGTTTCACCGTGTTAGCCAGGATGGTCTCGATCTCCTGACCTCGTGATCCGCCCGCCTCGGCCTCCCAAAGTGCTGGGATTACAGGCGTGAGCCACCACGCCCGGTGACCTGATTGTAAAAGTGCAAATACCCTCATGCAGGGACTCCAAGAAACTGCCAACCTTAAAAAAAGTGGCAGGGGCCGGGCGCGGTGGCTCAAGCCTGTAATCCCAGCACTTTGGGAGGCCGAGACGGGCGGATCACGAGGTCAGAAGATCAAGACCATCCTGGCTAACATGGTGAAACCCCGTCTCTACTAAAAATACAAAAAAACTAGCCGGGCGACGTGGCGGGCGCCTGTAGTCCCAGCTACTCGGGAGGCTGAGGCAGGAGAATGGCGTGAACCCGGGAGGCGGAGCTTGCAGTGAGCTGAGATCGGGCCACTGCACTCCAGCCTGGGCGGCAGAGCGAGACTCCGTCTCAAAAAAAAAAAAAAAAAAAAAAAAAAAAAAAAAAAAAAAGTGGCAGGGTTGGTATATTGGTTCATGTCTATAATTCCAATACTTTGGGAGGCCGAGGCAGGAGGATTGCCTGAGCTCAGGAGTCAGAGACCAGCCTGGGCTACGTAGAAAGACTATGTCTCTACTAAAAATAATTTTTAAAAAAATAGCCAGGTATGGTAGCACTGTCCTGTAATCCCAGCTTCCCTGGAAGCTGGGGCAGGAAGATCATTTGAGCCCAGGAATTGAGGCTACGAGTGAGTCATGATTGTGCCACTGCACTCCAGCCTGGACAACAGAGTGAGACCCTGTCTCCAAAAACAAAAAATCTAGCCCTGTGTTTCCTAACGTTGGTGTGAGGTACCCCCATACCTCTCCTCCCACTTTTTTTTTTTTTTTTAAGACAGGGTCCTGCCCTGTTGTCCAGGCTGGAGTACAGTGGCAGCATGATCATAGCTTACTGAAGCCTAGACCTCTTGGTCTCAAGTGCTTTTCCTGAGTAGCTGAGACTACAGATGCACGCCACCATGCCCGGCTAATTCTATGTTTTACAGAGACAGGGTGTCACTATGTTGCCCAGTCTGGTCTTGAACTTCTGGGCTCAAGAGATCATCCTGCCTCAGCCTCCCAAGTAGCTGGGACTAGAGGCTCATGCCACCATGCCCGCCTAGTTTTTATTTTTTATTTTTAGTAGAGACAAAATCTCACTTATGTTGCCCAGGCTGTTCTCAAACTTCTGGACTCAAGCAATCCTCCTGCCTCTGCCTCCAAAAGTGTAGTTATTACAGGTGTGAACCACTGCACCTGGCCTGTAGATCTTTCTTTTTTTTTTGCTTTTTTTGACAGAGTCTCACACTGTCGCAGGGGCTGGTGTGCAGTGGCACAATCTCGGCTCACTGCAATCTCCGCCTCCTGGGTTCAAGTGATTCTCCTGCCTTAGCCTCCTGAGTAGCTAGGATTACAGGTGCCCACCACCATGCCCACCCCAGCTAATTTTTTGTATTTCTAATAGACACAGGGTTTCACTATGTTGGCCAGGCTGGTCCTGAACTCCTGACCTCGTGATCTGCCCTCCTTAGCCTCCCAAAGTGCTGGGATTACAGGCGTGAGCTACCGCGCCCAGTTTTTTTTTTTTTTTTTTTAGACAGAGTGTCGCTGGAGTGCAGTGGCAGAATCTCGGCTCACTGCAACCTCCGCCTCCCGGGTTCAAGCGATTCTTGTGTGTCAACCGCCTAGTAGCTGGAGTTACAGGTGTGAGCCACCACACCTGGCCAGATATTTCTTAATACCTCAAAACAACTAGGAATTTAGACTGGGCATGGTGGCTCATGCCTGTAATCCCAGCACTTTGGGAGGCCAAGGCGGGTGGATCACTTGAGGTCAGGAGTTCAAGACCAGCCTGGCCAACATGGCAAAACCCCATCTCCACTAGAAATAGAAAACCTATCTGGGCGTGGTAGCACACATCTGTAATTCCAGCTACTCGGGAGGCTGAGGCAGGAGAATCATTTGAACCCAGCAGGCAGAGGTTGCAGTGAGCCGAGATCACGCCACTGCACTACAGCCTGGGTGACAGAGCAAGACTTTGTCTCAAAAACACAAAAAACAAACAAAAAAAAACCCAGCTAGGTTTGGCTACAAAGGATTCACAGGGAATTGGAGACCGCAGTTGGAACAGTTTTCCCAAAAAGCAACAGGGCTTCTGCCTCCTGGGCTTAGCAGATGTGACCTTGGACAAGTTACTAAACCTTTCTGAGTTTCATTTTTCTCATCTGTAGAATGAGGCCTGTCTCCAGGTTATTGTGAAGATGTGTATGTGAGATGCTTTATGAACCACAAAGCTGCATGTAGTTGTCAGCTTCCCTCTTCTGGCCTGTGAGCTGGAGACACACACACACATTCCTCCCCAAATGGTCTCAGTCCCCAGGCACCTACTGCAAGGACTCGGGAATCGTGCAGAGATGCAAAGGAGTCATGCCCTCCTCGGTCAGCACATTAGCCTTGGCTCCGAAGGTCAGCAGCAGCCGCACACAGTCGAGCTGGGCCCGGGCACAGGCCTCGTGCAAGGCAGTGCGACCCCCGACGCGGGCATCCAGCTCAGCTCCCTGCCGGATCAGGTGGCGAGCACAGTCTGTGTAGCCTCGAGCTGTGGCGATGGCGAGGGGTGCCGTCTGCTTGGTCTTGGGGGTCAGCACCCAGAACCCTGGGAAGAGCAAATAGTTTTGGGGCGTGGTGCATAAGACAGGGCAGGGCAGGGAGTGGGGATGCTGGTTCCAGCCAACAGCTGACCCTGGCCTTCCCTCTGCATGGTCTGCTGAGGACAAACACTGTGCCAGGCTGTACCTGTGGAAAGGGGCTTATTCAAGTCCTGAATTGGAAGAATAAATTGGAACAGCCTTTTAGAACAGCTTATCAATCTGTAATAAAACATAGTATGTGTCATAAAAAATTAATTGCTGTATAAAACCACAGGGGCCAACTAAGTAGAGTGACTCCCATTAAGGAAACCTCAGCGTCGGCCGGGCGCGGTGGCTCAAGCCTGTAATCCCAGCACTTTGGGAGGCCGAGACGGGCGGATCACAAGGTCAGGAGATCGAGACCATCCTGGCTAACACGGTGAAACCCCGTCTTTACTAAAAATACAAAAAACTAGCCGCGCGAGGTGGCGGCGCCTGTAGTCCCAGCTACTCGGGAGTCCCAACCTCAGGAGTTTGAGACCAGTCTGGGCAACATAGTGAGACCTTGTCTCTATTTTTTAATTTTAATTTTAATTTTTTTGAGACAGGGTCTTGCTCTGTCGCCCAGGCTGGAATGTAGTGGTGCAATCTTGGCTCACTGCAAGCTCCGCCTCCTGGGTTTAAGCGATTCTCCTGCCTCAACCTCCTGAGTAGCTGGGATTACAGGTGCACGCCACCATGCCTGGCTAATTTTTATATTTTTAGTAGAGATGAGGTTTCACCATGTTGGTGAGGCTGGTCTCGAACTTCTGACCTTGTGATCTGCCCGCCTTGGCCTCCCAAAGTGCTGGGATTATAGGTGTGAGCCACCGTGCCTGGCTATTTTTTTTTTTTAATTTAAAAAGGAAAAAAAATATTTAGGGCTGGGTGCAGTGGCTCATGCCTGTAATCCCAGCACTTTGGGAAGCCGAGGTGGGTGGATCACAAGGTCAGGAGTTCTAGACCAGCCTGGCTAACATGGTGAAACCCCATCTCTACTAAAGATACAAAAAATTAGCTGGGCATAGTGGTGAGTGCCTGTAATCCCAGCTACTCGGGAGGCTGAGGCAGGAGAATTGCTTGAACCCGGGAAACCGAGGTTGCAGTGAGCCAAGATCGTACCATTGTACTCCAGCCTGGGCAACAGGGCGAGACTCCATCTCAAAAAAAAAAATTTTTTTTCAAAGAAAAAATGTTCGGCCGGGCACGGTGGCTCAAGCCTGTAATCCCAGCACTTTGGGAGGCCGAGACGGGCGGATCACGAGGTCAGGAGATCGAGACCATCCTGGCTAACACGGTGAAACCCCGTCTCTACTAAAAAATACAAAAAACTAGCCGGGCGACGTGGTGGGCGCCTGTAGTCCCAGGTACTCGGGAGGCTGAGGCAGGAGAAAGGCGTAAACCCGGGAGGCAGAGCTTGCAGTGAGCTGAGATCCGGCCACTGCACTCCAGCCTGGGCAGAGCGAGACTCCGTCTCAAAAAAAAAGAAAGAAAAGAAAAAGAAAAAATGTTCACCTTGGTCTTGGGTGAACAAAAAAGGGGAGTGGAGCTGAGTTTGGGAGTGGCCAAAGAGCAGAACTGAGTTCTGGGATACTCCTGGGGCAAGGAAGGTTGGATGGAAATTGTGGGGAAAAGAAAGATCAGACTGTTACTGTGTCTGTGTAGAGAGAAGTAGACATAAGAGACTCCATTTTGTTCTGTATTTGTGATGCTGTTAATCTGTGACCCTACCCCCAACCTTGTCCTTGCAAGAGACATGTGCTGTGGTGACTCAAGGTTTAACAGATTTTGGGCTGTACAGGGTGTGCTTTGTTAAACAAGTGCCTGAAGGCAGTATGCTTGTGAAAAGTCATCACCATTCTCTTAATCTCAAGTACCCAGGGACACGTACACTGCCAAAGGTCGCAGGGACCTCTGCCTAGGAAAGCTAGGTATTGTCCAAGGTTTCTCCCCATGTGATAGTCTGAAATATGACCTCGTGGGAAGGGAAAGACCTGATCGTCCCCCAGCCTGACATCCGTGAAGGATCTGTGCTGAGGAGGACTAGTATAAGAGGAAAGAAGGCCTCTTGGCAGTTGAGATAGAGAAAAGCATCTGTCTCCTGCCCGTCCCTGGGCAATGGAACATCTCAGTGTAAAACCCGACTGTATGTTCTGTTTACCGAGAAAGGAGAAAACTGCCTTAGGGCTGAAGGTGGGACTTGCTAGCGCAATGCTGCTCTTTATGCACTAAAAAGGTTTATGGAGATGTTTACATATGCATATCAAGGCACAGCACTTTTCCTTAAACTTATGTCACAGAGATCTTTATTCATATGTCTTACTGCTGACCTTCTCCTTACGATGATCGTAGTATCCTGCCACTTCCCTTTTTCTAAGCTGGTAAAGATAATGATCAATAAATACTAAGGAAACTCAGAGACCGGTGTGGGCGTGGGTCCTCTGTATGCTGAGCGCTGGTCCCCTGGGCCCACTTTTTCTTTCTCTATACTTTGTCTCTGTGTCTCATTTCTTTTCTCAAGTCTCTCGTTCCACCTAACAAGAAACGCCCACAGGTGAGGAGGGGCAGGCCACCCCTTCAGAAATAGGGGGAAAGGAGAAGGGGGAGAATAAGAGGTGGGGATGGGAAAAGAATGAGGAGAGGGTAATTGTGGGACTAGTGTTGGATTTGAATGGTGGCAGTGGTCAGGGACTTGTTTAAAAGGCATAGATGCCTCATATCAAACTAGAAGTTGTTTGCATGGCAGCACAGTCTGTCCCTGGCTTTTCTAAATCTTGAGTAAAGCATGTTTTGTTTCTTTTTTTTTTTTTTTTTTTTGAGTCGGAGTCTGGCTCTGTCGCCCAGGCTGGAGTGCAGTGGCCGGATCTCAGCTCACTGCAAGCTCCGCCTCCCGGGTTCACGCCATTCTCCTGCCTCAGCCTCCCGAGTAGCTGGGACTACAGGCGCCTGCCACCTCGCCCGGCTAGTTTGTTTGTTTTTTTTTTTTTTGTATTTTTTTAGTAGGGACGGGGTTTCACCGTGTTAGCCAGGATGGTCTCGATCTCCTGACCTCGTGATCCGCCTGTCTCGGCCTCCCAAAGTGCTGGGATTACAGGCTTGAGCCACCGCGCCCGGCCAGGCATGTTTTGTTTCTTAGTAGAGTTGAAATTAAGGCTGAGTTCCATCGTGGGGATTCTGGACAAGCTGCAGGACAAGACCAGGATGCCCTGGTAGGGTCACAGCCAAGCAGGAATTTGGAACCTGTAGTTCCAGAGCTTATGCTCTCCCAAGGATTCAAGCCCCAGATCCATGGGTGGGGTTTAAGCAATCTCCTGTCAATCTTGAGATCTTGGTGATCTCAGCTAAGGTATTTAGTTAACCTGGACAGACCCGCTAGCCAGAATATATAATATATATATATATATATGTGTTGTTTTTTTTTTTGAGACGGAGTCTCTGTCGCCCAGGCTGGAGTGCAGTAGCCAGATCTCAGCTCACTGCAAGCTCCGCCTCCCAGGTTCACACCATTCTCTTGCCTCAGCCTCCCGAGCAGCTGGGACTACAGGCGCCGCCACCTTGCCCAGCTAGTTTTTTTTTTTTTTGTATTTTTAGTAGAGACGGGGATGGTCTCGATCTCCTGACCTCGTGATCCGCCCGTCTCGGCCTCCCAAAGTGCTGGGATTACAGGTGTGAGCCACCGCGCCCGGCCGTATTTTTTTTTTAAGACGGAGTCTCGTTCTGTTCCCAGGCTGGAATGTAATGGCACAATCTCAGCTCACTGCAACCTCCGCCTCCCAGGTTCAGACGATTCTCCTGCCTCAGCCTCCCGAGTAGCTGGGACTACAGGTGCCGCATGGCCAGCTAATTTTTTTTTTTTTTTTTGAGACGGAGTCTCACTCTGTCGCCCAGGCTGGAGTGCAGTGGCCGGATGGATCTCAGCTCACTGCAAGCTCCGCCTCCCGGGTTCACGCCATTCTCCTGCCTCAGCTTCCCAAATAGCTGGGACTACAAGCTTGCACCACCACGCCCAGCTAATTTTTGTATTTTTAGGAGAGTCGGGGTTTCACCATGTTAGGATGGTCTCAATCTCCTGACCTCGTGATCCGTCCGCCTTGGCCTCCCAAAGTGCTGGGATTACAGGCGTGAGCCACTGTGCCCAGCCTAGCCAGAATATATTCTAAGGATATCATCTGGCAAGTACATAAAGATGTTCATCATACTGCTATTTAAAATGGTTTTTAAAAAATCTACCCAATCGGCCGGGCACGGTGGCTCAAGCCTGTAATCCCAGCACTTTGGGAGGCCGAGACGGGCGGATCACGAGGTCAGGAGATCGAGACCATCCTGGCTAACACGGTGAAACCCCGTCTCTACTAAAAATACAAAAAAACTAGCCGGGCGAGGTGGCGGGCGCCTGTGGTCCCAGCTACTCGGGAGGCTGAGGCAGGAGAATGGCGTGAACCCGGGAGGCGGAGCTTGCAGTGAGCTGAGATCCGGCCACTGCACTCCAGACCAGGCAACAGAGCAAGACTCCGTCTCAAAAAAAAAAAAAAAAAAAAAATCTACCCAATCGATTTGGGGGCTAGTTATAAAATTCATGGCAGATGCCTCTACAGAATTTATGCACATATATATACATATGTATTTTTCTTCCCCTGTGGAGATGGGTCTTCTGTGTTGCTCAAGCTGGTCTAAAGCAGTAGTCCTGCCTTGGCCTCTCAAAGTGCTGGGATTACAGCCATGAGCCACCGTGCCCAAGCCAAGAATATAACTTTTACCTTTTTTTTTTTTTTTTTGAGACAGAATCTCATGCTGTCGCTTGGGCTGGAGTGCAGTGGGACAATCTTGAATCACTGCAACCTCCACCTCCCGAGTTCAAGCGATTCTCCTGCCTCAGCCTCCTAAGTAGCTGGGATTACAGGTGTGCGCCACCATGCTAATGTTTTATATTTTTAGTAGAGACAAGGTTTCACCATGTTGTCCAGGCTGGTCTCCAACTCCTGACCTCGTGATTCACCCGCCTTGTTCTCCCAAAGTGCTGGGATTACAGGCGTGAGCCACCCCGGCCAACTTTTAATTCTTTTTTTTTTTTTTTTTTTTTTGAGGCGGAGTCTCGCTCTGTCGCCCAGACTGGAGTGCAGTGGCCCGATCTCAGCTCACTGCAAGCTCCGCCTCCCGGGTTTACGCCATTCTCCTGCCTCAGCCTCCCGAGTAGCTGGGACTACAGGCGCCCGCCACCTCACCCGGCTAGTTTTTGTATTTTTAGTAGAGACGGGGTTTCACCGTGTTAGCCAGGATGGTCTCGATCTCCTGACCTCGTGATCCGCCCGTCTCGGCCTCCCAAAGTGCTGGGATTACAGGCTTGAGCCACCGCGCCCGGCCCAACTTTTAATTCTTAAAAGACATACAGACTGCTAACTCTGCCTCATCTCTGTTTAGGAGGGAGCTAGGATGGGTCACGGTGGAAAGGGCTGCTGTAGTCTGTGGTCTGCAGAGAAGGGGGGGCCTAGACTCTCCCCCCTCCCCACCCACTCCCCTTCTTTCTCCCTCCTCTTCTGCCCTCTTCTGGTGCTCCCTACCCTGTTCAGCTGACCAGGCCAGCTGGTTGCTCACAGTCTCCACAATCATGTTGGCGGCCTCTTCATCTTGGAACAGGGCTTGGACCTGCTGCAGGTCGCCGGAGAACAGGGCATGGTGGACAGCTGGGTCTCGGCAGGAACGGTGAGGCCTAGTGAGTCGGGCCCGGGGACTTGACGGGCACCTGTGGCTCCGGCATTGCTGGGCAGCTGCCCGCCGCCGGTCCTCCCATTCCAGCCACTCCCGCTGCAGGCGGAGAGAGCGCAGCGTGGAAGAGGTGAAAGGGAAGGTCTCCCTTGCCATGGATGGGGCCCAGGGTTTGGAGCAGTGGCACCTGGGCAGAGCCAGGTTCCCTCGACCCGACTACCTCCCTTGCTCTGAGAAGCCACCCTGCCCCCTCCACCGTGAGCCAGAGAAAGCAGCAGCTGAGGCTATAAATAGATCCTTCTCTGCTCTGGTAAACACAGTTTGCTCGGAGTCATGATCCTGGTGCTGAGAAGCTGCTGGCCCAACCCCCAGCCCAGGGTGAGGGCCAGCCCCTGCCCCTACTGATACCCTTTGGTTGGTCAGCAGGCCCTCAGCTGAGGCCACCCCTGAACCCCAGCATCTGCATCCACCTTCATCTCTAGCTAGAGCATCTTGGGTTGGCAAGGTCCGGGGTGCGCGAAAAGGTCAGTCATGGAGATGGGCAAGGCTGGGAGGAAGACAAGGTGCCTCCAGCCTCTCTGATGTTGGCTCGGGGGCAGAAGCCACCACTGGCCCACATGGAGGAGATAGGACTGATCTCAGTACAGGACATAAGGGGAGGTCAAGGCAGAGTTACTGAGTAGGTGAGCAGCTCTTCCCAGCATCTGCAAAGTAATCTACTGGCTCAGGGTCACAGTTTGTGAGAGGCAGAGCCAGAACCCCACATAGATGTTGTGCTTTGGGCCAAGAATGGTGGCTCATGCCTGTAAGCCTAGCACTTTGGGAGGCCGAGACAGGAGGATCGCTTGAGCCTAGGAGTTTGAGACTATCCTGGGCAACATCCTGAGACCTACATCTTTTTTTTTTTTTTTTTGAGACACTCTCATTCTGTTGCCCAGGCTAGAGTGCAGTGGTGCAATCTTGGCTCACTGCAGCCTCTGCCTCCTGGGTTCAAACGATTCTCTTGCCTCAGCCTCCTGAGTAACTGGGATTACAGGCACCCACCACCATGCCCAGCTATTTTTTTTTTTTTTTTGAGACGGAGTCTGTCTCTGTCTACCAGGCTGGAGTGCAGTGGCCGGATCTCAGCTCACTGCAAGCTCCGCCTCCCAGGTTTACGCCATTCTCCTGCCTCAGCCTCCGGAGTAGCTGGGACTACAGGCGCCCGCCACCTCGCCCGGCTAGCTTTTTGTATTTTTAGTAGAGACAGGGTTTCACCATGTTGGCCAGGCTGGTTTCGAACTCCTGACCTCGTGATCTGCCTGCCTCGGCCTCCCAAAGTACTGGGATTATAGGCATGAGCCACCGTGCCCGCCTCTCCATCTTTTAAAAAAAAAAAAAAAAAAAAAAGGCCGGGCGCGGTGGCTCAAACCTGTAATCCCAGCACTTTGGGAGGCCAAGACGGGCGGATCACAAGGTCAGGAGATCGAGACCATCCTGGCTAACACGGTGAAACCCCATCTCTACTAAAAAAAAATACAAAAAACTAGCCAGCGAGGTGGCAGGCGCCTGTAGTCCCAGCTACTTGGGAGGCTGAGGCAGGAGAATGGCGTGAACCTGGGAGGCGGAGCTTGCAGTGAGCTGAGATCCGGCCACTGCACTCCAGCCTGGGCGGCAGAGCGAGACTCCGTCTCAAAAAAAAAAAAAAAAAGATGGTGCACTTTTTGGCTTCAGCTGCTGCAGCCACTGGGCAGCCTCCCCCATTCTCTAAGCAGGACAGACTGGTCTCTAGAAACTGCCTTCAATCATCCTTTTTTTTCTCTCTCACTGTGTCGCCCAGGCTGGAGTGCAGTGGTGTGATCTCAGCTCACTGCAACCTCCGTTTCCTGGGGTTCAAGCAATTCTCCTGTCTTAGCCTTCTGAGTAGCTGGGATTATAGGCACACGCCACCACGCCCAGCTGATTTTTGTATTTTTAGTAATAGGTTTTGCCATGTTGGCCAGGCTGGTCTGAAACTCCTGACCTCAGGCGATCTGCCCGCCTCGGCCTCCCAAAGTGTTGGTACTACAGGCGTGAGCCACAGTTCCCAGCCCCTTCAATCATTCTTGATTTATTTTTTTAACCCAGCTGCTAAGGGGGCTACATGGCTGGCCTGAGGAGAGCCAAGGGGTTGAGCTGGAAACTCTGGGAATGGACCTGAGATGTTCAAGCCACAGACCTTGTTCTCTCTTAAGAAAAAGCAGCTGTGCTTCCAGGAGCCTCTAGGGGGAGGAATGAAGCCATGAAACCACACAAGCTGGTGTGCCTGCCAAGCTGGGGAAGGGGAGGGCACTGCCTCAAAAGTTCTGCGAATCCTGAGTTCACTCAGTGCACAGCGGCCTGCAGGCAGGGCTGGTCTGTCCCCTCTGCGTCTGGGGCTCCTCCTGATGCCTGTCCTGCCTCCTGGCCCTGCAGCAGCGCCTTGCCCAGTGGTCTTTTATTTCTTCCTCTCCCTAGGCCCTTCCCACGAGCAAGTTCTAGCTCCCAGCCTCAGGTTTTCAGGCGCCGCCTCAAGTTCAGCCCCTCAGTGCAATGCCTTAAACCTGAATCAACTCAGCCTCTCACCCGGTGTTTCTTCCTCTGGCCATATCCCTTCTGCCCCGCTGCCGGAATGATCTAAAATGGTTAATTCCCTTGCTTTAAAACTTCTGCTGACTTCCAATACCTATTCTTTCCTTTTATTTTTTTAAATAGGGCTCCAAATCCTGGCCTCAAGCAGTCCTCCGAAGTTGGCCTCCTGAATTGCTGGGATTATAGGTGTGAGCCACTGCACCCGGCCTGCCCTTTTCAACTAAGCCCCCAATTCCTTGGTTTGACCCCATGCCACTCACATAGGATAGGCATCCTCATCACACACGGCTTCCCACAACTGTTCCCTGTCAGGCCATTCCCTTAGCTCAGAATTCCCTCAACCCCTTCCCGAGGATCTACCCCTAAGGTCACCTGCTCTGAGGTCTCCTCGGCAACTCGTTGCCCGACTCCTATAGTTCCAGCTGCTGCCCAGTTTGCACTCCTGAAGGAATCAGGGGCACGCTGTAAAACACCTATCCGTGCTGTTGATGTGGGTCTGCCATGCTGGATGTGGGCTCCAGAGCAGGCCCTGGCACAGTCCAAGCACTTGGCTTATGGCACGCGGGCCTCTTATGTGTAGCGCATTGAATGAAGGTCCCTATTCTCTGCCAGAGCAAACACTTGTCCATCCACCTGCCTGCCCAAGTGGGTGGCAGCAGCCTGGGCTTTTTCTGGCACTGCCCTTACCCCCCTGTTCACCCATTCTCTGCCTGGACCCAGCCTCTTGGTGGCATTCCAGGATGGGGGATTCCAGAAGAGGAATGAGATCATACAAAGCAAAGCTTGGAGGTTCTCAGAGAACGGCACCTCTATAAATGCAGCCGTGATTAACCCTGTTGGCACCCATTCGGTGTGTTAATTGCCCCGCCAACGACCTGGCTGGGCACCCACAGCTGGGTTCCCAGGGTTGAGAATCTGGCAAGGCTGGGTGGGAGCAAGAGGGACGAAGGCAGGTGGGCGTCCACTTCCTCCCTGAGGCACACAACAGTCATAGCCTAGCCTCTCCCCTGCCTTCTTGCCACACAGGCCTGAAGGAGCTAGGTACCCTAACAGCTCAGTCCCGAGATACCACTGTATTCAGTCCCCTTGTCTGTAGCGTTAGCTTCCTGAGGGCAGAGAAAGGAGGCCTTGACTTCAACCTGGAGGGAAAAGGGCCAGGTGATCAGATGCCCAGCCTGCCTTCTGGGAGCTCAGAGCCTGTGGGGTGGTGAAGCACACGAGAAGCCAGGAGGTGAGCGTGGGATTGATCAGGACTGAGCAGGGAGACAGGGGCTCATGGGTGTCGAGAATGGGGAACAGGCCCAAGGCACAGGGGGGCTTTTATTTTTTTAGAGATGAGATCTCCCTATGTTGTCCAGGCTGGTCTCAACCTTCTAGGCTCCAGCGATTCTCCCACCTCAGCCTCCCAAGTGGCTGGGACTACAGGTGCATGCCACCACTCCCAGCTGTGGGGGTTTAGGTGCAGGAAGATCCCATTGTAGATGGGGAGTTAGCAGGGAGTGGAAGGTGGGAGAGAAAGAAGTGCATGGTAGGTTCAGGTAGAAAGACCCAATGGGGCCGGGCGCGGTGGCTCACGCCTGTAATCCCAGCACTTTGGGAGGCCGAGGCGGGCGGATCACGAGGTCAGGAAATCGAGACCATCCTGGCTAACACAGTGAAACATCGTCTCTACTAAAAATACAAAAAATTAGCCGGGCGAGGTGGCGGGCACCTGTAGTCCCAGCTACTTGGGAGGCTGAGGCAGGAGAATGGCGTGAACCTGGGAGGCAGAGCTTGCAGTGAGCCGAGATCGCGCCACTGCACTCCAGCCTGGGCGACAGAGTGAGACTCCGCCTCAAAAAAAAAAAAAGAAAGACCCAATGGGAATGTGAAGGGACCAGGGTGCAGGGGAATTAGCCCCCTCTTGCCCTGACCTTGTGGCACAGAAGCCTTCTAGAACAGGGGCCTGCTGTAATCAGCAGGTAAGTGAACATGGAGTTCTCAAAGCACTTACTCACTTCAGCCTTAAGACTGGGATCCAGGGGGGCGCTGTGGCTCACACCTGTAATCCTAGCACTTTGGGAAGCTGAGATGGGAAGGATCACTTGAGCCTGGGAGTTCAAGACCAGTCTGGACAACACAGCAAGACCCATCTCTACAGAAAAATTTTGTTAATTAGCTGGGCGTGGTGGCACCCACCAGTAGTCCATTACTTGGGAGGCTGAGATAGGAGGATTGCTTGAACCTAGGAGATCGAGACTGCAGTGAGCCATGATCACACCACTACACTGCACTCCAGTTTGGTGAAAGAGTGAGACCATGTCTCTAAAAACAACAACAAAAAACTGGAATCCATGGGATCAGTCTCTTTGGGAAAAGGAGATTAACGCTTTCCCCGCAGAGGAGTGCCAAGCCCATGCCCATGGAAGGCCTCTGTCTCCTAGCTGCTTAGTGCAGGCTGAGCCTAAGACAGGAGGGGCTGGCAGTCACACAGGGCTATTTTTTTTTTTTTTTTTTGGAGACAGTCTCACTCTGTCGCCCTGGCTGGAGTGCAGTGGCACGATCTCGGCTCACTGCAACCTCCGCCTCCCGGGTTCACGCCATTCTCCCACCTCAGCCTGGGGAGTAGCTGGGACTACAGGTGCCCACCACCATGCCTGGCTAATTTTTTTGTATTTTTAGTATTTTTGTATTTTCACCATGTTAACCAGGATGGTCTCTATCTCCTGACCTCGTGATCCTCCCATCTGAGCCTCCCAAAGTGCTGGGATTACAGGCATGAGCCACCATGCCCAGCCTGCTATTTATTATTTATTTACTTATTCAAGAGACAGCATCTCACCACCTTGCCCAGGCTGGGCTTGAACTCCTGGGCTCAAGTGATCCTCCCACCTTGGCCTCCCAAAGTGCTGGGATTATAGGCGTGAGTCTCCACACCTGGCCCAAACTGGGCTCTTTAACCTGCTTCCTCTTGCCCATGAGTTGGGAGAGTTTTCCCAACTCTCCTTCCAGAAAGGAAAACAAGGTTGGCAACTTGGTATAATTAGACCTTTTACACTCCACCCATGCCCCTTGTCCACCTCTAGTCTGAAAAGTGGTACAGAGAAGCCACAGCAACGGCCGGGCGCGGTGGCTCAAGCCTGTAACCCCAGCACTTTGGGAGGCCAAGGCAGGCGGATCACGAGGTCAGGAGATCGAGACCATCCTGGCTAACACAGTGACACCCCATCTCTACTAAAAATACAAAACAATTAGCCGGGCTTGGTGGCAGGCACCTGTAGTCCCAGCTACTCGGGAGGCTGAGGCAGGAGAATGGCGTGAACCCGGGAGGCGGAGCTTGCAGTAAGCTGAGACTGCGCCACTGCACTCCAACCTGGGCGGCAGAGCGAGACTCCATCTCAAAAAAAAAAAAGCCACAGCAACGAAGAGTTGCTTGGCAACAAAATTAAGTAGTTTGAGATCATATCCCAAAGTGTAAAATACCTGTGAGTCCATGCTGATATAAATGTATGAATCAATAAATGAGGGAGAATAGGCTAATCTCCCACGCAGAAGAATTCCAAATAAACTGTGTAGATATTCTGCCCTTAAGGAGGCAGAACATAATTCCCCAATTCTTAAATGTGGGCTCCACACACAGACTTCCTTCCAAAGGGTCCAGTACAGAAAGAAGAAAAAGGAGTAACTTTACAGTGGAGAAACCTGGCAAAGCTTACCTCAGTCAGGTGATCAAAGTCAGCATGAACCCTTGATAAGATGTGGCAAGAATGGCACCTGACCTCTGGTCTTCCTCTCCAAAACCCAGAACCCCAGTCTAATCATCTAATCATTAATGGTTCATCAACTGTGACAAATGTACCATACTAACATAAGGTGTCAATAACAGGGGAGACCACACCTGTAATCCCAGCCCTTTGGGAGGCCAAGGCAGGAGTATCACAGTTTGAGACCAGCTTGGGCAACAATAGTGAGACCTTGTCTCTACGAAAAATTTAAAAATTTGCCAGCCATAGTGGTGCTGCCTGTAGTCCCAGCTACTTGGAAAGTTGAGGCAGGAGGATTGCTTGAGCCCATTAAGGTCGAGGCTGCAGTGAGCTATGACTGTGCCACTGCACTCCAGCCTGGGTGACAGAGAGAAACCCTGTCTCGAAAAAATTGTCGGGCACGGTGGCTCACGCTTGTAATCCCAGCACTTTGGGAGGCTGAGGTGGGTGAATCACCTGAAGTCAGGAGTGTCAGACCAGCCTGGCCAACGTGGTAAAACCTCATCTCTACTAAAAATACAAAGATTAGACTGGGCGCAGTAGCTCACGTCTGTAATCCCAGCACTTTGGGAGGCCAAGGCAGGCAGATCACCTGAGGTCAGGAGTTAAAGCCCAGCCTTGCCAACATGGTGAAACCCTGTCTCTACTAAATATACAAAAATTAGCTGGGCGTGGTGGCAGGCGCCTGTAATTCCAGCTACTTGGGAGGCTGAGGCAGGAGAATCGCTTGAACCCAGGAAGCAGAGGTCACAGTGAGCCGAGATCACACATTGCACTCCAGCCTGGGTGACAAGAGTGAAACTCCATCTCAAAAAAAAAAAAAAAATTTAGCCAGCGTGGTGGCGTGTTGCCTGTAACCCTAGCTTTGGGACACTGAGGCAGGAGAAATTTTTTTTTTTTTTTTTTTTTTTTTTTGAGACGGAGTCTTGCCCTGTCACCCAGCGCCCAGGCTGGAGTGCAGTGGCGTGATCTCGGCTCACTGCAACCTCCCCCTCCCGGGTTCAAGCAATTATCCTGCCTCAGCCTCTTAGTACCTGGGATTACAGGTGTGTGCCATCATGCCCGGCTAATTTTTGTATTTTCAATAGAGACGGGGTTTCACCATGTTGGCCAGGCTGGTCTCGAACTCCTGACCTCGTGATCTGCCCGCCTCAGCCACCCAAAGTGCTGGGATTACAGGTGTGAGCCACCACGCCCAGCTGGCAGGAAAATCTCTTGAACCTGGGAGGTGGAGGTTGCAGTGAGCGGAGATGGCGCCACTGCACTCCAGCCTGGGCAACAGAGTGGGACTCCATCTCAAAAATAAATAAATAAAATAATAACTGGGAAACTGGGTGTGGGGTATGTGGGAACTCTCTGTACTCTCTTTGCAATAATTCTATAAATTTAGAAGTCTAAAATTATATAAAAAAGAAAAAAAAGAGAGATAAACAGTTGCCTGAGCCCTTCTGTGGCCACACAGCACTGGCAGGGCAGGCAGGAAGCAGCAGGGGGTGGAAAGGAAAGGGAGGCAGAAGAAGCAGGAGCTGCTTTATTTCAGAACAAGTTACAGTAGGCCACACCTCTGTCCTGCACCTGAGAACCTTGGGCATGGATGAGCAGAGCAACCACAGATCTGAAGAGACAAAGCAGAGGAAGCCTGAGCATGCTCCTCCCCTGTGCGGAGGGGCAGGCCGCCATTGCTGTGGTGTAGCTTCTTTCAGCTCCTCAGCTGTCCAGGGACTAGGGTATGAAGGGACAAGAAAACCAGGCCCAATATCCTCTAAAGTTAAGCTGAGGCAGGAGAGGGACACCCAAGGCGAGGGTGACATGCCTTTCCTGTTGGCTGGAGAGCCAGTCTCGGGCCAGATTCTGGGGCCAACAGCAAAGGAAGGCCCAAAGTGGGGGCAGCGCAGAGATGAGGGGGCTCTCAGGGAAAACACCCAGGGTGGGAGCAACCACAGAAGCCCCCTGCTGTGTCCACTCTCCAATCATGCTGGCCTTCTTCTCCCCCTTGGACGTGACCAGACACACCCAGAGCTGCTGTCCTGTGTTGGGGCAGTCTCAACTACTGGTCCCACAGAAGAATTCCTCAGGAAGCTCACTCAGGAGTCCATCCAGGTCATCTACAGAGAGGGGAATGATGGGTAGCCTTAGTGACAACATCAGGGTTCCGTATGACTCAGGTCCAAAGTTTCTGCCCTTCAGGAGGGCCTGGGCCTGGTTGTATAGCTGGACAGGCAGCTACTCCAGGCAGTGGTACCCATGCCAATGGGCCTGAGCCTGGCCTGACTTCAATCTTCCCTCTGCTCCCCCTGTACCCATACATGACAAAAGGCAGGGGCGTAATCCCTGGGCCATTCTGATGAGGAAGGGAATTCCCCTGGGCCTCACTGATTCTTCTCCTTCCATCCAGTCATAGTGCCAAACAGGAAGGCTTCAGAGGTCACCTAGTGCAACCCTCATTGGCTGAGGGAGAAAGAGTGCTGGGAAAAGCCATTAGATGTGTTCAGAGTTACACAGTTCCTTAATTGGCTTCTCATCTGACAGTGGAAAATATCACCCCCTTCCTCAAAGTGCCTGTGTTAGACTACAGTTCTCAGATGTGGTACTTATGGCCGAGAACTTGGACACAGCTGACCTCAATAATCCCTAGCAATACTGTTTACTAGCAGCAGCTAATACTGACTGAGTGCTTGCTGTGTGCCTCAATAACCATTCATAGGTAGGGCATCTCCAGGTAGCTCTTGTTATCAACCCCACTTTACCTGAAACAAGCTTTTAAGAGGTAAAACAACTTGCCCAAGGTGAGCATATTCAGGCTCCATCTGACACCAGAGCCACTGCTGCCAACTAGAAAACTCCTGCCTACTGAATGGGATCAGAAAACCCTGGGAGTAACTTAGACTGTCTGTAAGCTACACCCAAGAGCCTAGCTCTTCATCTGGCAAGAGCATTCAGTAAATATCACTGCTGGAAGGAAGGACAAAAGTTAGTTTGGGGAGCATTCACAATTTCATTATGGCGACTGGCACTGTACCCAGGGAGGTAGGACTGGAATTTGCTTATAACAAAAAAAGTTCCCCTGCATTAACTACACCGTGACTGTCTAGAGAAACACGGTATGAAATGAAGGGGAATGGCAATCGGCTTGGGCTAGGAAACTAGGAATCAGGGTAAGAATCAAGAATCAGTATTTGGGCCGTGTGCAGTGGCTCATGCCTATAATCGCAGCAGTTTGGGAGGCTGAGGCAGGCGGATCACAAGGTCAGGAGATCGAGACCAGCCTGGCCAACACGGTGAAACCCCATCCCTACTGAAAACACAAAAATTGGCCAGGTGTGGTGGCACGTGCCTGTAATCCCAGCTACTCGGAGGCTGAGGCAGAAGAATTGCTTGAACCAGGGAGGCAGAGGTTGCAGTGATCTGAGATCGCACCACTGCACTCTAGCCAGGGCGACAGGGCAAGACTCTGTCTCAAAAAAAAAAAAAGAATCAGTATTTGTCTTCAGCACTGTCAGGCCACCATTAGTAGCTTCCTGCTCAAAGGTCTGTCCCTACACTGAAGATGTGACACCAGCCTATATATATATATATATATTTTTTTTTTTGAGACGGGGTGGCACTCTGTCGCCCAGGCTGGAGTGCAGTGGTGTGATCTCGGCTCACTGCAAGCTCCGCCTCCCACGTTCACACCAGTCTCTGGGCTCAGCCTCCCGAGTAGCTGGGACTACCGGTGCCCACCACCATGCCCGGCTAATTTTTTATATTTTTAGTAGAGATGGGGTTTCACTGTGTTAGCCAGGATGGTCTCAATCTCCTGACCTCATGATCCACTTGCCTTGGCCTCCCAAAGTGCTGGGATTACAGGCGTGAGCCACTGCGCCCAGCCCACCAGCCCTAATATTCTATAGTTAATTCTCTGTGACTACCAGCAACCTTCTGGTGATGCCTTGGCTTATCTCACAAAGAAAGAGTGCAGGCTCCCAGGCAATGCAAGATTCTAGGATAAGGGATATATGCTTTTTCACAAGATATAATGGCCTTTGTGGTTCCTCCATTGGTATACTGTGAATTAGGTAGTGTGAGAACACCTATCCATAATTGTGGGTGGAAACCTACCCAGGGGCCGGGGCAAGACACTGAAGGGCACAAACTGTTCCAGTATAATAAAGAAAATAGTTAGAATAAGAAAAGTTTTACTAGAAATAGGACATAGAGATGACTGTATATGGATATTACCAATCATTAGTTTTTAGTACTAATCTCTGCATTATCATTGTAACCGAGAAAAAAATCAGCCAGTACAGAGTCAGGAGCTGAAGGGACATTGTGAGAAGTGAGGAGAAGACAAGAGTGAAAGTCCTCTGTCATGCCCTGATAAGGGCCGCCTGAGGACACCTTGGTCTAGCAATAGCTCCAGTGCCTGGGAAGGCACCCGTTACTTAGCAGACCTCGGTCTTGTAGTAGCACCAGTGCCTGGGAAGGCACCCGTTACTTAGTAGACCTCGGTCTTGCGGTAGCTCCAGTGCCTGGGAAGGCACCCGTTACTTAGTAGACCTCGGTCTTGCGGTAGCACCAGTGCCTGGGAAGGCACCCATTACTTAGCAGACCTCGGTCTTGTGGTAGCGCCAGTGCCTGGGAAGGCACCTGTTACTTAGCAGACTGGGAAAGGGAATCTCCCTTTCCTTGGGGGAGTTAGAGAACACTCTGCTCCACCAGCTTTTGTGGGAGGCCTGACATTAGCCAGGCCTGCCCGCAGTCATCCAGAGGCTTAAACTTCTCCTTGTGGTGCTGTGCTTCAGTGGGCACACTCCTTGTCCACTTTATGTTCCGCCTGTAAACCTGGTTCTTCTTTTAAGTTCTTGGAAGATAGCAGTAGCGAATCAGTGAAAGTATTAAAGTCTTTAGGCCAGGAGCGGTGGCTCACGCCTGTAATCCCAGCACTTTGGGAGGCCAAGGCGGACAGATCACGAGGTCAGGAGATTGAGACCATCTTGGCTAACAAGGTGAAACCCCGTCTCTACTAAAAACACAAAAATTAGCCGAGCGTGGTGGCGGGCGCCTGTAGTCCCAGCTACTTGGGAGGCTGAGGCAGGAGAACGGCATGAACCCAGGAGGCGGAGCCTGCAGTGAGCCAAGATGGTGCCACTACACTCCAGCCTGGGCAACAAGCAAGACTCCATCTCAAAAAAATAAAATAAAATACAGTCTTTGATCTCTGATAAGTGCATAGAAAAAACGCTGACGTATTCTGTCTTCCTTCTCTGCTTCAGCTACCACAAAGCAAAAGGCCCCCTATCACGTGGACACATGACTTGCTTGACCTTATCAATCTTTTGAGAGGACTCACACTCCTTACCCTGCCCCCTTGCCTTGTATACAATGAATAGCAGTGCGTCCAGGCATTTGGGGCCACTACCAGACTCCACGCATTGGTGGTAGTGGCCCCCTAGGCCCGGCTGTCTTTCCTACTTTCTCTTAGTCTTGTGTCTTATTTTTCTACAGTCTCTCGTCTCCACACACGAAGAAAAAACCCACAAAGCCCAGTAGGGCTGGACCCTACATCTGGCACCCAACTCTTGTCTTCTGGTCACTTCTCACAATGTCTCTTTAGCTCCTGACTCTGTATTGGCCGGTCCTTTTCTTGGTTACAATGATAATGCAGAGATTAGTACTAAAAACTAATGATTGTTAATATCCATATATAATCATTTCTATATCCTATTTCTAGTATAACTTTTCTTATTCTATTTTCTTTATTATACTGGAACAGTTTGTGCCTTCAGTCTCTTGCCTTGGCACCTGGGTAGGTTTCCACCCACAAATAATCCTGTAAACTTTGGGGCCAGACAGGATTGAATTTTTGGAATCAAAAAGCTAAAGACCAGGCTGGGCGTGGTAGGTCATGCCTCTAATCCCAGTACCTTGGCAGGCAGAGACAGAAGGATCACTTGAGCCCCAGGAGTTCGAGACCAGCCTTGGCAACATGGCAAAACTGTCTCTACAAAAAATTTAAAAATTGCTGGGCATAGTGGCACATGCCTGTAGTCCCAGCTACTTGGGAGGCTAAGATGGGAGGGCTGCTTGAGCCTGGGAGGCCGATGCTACAGTGAGCTGTGTTCATAACACTGCACTCCAGCCTGGGCAACAGAATGAGACCTGTCTCAAAAATTAAAATTAAAATTAAAAAGCTAAAACTAGACCATGAATGGTGTCAGTTTCACCTGGGTGATGCTGCCTCCTGAGGAAGCAGCCGGCCCAACCACAAGGGGTCTGCATTTAGGCCTCTCTGGTTTGGAGCCTGGTTCTCCCAAAAACCACATGGACGTCTGACTCCTCAGCACTCCTCTAAGGTTAGTCAGGATGGGAAATTTGCCTCTGTGGTCCGGTCGTCAGCCCACGGAGGACTCAGAGTGTGGCACAAAGATAGCACCTGTCCATCTGGACAGGGGATGGTCATGTTTCCTCCTTGTGGCTGATGGCACATAACCTGAAAATGGGGGAAACCTGTGGATGACACTTTGTTTTATGCGGCCCCATCACACTGTTAATGAGTTTGTGGCCTGCAGCCTTGTCAAACAAGACACTGTATCTGATTTCTGTAAGATTATATAAGATCCAAAGATTCATGGAAAGAGGAACAAGATGTAGCCACCAGGAAGATTCTGGTTCAGCTATCCAACAGGAAATTGAACCTCTCATGCTCCCAGATGGGCTGACTGCCTTACCTGCTTCTGGGAGTTCTTCCTCAGGGGACGCCTCTGCCTCTAGTTTCTGTGCTGTTCTGAAGACTTCCTCGGGCTTTGCAGCCACATCATGCTGGAAGCTCCCTGAATCCTGGGGACAGAGGATCTGGTTGCCAATGCCTGTGGCCCTGAAATCCCTTCAGGTGGCACCATCTCTACCCAGACAACCTCAAAGGTATAGTAGGGGGCTCAGGAAAGAAACATGATGGGGCCAGGTATGGTGGCTCACACCTGTAATCCCAGCACTTTGGGAGGCCGAGACTGGTGAATCATTTGAGGTCAGGAGTTCGAGACCAGCCTGGCCAACATGGTGAAACCCCATCTCTACTAAAAATACAAAAACTAGGCCAGGTGCGGTGGCTCACGCCTGTAATCCCAACACTTTGGGAGGCCAAGGCAGGCGGATCACAAGGTCAGGAGTTCGAGACCAGCCTGACCAACATGGTGAAATCCGTCTCTACTAAAAACACAAAAATTAGCCAGGTGTGGTGGAGTGCTCCTGTAATCCCAGCTACTCAGGAAGCTGAGGCAGGAGAATCACTAGAACCCAGGAGGTGAAGTTGCAGTGAACTGAGGACACACCACTGCACTCCAGCCTGGGTGACAGAGTGAGACTCCATCTCAAAAAACTAAATAAATAAATACTGGTAATTAAATGGTTAACCACGCTTAGCCCTAGGAAATAGGAGTGGGGAAGGCTAGGATCCATTTTTTGCTTATTCTGTGCTATTTTGATTTATTTCTTCTTTTTTTTTTTTTTTTGAGACAGGGTCTCGCTCTGTCGCCCAGACTGGAGTGCAGTGGCACGATCTCGGCTCACTGCAAGCTCCGCCTCCCGAGTTCAGGCCATTCTCCTACCTCAGCCTCCCAAGTAGCTGGGACTACAGGCGCACACCACCATGCCCGGCTAATTTTTTTGTATTTTTAGTAGAGACGGGGTTTCACCATGTTAGCCAGGATGGTCTCAATCTCTTGACCTTGTGATCCACCCATCTCGGTCTCCCAAAGTGTTGGGATTACAGGCGTGAGCTACCATGCCCAGCCTATTTTGATTTATCTCAATGAGTATAGATAATTTGAAATTTAAAAGAAAAACAGGCCGCACACAGTGGCTTATGCCTATAATCCCAGCACTTTGGGAGGCCAAGGCAGGCCGATCAACTGAGGTCACGAGTTCAGGACCAGTCTGGCCAATATGGCGAAACTGTCTCTACGAAAAATACAAAAATAATTAGCTGGGCATGGTGGCATGTGCCTATAGTCCCAGATGTTTGGGAGGCTAAGTTGGGAGAATCGCTTGAATCTGGAAGGCAGAGGTTGCAGTGAGCCAAGGTCACGCCGCTGCACTCTGGCCTGGGTGACAGAGCAAAACTCTGTCTCAAAAAAAAAAAAAAAAGAAGAAGGGTTTAGAAGTGGGGTGATTTAGAGAAAATGAAGGAGCTAAGGAGAAAGATGATGAAAATGGAAGTGGAAAGTTGGAGCTTAGACGAAAACCTCTAAGGTGACTAGAGGTCATCAAATCAAACGTACCACAGATGAAGCAACAGCAAGGGAGGCGACAGGACTTGCCCAAGGTCAGAGTACACGTTTTCAGTACACAAGATCCCAGGAAAGTGGTGGGGGCGGGGCATGTCAAGCCCAGGCTCTGCACTCTTACCCTGGAGTGCATCTGCCTGGAAGCCCATGCTCACCTCCCATAAATGCCAAATGCTTATCTCAGTTCCTAAAGAGGATGTCCCTACCAGTGTTCTGTGCAGCTTTCCCCTAACTTAGCAGAGGCAGACGTCAAAGGGAAGACACAGAGCAGGTGCTGGCTCACCTGACAGGCCACTTGTAGCTCACTGTTCTCCACACTGCCACCTGTAGCAGATCTGACCCTCAGTCATTTACTGCCGCCACCTCCTGGGGGACCCTCCACTTGGTTAGTTCTCAAGTGACTCCTATCCTCTCAGATTTTCAAGCCTGCCATCAGATGCTCAGGGATCACCAAGAAGCCAGCTGCTCCTCTAGGTACTGTTACTGAGCCATCTGCCAGGCGGCTGGATGAGGGATAGGAGAAGATGGTCCTGTCCCCAAAGATACCTTTTCACCTCAGAGCACCTGCTCCCCAGGGTGGAAGAGAGGAAGAAATCAGAAGATCCAGGCAGAAGGAGGGCCCTACCAGTCCCCTGTTCCATCCTGCTCCTCTTACCTTGGGAAAGGGCTGAGATGGCTTGAGGAAGCTCCCATCCCCAGAATCCAGGCTGTAAATATGGACCAGGTTGTTGGGTGTCACGTTGAGGTAGTGGTTTCGAAGTGAAGGAGAAAACACTCCAATCTAGAGTCAAGGAAAGGGAAGGTCAGTGTCCTGATGGAGCACTGGGAGCTGCCAGATGGCCACCTGGCTCCCACTTGCTTTTCACTTGGTGTCCTCTGCCTAGCCTTGGTGCCAGAGAACCATTTGCCAAACTCTCCCCTCAACACAACCCTCCATCCCCATCCACCTTGAAGAATGGGAGTCAGCTCAAGGGCTGCAGGCCTTCCCTCAGCTCCTCAAGCCAGGGCCTAGCAATGGTTCAGCCACTCCATGCCTGGTATTGTAGAGGAAGGCAGCCAGACAGGTAAGGAGACAGTCACTGGGGGCTCTATCCAGGTGGCAGTGGTGTAGACAGCTGCTCCCCATACCTGCTTCAGCAGCAGCACTGAGCCAGGCTTCAGCTCATTCTGGCGCGTCTCCAGCAGCAACCTGTGCACTGTCCCCTGCATCTCTCCTGCAAATACCACATGGCTCATCAGTCTCGGGGTCAAGGGCAGCACAGTGACTGGTATGGGCCCTGGCTGGGAAGTGGGCTGCTCGCTGCCTCAGTTTTCCTGTCTGCAAAGGGAGAGGGTGATTCCTCCTCATTTCCTGTCCTCAATGGAGCCCACTCATCAGACAATCTAGAACCTAATTCCTTACCCGTGGGGTCTTTGAAAACCACACTGGCGTCCATTGTGCTCCGAGTCAGGGACTTGATCATCACCGCCATGTTGGGAACCTTGTTCCTAGGAAGCTGCTTCAGGGCTGCCTGTTTACAAGAAGAGGCATATGCTGAGCCTTCCATGGCCCACCTGTGACTTCCCAGGTCTCCAAGTGTGCCAGGGCAACCGGGGGTAGGAGGGGTCAGAGTATAGTTATAGTGATGATCTTCTTGTGGAGGACAAAGAGGTATTCCATCTCTTTCTCTGGCAGACCTAGAGCTGGGAGGTCCTTCATTTCTCTCCCCTGCCTCCTTTCTTTTTTGTTTGGGTTTTTTATTTATTTTATTTATTTTTAAATTTTTGTTTGTTTTTCTTTTGAGACGGAGTTTCGCTCTTTTGCCCAGGGTAGAGTGCAGTGGCGCAATCTCAGCTCACTGCAACCTCTGCCTTCTGGTTTCAAACGATTCTCCTGCCTCAGGCTCCCGAGTAGCTGGGATTACAGGTGCCCGCCACCACATCCAGCTGATTTTATTTTTAGCAGAGATGGGGTTTCACCGTGTTAGCCAGGCTTGTCTTGAACTCCTGACCTCGTGATCCACCCGCCTCGGCCTCCCAAAGTGCTGAGATTACAGGCATGAGCCACTGCACCCGGCCTATTTTTTTATTTTTGAGATGGAGTCTTGCTCTGTCGCCCAGGCTGGAGTACAGTAGTACGACCTTGGCTCACTGCAACCTCCGCCTCCGGGTTCAAGTGATTCTCCAGCCTTAGCCTCCCGAAAAGCTGGAATTACAGGCTTGTGCCACCAAGCCTGGCTAATTTTTGTATTTTCAGTAGAGATGGGGTTTCACCATGTTGGCCAGGCTGGTCTCGAACTCCTGACCTCAAGTGATCTGCCAGCCTCAGCCTCCCAAAGTGCTGGGATTACAGGCATGACCCACCGTGCCCGGCTTATTTTTTTATTTTTGAGATGGAGTCTCACTCTGTCGCCCATGCTGGAGTACCATGGCACGACCCTGGCTCACTGCAACCTCCACCTCTGGGTTCAAGCTATTCTCCAGCCTCAGCCTCCTGAGTAGCTAGAATTACAGGCGTGTGCCACCAAGCCTGGCTAATTTTTGTATTTTCAGTAGAGATGAGGTTTCACCATATTGGCCAGGCTGGTCTCGAACTCCTGACCTCAAGTAATCCGCCCGCCTTAGCCTCCCAAAGTGCTGGGATTACAGGCGTGACCCAACCCACCTGGCCTGTTTTTTGTTTTGGTTTTTTTTTTTGAGACAGAGTTTCACTCTTGTTGCCCAGGCTGGAGTGCAATGGTGCATCTTGGCTTACCGCAACCTCTGCCTTCTAGGTTCAAAGAATTCTCCTGCATCAGCCTCCCGAGTAGCTGGGATTACAGGCATGTGCCAACATGCTCGGCTAATTTTGTATTTTTAGTAGAGACAGGGTTTCTCCAGGTTGGTCAGGCTGGTCTTGAACTCCCAACCTCAGGTGATCCATCCGCCTTGACCTCCTAAGATTATAGGTGTGAGCCACCATGCCCAGCCTTGGGTTTTTTTTTGTTTTTTTGTTTTTTTTTTTGAGACGGAGTCTCGCTCTGTCGCCCAAACTGGAGTGCAGTGGCTGGATCTCAGCTCACTGCAAGCTCCGCCTTTCAAGTTGACGCCATTCTCCTGCCTCAGCCTCCCGAGTAGCTGGGATTACAGGCTCCCGCCACCTCGCCCGGCTAGTTTTTTGTATTTTTTAGTAGAAACGGGGTTTCACCGTGTTAGCCAGGATGGTCTCGATCTCCTGACCTTGTGATCCGCCCGTCTCGGCCTCCCAAAGTGCTGGGATTACAGGCTTGAGCCACCGCACCCGGCCGCCTTGGGTTTTTTTTTAAAGGAGACAAGGTCTCGCTCTATTGCCCAGGCTGGAGTGCAGTGGCATGATCATAGTTCACTGTAGCCTAAACCTCCTAAGATCAAGTGATCCTCTGGCCTCAGCCTCCCTAGTAGCTGGGACTATAAGGCATGTGCCACCACATTCAGCTAATTCTTTTTTTTTTTTTTTTTTGTATTTTTTTATAGAGACAGGGTCTTGCTTTGTTGCCTAGGCTGGTTTCGAACTCCTGACCTTTGTGATCCTTCCACCTCGGCCTCCCAAAATGCTGGGATTACAGGTGTGAGCCACTGTGTCCAGCACTTTCGTTTATATATGTTTACACAGTGTTCCATCATAGCAGTCACAGGCAGGGATATGTTGGCACAAGTACTGGCATGTCTCTGCACAACCCTTAACCACTGGGGAGATTTGAGGGTGGCAGTGTGCTCACCCCACCCCATCCAGGGCCTGGAAGTGCAGAAGCATGCCACAACCCACTCTCTCCTTCCACTTGGGCCCAATCCTATGGATGACAGTGAAAAGGTAGGTAAGTGGAAGATAAAACAAAAGGGACTTTGTGCTGCTGCTCGTATAGAGTACGAGGGAGCAAACAGCCCCTTCCTAAGGTGGAGTAGGGCAGTAGGTCAGACAGAGGGATAAAAATGGTCTTTCCTATGGGTCTCAGCACCCAGAATCCTTACCTTGCGCAGCACCATGACAATGCTGTAGGTACAGAGGAAGCAGTTAGGGTCTCTCTCATCCAGGCCTAGCGCAGATTTCATGGTCAGCCAGGGCCCTCGCCCAAAATCCTCCTCGACGGATGCCTGGGAACTAGCAACAATCTGGTACCACAGAGCAGAGGGGGAGCCTATATGAATAGGTCTACCTTGCTACAGACTGTTGATTGAAACAGGGTGGAAGGGTGAGAGAGGAAAAGCAAATCCCCTCGGAAAAACTGTAGTACAATGGCCAGTCTCTCCTCTCATTTATCTCCAAGGCCAGAAAATGGCATGTGAAATCTTTTTTTTTTTTTTTTTGAGACGGAGTCTCGCTCTGTCACCCAGGCTGGAGTGCAGTGGCACAATCTCGGCTCACTGCAACCTTTGCCTCCCGGGTTCACGCCATTCTCCCTCCTCAGCCTCCCGAGTAGCTCGGACTACAGGCACCCGCCACCATGCCTGGCTAATTTTTTGTATTTTTAGTAGAGACGGGGTTTCACCATTCACAGGATGGTCTCGATCTCCTGACCTTGTGATCCGCCTGCCTCGGCCTCCCAAAGTGATGGGATTACAGGCATGAGTCACCGCACCTGGCCTCTTTATTTTTTCTTTTTATTTTTTTTCTGATTGCTTTGGCATTTGAAGCATGTGAAAATCTTGTTGCATATCACAGCTTTCATTCAGCAGATACTCTTTTTTTTTTTCCCTTTTTAAAATCAGGTCCTATCTGCAAGACTAGGTACGAAAAATAAATTTTTAATAAAATCAGCTCCTGGGCCAGGCGCAGTGGCTCACACCTGTTATCCTAGCACTTTGGGAGGCTGAGGCGGGTGGATCACCTGAAGACAAGAGTTCGAGACCAGCCTGGCCAACATGGTGAAACCTCCTCTCTACTAAAAATACAAAAATTGGCTGCGTGCAGTGGCTAACACCTGTAATCCCAGCACTTTGGGAGGCTGAGGCGGGCAGATCACGAGGTCAGGAGATGGAGACTATCCTAGCTAACACGGTAAAACCCCGTCTCTACTAAAAATACAAAAGTTAGCCGGGCATGGTGGCACGTGCCTGTAGTCCCAGTTACTTGGGAGGCTGAGGCAGGAGAATAGCTTGAACCCAGGAGGCGGAGGTTGCAGTGAGCCAAGATCACGCCACTGCACTCCAGCCTGGGCGACAGAGCGAGAATCTGTCTCAAAAAAATTAAAATAACATAAAATAAAAAATAAATAAATAAAATAAAATCACTTCCTGACTTTAACTTCATTGAAGCAGAAGGCTATCCAAGCTTATTTTTTGTAACAGACTCAAAAAGTCTTAGGGGTAGGGATCCACTGCATATATTTATAGGCTTCCAGAGTGGCTTAGCCATTTTGAAACCAGTCATATTTTATTTGGGATGCTTCTAGCTTTAACAATTAACCTTCTTACATTAATACATGCTTCGAATCCAGAGAGTATTTGCTGCTTTGGATCTGAAATGGACTGGCGGATCTGTGGAGCTACAGCAGAGAAAAAATACTGGGGAGAATTAAAAGCAAAACTGGGTTTGAGGGCAGAGCAGGTCAACCAGAACCCCAAGGAGGAGGGAAGCTGGGTCTCACCCAACAAAGGGAACCCAGCAAAGGCTAGAGAAGGCAGATCCCTCCTAGCTCGGTTGTCAGAAACCTGAGAGGAAGGGCTCCTGAGACACAATCTCATACTACTTATCAGTCTCCTCCCCTGGGGGAAGCTGGAGCTAGCTGGGCCTTTATTTCTTAGATGGGAAAGAAGGTTGGACCCATGGCACCAGATGATACTTACCTGGCACCAGGACAGGCTTCGCTTAATGCCAGTAAAATTGCTGCCTCCCCCAACTATCTGCCTCAAATGCCTTTTAGTGTATGACACCAGCAAACAGGCCTAGCAGCATCAGCTCTTGATGTTTAACTCCTGAAACACACGGGAACGCCCCTCACTCTCAAAACACACCCAGAAAGTTAACACTTGCATAAGTTACCTCTGTCTGGAATTTAGCCAGAGCACCATGGGTCGGAGTTTGGGGTGTGGAAACCATGATGTCCTCCAGACTTCTCCCACTCTGCTAAGAGGGGAGAGAAGGAGAAGGTGAGAGCAAGCTCAGCAACTGTTATTTACAAGTACAGCTTTTTGTCTGGATTACATAATGAGTTCAGGAAATGATCAGGGACAATTAACACATATTACATCTCTCCTAACAAAGTCTCAGGAGCCTCTTTGGCAGCTCAAAAAAGATACTTTGGGGATTGGTTTGGAAATGTGAGGAAGCTGGAGCTAGCCCAGGCGCGAAAACCAGGACTGCCTGAAGGGGGCAGTGACCCAAATAGAGAGGCCTGGCCGGGCGCCTGGTGGCTCATGCCTGTAATCCCAGCACTTTGGGAGGCTGAGGCAGGTGGATCACCTGAGGTCAGGAGTTCGAGACGAGACTGGCTAACATGGAAAAACCCTGTCTCTACCAAAAATACAAAAATTAGCCAGGCGTGGTGGCGCATGCCTGTAATTCCAGCTACTCGGGAGGCTGAGGCAGGAGAATCACCTGAAGCCAGGAAGCAGAGGTTGCAGTGAGCGAGGATTATGCCACTGCACTCCAGCCTGGGTGACAGAGTAAGACTCTGTCTCAAAAAAAAAAAAAAAAAGAAGAAGAAAAAGAAAAATTGAGAGGCCTGTGATGAGCAAAGGGGCAGCTTTCCCCAAGTCCTAACCCTTTCCTCCAGGAAGATCCAGCCCAGGAGGAACATAGACGGCCTCTTTGGATATCTGCTAACGTGCTAGGGAACAGCAAGTAACAGGCAGAAATTGTTGCAAACACCCTTAAAATGGGAGGAAGAGGGCATACCTATCACAACCAGTCCAAATCCTCAGAGTCCAATTTTCTGGGATCTGATCCAAGACTAGTTTAATCCAAGTCTCACCAGGGCTGTCTCGTTTTCAGCCCCAGCTTCCCCACACCTGCCACAATGAACTGTTCTGTGGATCTGAGCGCACCTTGCTCTTCTGCCTCTGTGCCTTTACACATGCTCTTCCCTGCCTTCCCACTGCTAGAACATCCACAGAGCACAGCTCCCGCTCCGCCACACACCTGTTAACCTCCTACTCATCCATCCAAAGCCCACTCAGCAAGCCTAAGGCAGAGCCAGTGTCTCCCCAGCACCCAGGGAATGACCCCTATTCACACTGTGCACTTTGTGCATGTTTGTTTGTTTGCATCTGTTTCTTCCATTTCACTGTAAGCTCTTTAGGACAGGAACTATTTCTTTTAATCTCTATATTCTCAGTTCCAAGCAAATTGTCCAACACATAAGAAGTCCTTAAATGCACATGATAAATGACGAGTTGATGGGTGCTGACGAGTTGATGGGTGCAGCACACCAACATGGCACAAGTATACATATGTAACAAAACTGCGTGTTGTGCACATGTACCCTAGAACTTAAAGTATAATAAAAAAAAAATGCACATGAATGACTTCCTGCCCTAGTACACACCTGTAGTCCCAGCTATACAGCTATATGGGAGGCTGAGGCAGGAGAATGGCTTAAGCCCAGTTTAGGACCAGCCTGAGCAACATAGCCAGTCTCTAATTCTCAAAAAAAAGGAAAAGAGGGTCAGGCGTGGTGGCTTACGCCTGCAATCCCAGCATTTTGGGAGGCCGAGGGGGGCGGATCACTTGAGGTCAGGAGTTCAAGACCAGCCTGGCCAATATGGTGAAACTCTGTCTCTACTAAAAATACAAAAATTAGCCAGGCTTGGTGGCGGGGGCCTGTAGTCCGCTACTCAAGAGGCTGAGGCAGGAGAATCGCTTAAACGGTTTAACCAGGAGGCAGAGGTTTTAGTGAACTGAGATCACACCACTGCACTCCAGCCTGGGCGTCGCAGCGAGACTCCATCTCAAAAACAAAAAAAAAGGAAAAGAAAATTATGATGTCCTCAGAGCCTTAAGCACTTCTTTTTTTTTTTTTTTTTGAGACGGAGTCTTGCTCTGCCACCCAGGCTGGAGTGCAGTGGCCGGATCTCAGCTCACTGCAAGCTCCGCCTCCCGGGTTTACGCCATTCTCCTGCCTCAGCCTCCGGAGTAGCTGGGACTACAGGCGCCCGCCTCGTCACCCAGCTAGTTTTTTGTATTTTTAAGTAGAGACAGGGTTTCACCGTATTAGCCAGGATGGTCTCGATCTCCTGACCTCGTGATCCGCCCGTCTCGGCCTCCCAAAGTGCTGGGATTACAGGCTTGAGCCACCGCGCCCGGCCTTAAGCACTTCTTTCACGGTGGATTTTCTAGCATTCAGTTCTTCCCTTTTATTTCTCCTACAGCTTTGAAAAGCCTCTCTGTACTTCCTTCCTTCCTTCCCTGCAAGAGGGAAGATATGCTAGGGCTGGACAATGCTGGAACCCTGCTTCTCTCCCTTGCCCCCCAAATCCTAGAAAGTCAGCTCACTCACCTGGTGAGGCAGGATTCCAGCTGGGCCGGGGAAACGGCGAGTTTTGGCTCGGGTGGAGGGATGAGTGGGCTGCTGCGGTGCCCGGCTGGCAGCCGTGACAAGCTGCACCAGATGGTTGGTGACTATGGGTGTCTGCAGAGCTCCCTGGGGACTTTTTGGGGTACCAACAGGAGACTCAATGGAAGAGAGTGGAGCTTGGGGATGTAAGGGTATCCGAGGAAATAATCCAGAGCTAGTCCTTGAGGGAGTAGAACAGCTTGAGTTGGGAGTTCGAGGTCTGTGTAAATGAGCTTTGCCACTTAACCAGGAACTTGGAGACTGGAATGGCTGACAAGGCAAACGATTTTGAGGGCTGCTCTGAATGGTCCCTCTAGCAGCTTGGAGAGGCTGAAGTGCTTGAACAGGGGGGCCTTGTGGACAGATTTTCCAGTGGGGTTGCTGAGTGGGAACTGTTAAGGCAGTTGGAACAGGAAGGTGACCCGCAGCACCAGGTCTCAAGGGGGGTCGTGGAGTCCTACATTGGACGACAGGATCTAGAGACTCATCCTGGGCTGACATGATGCCCGCTGTGTGGGTGGCAGGCATGGGCTCCTTCTGGCAAGATCCACTCAGATCAACTAGCCAGGCCTTTTTAACCAATACTGAACCCTCCCGCTGCTGGGCAGGCAGGATTCGTGTGGCCTCACTGCTGACTCCACATTCCAGCTCCATGCCAGGCTCCTCCAACTCCATGCTTGCCAGGACTTTATCAAAGTCGTCTTGTTCAGGCCTCTCAAAGCCACCAACTTGCTGCTGTTGGCTCTCAAAGGTGAGTAGGGGGTGTAGGGCTGAGGATTGAGGTCTTGCTGGCTCTCTGAGCACTTCTGTCACTGTCACTCTTCTCTGATTGCCAATCCAGCTGCTGGAAGTAGAGACAGGCCTTAGGGGAGCTGTTCCTATGCATGATGGACGGCTGTCAGCACTGGGCATGCTGGAGGTAGGGAGGCAGAGGTCCAGGTCTGGCAGGCCCAAAGCCTCTGAGGGAGCAGTGGGGTGTAACGGCAGCAGCCTGGAGGACTGTGCCTGCACAGTCTCCTGTGGCCTAGAAGAGACAGGTCTCAGACGCCCAGCATTCACAGGCAGTGAGCCAGCAAACCGGTTCTCTGCATCCTCCACAGCAGACAAGAAATCCTACAAGGAAGCAGAGATGGTAGGTCTTGGCATCTGGAAATCAAGAACCCCTCTGCTTTTACTGTTCAGGAACATGGCATGTATGTTTGTGTGTAGACACTTGAAAGAAACCAAAGCATGAGGGTCGGGCATGGTGGCTTATGCCTATAATTCCAGCACTTTGGGAGGCCAAAGTAGGAGGATCACTTGAGGTCAGGAGTTCGAGACCAGCCTGGCCAGCATGGCAAAACCTTGTCTCTACTAAAAATAAAAAAACGAGCTGGGCATGGGGGTGCACACCTGTAATTCCAGCTACTCAGGAGGCTGAGGTAGGAGAATCGCTTAAACTTGAGAGGCAGAGGTTGGCAGTGAGCCGAGATCGTGCCACTGCACTCCAGCCTGGGTAATAGAGTGAGACTGTCTCAAAAAAAAAAAAAAAAAAGAAAGAAAGAAAGAAAAATAAAAATAAACCAAAGCATGAAAGGCAATGGTGGTTTCTCTGTCTCTTACCACCTCTGACCTCACCCATGGGCCTACACAAGGCTCTATCAAAAACACTCCAATCTAAGGCTAAGTCTTCAGGTAGCTTCTCTTTCTTCAGTCTTCATGGGTGGGGAGACGGGCAGTTAGACAAGGACAGCAGGAAAAGCAAACGTTCCAGGGCACCAAGAAGTCAGACAAACCACCCTAGGTCACACAACCACCATCTCAACGAGACCACTTTCTGATGTCTGGCCTGTTATCTAAACAGGGATCTATCCGGCTGGTCATGCTGCCTGTCCTTAGCTCACTCTTCATCCCCAATACGCACTCATGTGCTCTCTCTTTCACACACACACACACACACACACACACACACACACCACAGAGATAGCTACCCTTCAGTAAGCCAGAGAGGCCTTGGAGCCAGCAAAAAAGGCAGAAGTTAAATATAGCTTTTCAGGCAAGTTAAATAAAGTATGGATTCCAGTTGGGAAGCAAGGTGAGATTGACACCTTCAAGAGCAACAGACCTGTTCTGAGGGTGGTTTTGAGTCAGAACTGCTGATTTAACTGACAGGAGGGTCCCCACCACCCTCACCCTCTGCTGCCACACTGGATTGTCTGGGCTAGAGAAAGGCTTTTTCCTGCTTTGTGCATTATTAAGTGAGTCTCATACTCAGGCAGGACCACCACAGAACTCAACAATAATAATAATGACCAGAACTATAGCAGTAATAAAATCCTGATGATTCTGGAGGTTGATGATCTTTTTTCTCCCAAAGAGCTCACTCTCAGACATGATGTCATCTGCTTTAGGAAGGGGGAAGGATGGCCGGGCGCGGTGGCTCAAGCCTGTAATCCCAGCACTTTGGGAGGCCGAGACGGGCGGATCACGAGGTCAGGAGATCGAGACCATCCTGGCTAACACGGTGAAACCCCGTCTCTACTAAAAAATACAAAAAAACTAGCCGGGCGAGGTGGCGGGCGCCTGTAGTCCCAGCTACTCGGGAGGCTGAGGCAGGAGAATGGCGTGAACCCGGGAGGCGGAGCTTGTAGTGAGCTGAGATCCGGCCACTGCACCCCAGCCTGGGCGACAGAGCGAGACTCCGTCTCAAAAAAAAAAAAAAAAAAAGGAAGGGGGAAGGGACTGATCTGCCATTTTCAGGGAACAGAAACTTCAGCTGTCAGAGTCCTTTACTAGAGGAAAGTAAATTACTTCCCTAGCAGTCCCATCATCACCTGGTAAGACCCAAGAGGGTCATTTTAACAGTCACCTTTTCAGCCTGTAATCACATACCTCCAAAGCTGAAAGACAAAGACAAGGACACACCTCCTTGACAAAACGGCAGTTGTGAATTATTTGTAAAAACAAAAATCAGGACGGGCCTGCTGGCTCACACCTGTAATCCTAGTACTTTGGGAGGCCGAGGCAGAAGGATCACTTGAGTCCAGGAATTCGAGACCAACCTGGGCAACTTAGTAAGACCCTGTCTCTACAAAAAAAAAAAAAAAAATTAGCTGGGCATGGTGGCACACACCTGTAGGCCCAGCTACTGAGGAGGCTGAGGTGGGAGGATCACTTATGTCTGGGAGGTCGAGGTTGCAGTGAGCCGTGATTGTGTCACTGCACTCCAGCCTGGGTGACAGAAAGAGATCTTGTCTCCAAAAAAAGAAAGAAGTTCACATACTGGGGGCTGCCACAGGCAGGGAGGTGGAGACCACCAGGAAGAATAGCTAATGCATGCTGGGCTTATTACCTAGGTGATGGGATGATCTGTACAGCAAACCACCATGGCACATGTTTACCTATGTAACAAACCTGCACATGTACCCCTGAACTTAAAATAAATGTTGAAGAAAAGAAAAAAAAGAAATACCCCTGGCTGGGCCATTCCCAGAAATTCTGATTTAATTGGTGTATGGTAGGGCCTAGACAAGGGTAATTCTAATGTGTGAGCTCTGGATCTAGTCGCACCCCTTATCTTGTGATTAGACAGAGGGAAAGAAAGAAATCTGAGACAGAAGAGCATCCCTCATATTGCAGAAGAGAAAACAGAAGACTAGAGAATAAACTAACTTGCCCTGATTCACATATCCAATTGCTGACCCCTGGCCTCCTGCTATCCAGTAACTATGCTGTCTGTTACACGGTTCTGGCTCTATGTACACTGCCTTTCCCACCACAAATATGTTATCACTGAGGTGAATTAAATCAGCTAGATGACACAGCTTCCAGGAAAGGGCCCTTATAAATGAAAGGTATGACAATTAGGCAACTCATCTCTCTGGTTTTTTGTTTCTAAGACACTTAAGTAGGTTGTTTACATTTCTCTTCACTTCTCAGCATCTCACAGGTAAAAACACACACATATCAACTGAAAGGAGGCTGGTACAGGCTACTCCAAAATGTTCTGAACCTGAGTGTTTATATTTTAAGACTTCATCTGCCACCTCTGATCACCAACACTTCCCTACCTCATCTTCGAACTCCTCTTCCACAGCAAACAGCTTCTGCAAACTGCACGCCTGAAAAGAAAACAAACCAACTGGGGTTGAGAAATACCATTTGCAAGCACATTCTGTCCTCACTCTGCTTCTTCCCAGCACTAACAATACCATCAGGTATATTGTTTTTTGTTTGTTTTTGCAACGGCTGGGAAAGGACTAAGGAATGAGAAGAAACGGGATTTTGTTAAAGACTTAAATGATCTAGGGACGGGCGTGGTGGCTCATGCCTATAATCCCAGCACTTGGGGAGGCCAAGGCAGGTGGATCTCCTGAGGTCAGGCCTGGCCAACATGAAGAAACCTCGTCTCTACTAAAAATACAAAAGTTAACTGGGCATGGTGGCTCATGCCTGTAATTCCAGCTACTCGGGAAGCTGAGGCAGGAGAATTGCTTGAACCCGGGAGGCGGAACTTGCACTCCAGCCTGCGCGACAGAGTGAGAGTCTGTATCAAAAAAAAAAAAAAAAAAAAAAAGACCTAAGTGTTCTAAAAAACTTACTTAGCTGTGTATAGTGGCTCATTCCCGCAGTCCCAGCTACTTGGGAGGCTGAGGTGGCTGGATCCCTAGAGTCCAGGAGTTTGAGGCTAGCCTAGGCAACATAGTGAAACCCACCTCTTAGAAAAAGATTAAAACACTTTCTGCCAGGCACGGTGGCTCATGCCTATAATCCCAACACTTTGGGAGGCCAAGGCTGGTGAATCATCTGAGGTCAGGAGTTCGAGACCAGCCTGACCAACATGGTGAAACCTCATCTCTACTAAAAATATAAAATTAGGCCAGGCGTGGTGGCTCATGCCTGTAAACCCAGAACTTTGGGAGGCTGAGGTGGGGGGGCAGATCACAAGGTCAGAAGTTCAAGACCGGCCTGGCCAACATATTGAAACCCTGTCTCTACTAAAAATACAAAAAATTAACTGAGTGTGGTGGTGGGCACCTATAATCCCAGCTACTCAGGAGGCTGAGGCAGGAGAATCTCTTGAACCGGAAGGTAGAGGTTGCAGTGAGCCGAGATCACGCCATTGCACTCCAGCATGGGCGACAGGGTGAGACTGTCTCAAAAAAAAATTTTAAAAATTAGCCGAGCCTGGTGGAGTATGCCTGTAATCTCAGCTACTTGGGAGGCTGAAGCAGGTAATTGCTTGAACCCGGGAGGTAGAGGTTGCAGTGAGCCAAGATTGTGCCACTGCACTCCAGCCTGGGTGACAGAGAGAGACTCTCTTAAAAAAAAAAAAAAAAGATTAACACACTTTCTTGTAACATAATCCACTCAGAACCATCTGCACTAATCCTGGAAGGAAAGAAAGGGGACAAAGGGAAGGCTGCCTAGGGGAGCAAGGGCAGTTCTCCAGGACTATGCACATGGGCATAAACATTTTGTTTTTGTCTTTTTTTTTTTTTTTTTTGAGACGGAGTCTCGCTCTGCCGCCCAGGCTGGAGTACTGTAGCCAGATCTCAGCTCACTGCAAGCTCCGCCTCCCGGGTTCACGCCATTCTCCTGCCTCAGCCTCCCGAGTAGCTGGGACTACAGGCGCTCGCCACCTCGCCCGGCTAGTTTTTTTGTATTTTTTAGTAGAGACGGGGTTTCACCGTGTTAGCCAGGATGGTCTCGATCTCCTGACCTCGTGATCCGCCCGTCTCGGCCTCCCAAAGTGCTGGGATTACAGGCTTGAGCCACCGCGCCCGGCCTGTTTTTGTCTTTTTAGACAGGGTCTTGCCCTGTTGCCCAGGCTGGAGTGCAATGGCGAGATCATAGCTCACTGCAGCCTCAATCTCCTAGGCTCAAGTGACCATCCCACCTCAACCTCCTTCGTAACTGGGACTACAGGTGTCCGCCACCATGCTTAGCTAATTTTCTTTTTTCTCCTTCTTCTTCTTGCTCTGTTACCCAGGCTGGAATGCAGCAGCATGATCTCAGCTCATTGCAACCTCCACCTCCCAGGTTCAAGCAATACTTCTGCCTCAGCCTCTCGAGTAACTGGGATTACAGGCCAAGCCACAATGCCCAGCTAATTTTTTTGTATTTTTAGTTGAGACAGGGTTTCACCATGTTGGCCAGGCTAGTCTTGAACTCCTGATCTTGTGATCTGCCCGCCTTGGCCTCCCAAAGTGCTGAGATTACAGGCGTGAGCCACTGTGCCTTGCCTAATTTTTAAATTTTTGTAGATACAGGGCCTCACTATGTTGCCCAGACTCATCTTGAACTCCTGGGCTCAAGTGATCCTCCCACCGTGGCCTCCAAAGTGCTGGGATTATAGGTGTCAGCCACAGGTTGTGCATTGTGGCTCACTCCTGTAATCCCAGCACTTTGAGAGGCCGAGGCGGGTGGAGCACCTGAGGCCAGGAGTTCAAGAGCAGTGTGGCCAACCAAGTCAAACCCCATCTCTACTAAAAATAGAAATAAATTAGCGGGGGTGGTGGTGCCCGCCTGTAATCCCATCTTGTTGGGAGTCTGAGGCAGGAGAATTGCTTGAACCTGGGAGGTGGAGGTTGCAGTGAGCGGAGATCGCCCCACCGCACTCCAGCCTGGGCCACAGAGTGAGACTCTGTCTCAAAAAAGCAAACAAGCAAACAAACAAAAGTAGGTGTCAGTCGCGGCACCTGGCTTGGGCCTAAGGATTTTGCAATATCCCAAAGGTTTCCCCTGACGAATCTAATGTCAAACATGAGAGAAACTACCATAAATCCAAACACATCCGCAGTGGCATTGTTTTTGTAAATGAAGCCAGTATCTTCCCTATCTAATCCAAGGCCCAAAAACTAGGGTCCCAGGAGAGTAGGATACCCCAGCCCACGGTTCCTTCTTTCTAGCCAGCAGGGCTGCTGTAGCCAGCTCCAGACGAGTATCAAACCCAGAGCAGAGGTGGTGTCTAACCCCAGATACCAGAGCCGCAGGAACTACAGCTGGCGATACAGTTCGCAAGACTCTAAGGGTCAAAGAGAAAGGGGTGGAGGGGAGGCGGCAGTTGCAGTGAGCCGAGATCGCACCACTGGACTCCAGCCTGAGCGGCAAAACGAGACTTCGTCCAAAAAAAAAGTGGAAAGGGTGGGGCGGGGAGGGGAAAGGGATGGACCCAAGCGGTAGTGACGTCTGAGCGCACTACAAAAGGAGGTTTCCCAGGAGGGTAGGAAGGCAACAGGAGGGAAACTGAGGCCCAGGGGAGAAGAATGTTTTCTCAGGGTCTCCGACGCGTCCATGACAAGCCCTGCCGAGACCCCAGGTCTCCCGACTCCACCGAACCTCCACCCAGACCCCGGTCCTGCAGCTTGCGCGGGCGAGGGGCTGGAACCCCACGAGCGGTTCCAGAGGCCAGGGGGGCACTGCGACCGGCCGACCCCCAGGCTGGGCGCGGCATTACCATGGCGACGGCGGGTGGGCCTCGGCGGGAAGGTTGGCCCGGCACCCCGAGTCCGGGGAGTCGCCGGGGCTTCGGATACGACCCAGGTGGAAGTCTAGGACTCCGAGGGACAGTGCTCCCGGGATGGGGTCAGAGAGATGCGTCTCTGCGATGTAGAGAAAGTCGCCGGAAGACTGGGGGCAGCGCCTCAGGCCGCATTCGAAGACGCCGCCACTCGGGCGTCTCCGCCTTCTTAAAGGGGCGGGCATATTTATTTCCCGCCGACACAAAGGTCCTCGCTCTAGTCTTCCGCTCTGGTCTTAAAGGGGAAACGGATGGGCTCTCGGTCGCCCCCAAGCGGCTCCTCGGCCCAGTCGGCTGGTTCAGCACTGATTCAGGTGAGATCAGGCCAGGAGAATCTGGGCCCCACGACGCCTAATCCTGACCCCGCTCCTTTCTTTAACGTTCTTTTTTTTTTTTTGGAAACTGAATCTCGCTCTGTCGCCCAGGCTGGAGTGCAGTGGCACGATCTCGGCTCACTGCAACCTCCGCCTCTTGGGTTTAATTGATACTCCTGCTTCAGCCTCCCGAGTAGCTGGTATTGCAGGCGCCCGCCACCATGCCCAGCTAACTTTCGTATTTTTAGTAAAGACGGGTTTTACCATGTTGGCCAGGCTGGTCTCGAACTCCTGACCTCAAATGATCCACCTACCTCGGCATCCCAAAGTGCTGGGATTACAGGCGTGAGCCATTGCACCCAGCCTGGTTTCTTTCTAACATGCAAATGGCATCCTATTTTTCCACTGAAAAGTTCTTCAATCCTTCCCAGTCACTGGAGGATGACATAGAAAATCCCCAGAACCTGCAGCACTCTGGCCTCTGCCTCCCTGCTTTATCTGGTCTCCCAACCAATCAGCCTCCCAGTCAGCACCAATCCCTTTCCACACCATTTTTTTTTTTTTTTCTGAGACCGAGTCTTGCTGTTGCCCAGGCTGGAGCGCAATGGCTTGATCTCGGCTCACCGCAACCTCAGCCTCCCGGGTACAAACGATTCTCCTGCCTCAGCCTCCCAAGTAGCTGGGATTACAGGTGTGAGCCACCGCGCCTGGCCTCCCTGCTGGACTTAGTACTCCTTCAGAGCAAGACTGTGACTTTTCACCTTTGTGAACCAGCATGTGGCACATTGAAGACACTCAGAAAATGAGTTTGTTTTTGTTTTTGTTTTGAGACTGAGTCTTACTTACTCCCTTACCCAGGCTGGAGTGCCGTGGCACAATCATGGCTCACTGCAGCCTCCACCTCTTGGGCTCAAGCAATCCTCCTACCTCAGCCTCCTGAGTAGCTGGGAACACAGGCACACACCACCAAGATAACTTTTTTTTTTTTTTGAGACGGAGTCTCACACTGTCGCCTGGGCTGGAGTGCAGTGGCACGATCTTGGCTCACTGCAACCTCCGCCTCTCAGGTTCAAGCGATTCTCCTGCCTCAGCCTCTCAAACAGCTGGGATTACAGGCTTGTGCCACCATGCCCAGAAAATTTTTGTATTTTTGGTAGAGACAGGGTTTCACCATGTCAGCCAGGCTGGTCTCGAACTCCTGACCTCAGGTGATCCACCCACCTCAGCCTCCCAAAGTGCTGGGATTACAGACGTGAGCTACCATGCCCAGCCACGCTCGGCTAGTTTTTTGTATTTTTAGTAGAGACAGGGTTTCACTATGTTGCCCAGGCTGGTCTCAAACACCTGACCTCGTGATCCACCCACCTTGGCCTCCCAAAGTGCTGGGATTACAGTCGTGAGCTACCGCGCCCGGCCTAAACCCAGCTAATTTTTTTATGTTTATTTTTTGTAGAGATGAAGGCTCCCTGTGTTGCCCAGGCTGGACAAGTGTTTGTTGAATGACTTGATGCCATTTGTCAGGAGGGAGTGTGAATGGCTGGGTAACTCAATGCTCACTTCCACAAATACCTGCAACTGCTAGGTGAGGAGCCCCACCTTCTTAGGTGCAAAGGAGGACAGATCTGGTGTGTGTCTGTGTGTGTGTTTCTCTGTTTAAGTTTGGAGATAGTGTGCTGCAGTAACTATGGAGTCAGACAAATCTTGGTTTATATTTGACTCTGTTGCTAACTGGCTGTGTGACCTTGAGTAAGTTACTTTACCTCTCTGAATCTTAGCTGCCTCATCTATGAAAAAACAATAATACAGCTGGGCACGGTGGCTCACACCTGTAATCGCAGCACTTCAGGAAGCTGAGGTGGGCAGATCACCTGAGATCAGGAGTTCGAGACCAGCCTGGCCAACATGGTGAAACCCTGTCTCTACTAAAAATACAAAATTTAGGCCGGGCGCGGTGGCTCAAGCCTGTAATCCCAGCACTTTGGGAGGCCGAGACGGGCGAATCACGAGGTCAGGAGATCGAGACCATCCTGGCTAACACAGTGAAACCCCGTCTCTACTTAAAAATACAAAAAACTAGCCGGGCGACGAGGCAGGCACCTGTAGTCCCAGCTACTCGGGAGGCTGAGGCAGGAGAATGGCGTAAACCCGGGAGGCGGAGCTTGCAGTGAGCTGAGATCCGGCCACTGCACTCCAGTCTGGGTGGCAGAGCAAGACTCCGTCTCAAAAAAAAAAAAATAATAAAATAAAATTTAGCCAGGCGTGGTGGCTCATGCCTGTAATCCCAGCACTTTGGGAGGCCGAGGGGGGCGGATCACGAGGTCAGGAGATCAAGACCATCCTGGCTAACATGGTGAAACCCCATCTCTACTAAAAATACAAACAAATTAGCTGGGTGTACTGGCAGGTGCCTGTAGTCCCAGCTACTGGAGAAGCTGGGGCAGGAGAATGGCAGGAACCTGGGAGGCGGAGCTTGCAGTGAGCCGACATCACACCACCGCACTCCAGCCTGGGCCACAGAGCAAGACTCCGTCTAAAAAAAAAAAAATTAGCCGGGCATGGTGGCGTGTGCCTGTAATCCCAGCTACTTGGGAGGCTGAGGCAGGAGAATCGCTTGAACCTGGGAGGCGGAGCTTGCAGTGAGCTGGAATCATGCTACTGCATTCCAGCCTGGGCAACAGAGTAAGATTCTGTCTCAAAATAAATAAATAAATAAAATAAAGAATAATACATCTTCCTCACAAGGTTGTTGTGAGATTAAATGAGTTAATGCATTGAAATGGCTAACGCCATGCCTGGCCTATTAACAGGACCTCAACAAACGTGGGTTCCCTTCCCCCTTACTTGAATTTGCAAACATGTGTTGGGAATTGTTATGGGAACCGCATGGCTTGGGTTTGTATCTATTTCAGTAAACTTGCAAATGCATTTCACCCTAATTTGTTTTTGTTGTTGTTGTTGTTGTTTTGTAGACGAAGTCTCACTCTGTCACCCAGGCTAGAGTGCAGTGGTGCGATCCCGGCTCACTGCAACCTCCACTTCCTGGGTTCAAGCAATTCTCCTGCCTCAGCCTCCTGAGTAGCTGGGATTACAGGTGTGTGCCACCACACCCAGCTAATTTTGTGTATTTAGTAGAAACGGGGTTTCAGCATGTTAGCCAGGCTGATCTCAAACTCCCAACCTCAGGTGATCTGCCTGCCTTGGTCTCCCAAAGTGCTGGGATTACAGGAGTGAGCCACCATCGCTGGCCCCTAATTTGCATTTTTATCAAACAAACAGTTGTATTCGAGTCAGTCTGATGACATACTTTTTTTCATGTGTTTATCTTTACATTTGCCTTGGTATGGACTGTGGCATATTTGGATAGGAAGTATGTGTACACACTGAGAATCTTGTGTTGGTGATTGCGTATTACCTATTGAATACGTGTATGGAATTAAATGTGTGTTGTTTGCTTCCTATGGGGGCAGGGAGGACTGATCTGTTTGTGTGGCTTTGTATGTGAAGGTTGTGGATTCTCAGTTGGTGTGTAGGCAGCTATGTAAACCATAGCTGTCCAACAGAACTTTCTGTGTTGATGGAAATGTTTTTTCACACTGCCCTACAGAGTAGCCACTAACCATGTGTGGCTATTAAGCACTTGAAATGTGGCTAGTAAGAAACTGAAGTTTTAATTGCATTTAATTTTAATTATTATTATTTTTTTTTTTTTTTTTTTTTTTTTTTTTTTTTTGAGACGGAGTCTTGCTCTGTCGCCCGGGCTGGAGTGCAGTGGCCGGATCTCAGCTCACTGCAAGCTCCGCCTCCCGGGTTTACGCCATTCTCCTGCCTCAGCCTCCCGAGTAGCTGGGACTACAGGCGCCCGCCACTACGCCCGGCTAGTTTTTTGTATTTTTTTAGTAGAGACGGGGTTTCACTGTGTTAGCCAGGATGGTCTCGATCTCCTGACCTCGTGATCCGCCCGTCTCGGCCTCCCACAGTGCTGGGATTACAGGCTTGAGCCACCGCGCCCGGCCTCTTTTTGTATTTTTTAGTAGAGATGGGGTTTCACCATGTTAGCCTGGACGGTCTCGATCTCCTGACCTCGTGATCCGCCCGTCTCGGCCTCCGTAAGTGCTGGGATTACAGGCTTGAGCCACCGCGCCCGGCCAATTTTAATTAATTTAAATGTGAATAAACACTGGTATACCACAGACTGAAACTTCAAGGTTATTCACACACTAGGTGGTGTGCATGCCCCTGCCTCTTACCACAGAAATCCCATCCCTCGTGTCCGACCCCAGTGGAGCCCCGCCTGGGCGTGTGCGCATGTATGTGCGCCTGTGTGCGGGTGTGAGCCATACCGAGGGGGCCGCCCCCCTACCCAAGTCCCCAGCGGAGCAGTGAATCAGCCTGACAATGAGGTGAGTCATTCATGAACTGCTCCGGGCTGGCCCAGCAGGCGGGAAGCAAACGTCAGCCAGCCTGGAAGCCCTACCCGCCCCAGCCCCCCCGGTGGGATCGCTCAACCCCACGCACTGCAGATGTTGTTGAAGCAACTGACGCGGGCGAATCAAGGCACAGAAGCTCGGCCCCTCCCTCTGGTTTGCAATCCATTCATCCCCCAGCTTCTCTCTCCCCTCCAGTGGCATGTGAGTCATCTCAAGATTTCCCTGAGGACAGAGACACTCAGCTCCTCTATCCTCTACACCCCCGATCCGACACCCACCTCCCCAAGCCTATCCCAGTTCTTCCCCCGCCCCCCCACCCGAGGCTGGGGGCTGGGGGAAGGGAAGCTGGACCCCTGGTGAGGTGCCAGAGTCCTGCTTCATAAGCAAAGCTGACCCACTCAGGGCTGTGGGAGTTGGCTCAGGGTCATTTGCAGCTGGCTGGATCCTGGGGAACTGGCATCTTGCTTGCTTGGACAGCAGGAAAGGAGTTACCCAGGGTTGCTACCTGGAGCACTTGTGGCTTCTGGGGAGGACCAGGTAGGCAGGGGACAAAAGTATTCCTCTGGTTTCCAGGAAAGACCCTCATAGTATCTCCCCAGTGGCTGACAATCTTCAGGGCCTGGTAACTTCTCTCCTCTGCGTACCCGCTGGTACTCACCCCAACCCATTCTTTCATCAATTAGCCTTCTTCTCTTGGACTTAACATTACCTTCAAGTCAGATGCTTCTGACTTGAACAACTGGGCCCCATAGTGGTGTCCTTCACGGGGTCAGAAAATACCCTCAAAAACTTTAAAGTTGTGTAGACCCTTGGACAAAGCAGCTCCACTTCTGAGAATTCATCCTGAGAACATAATACAGTCATTGACATGTGCCAAGATTTACCTATAAGAATGTGCATCACGGCCGGGCGCGGTGGCTCAAGCCTGTAATCCCAGCACTTTGGGAGGCCGAGACGGGCGGATCACGAGGTCAGGACATCGAGACCATTCTGGCTAATACGGTAAAACCCCGTCTCTACTAAAAAAATACAAAAAACTAGCCGGGCGCGGTGGCGGGTGCCTGTAGTCCCAGCTACTCCGGAGGCTGAGGCAGGAGAATGGCGGGAACCCGGAAGGCGGAGCTTGCAGTGAGCTGAGATCCGGCCACTGCACTCCAGCCTGTGCGACAGCGCGAGACTACGTCTCAAAAAAAAAAAAAAAAAGAATGTGCATCACATGGGCCAGGTGCTGTGGCTTATGCCTGTAATCTCAGCACTTTGGGAGTTCAAGACCAGCCTGTCCAACATGGTAAAACCTCGTCTCTACTAAAAATACAAAAATTAGCCAGGTGTGGTGGCACATACCTATAATCCCAGCTACTTGGGAGGCTGAGGCAGGAGAATTGCTTGAACCCAGGAGACGGAGGTTGCAGTGAGCCAAGATGGCGTCACTGCACTCCAGCCTGGGCAACAAAGCAAGACTCTGTCTCAAAAAAAAACAAAGAGAGGGCTGGGCGTGGAGGCTCACACCTGTAATCCCAGCACTTTGGGAGGCCGAGGCAGGCAGATCACGAGGCCAGGAGATCGAGACCATCCTAGCTAACAGGGTGAAACGCTGTCTCTACTAAAAATACAAAAAATTAGCTGGGCGTGGTGGCGGGTGCCTGTAGTCCCAGCTACTCGGGAGGCTGAGGCAGAAGAAGGGCGTGAACCCGGGAGGCACAGGTTGCAGTGAGCCGAGATTGTGCCGCTGCACTCCAGCCTGCGCGACAGAGCGAGAGTCTGTCTCAAAAAAAAAAGAAAAGAAAAGAAAGAAGGTGCATCACAGCTTTATTTATTTAGAGACAGAGTTTCGCTCTTGTTGCCAAGGCTGGAGTGCAATGGCACAATCTCAGCTCACCACAACTTCCGCCTCCTGGGTTCAAGCAATTCTCCTGCCTCAGCCTCCCGAGTAACTGGGATTACAGGTGTGTGCCACCACGCCCGGCTAATTTTTTTTTTTTTTTTTTTTTTTTTTTTTTTTTTTTTTTTGAGACGGAGTCTCGCTCTGCCACCCAGGCTGGAGTGCAGTGGCCGGGTCTCAGCTCACTGCAAGCTCCGCCTCCTGGGTTTACGCCATTCTCCTGCCTCAGCCTCCCAAGCAGCTGGGACTACAGGCGCCCGCCATGTCGCCCGGCTAGTTTTTTGTATTTTTTAGTAGAGACGGGGTTTCACCATGTTAGCCAGGATGGTCTCGATCTCCTGACCTCGTGATCCGCCCGTCTCGGCCTCCCAAAGTGCTGGGATTACAGGCTTGAGCCACCGCGCCCGGCCTTTTTTTTTTTTTTTTACTAGAGACGGGGTTTCTCCATGTTGGTCAGGCTGGTCTCAAACTCCTGACCTCAGGAGATCTACCTGTCTCAGCCTCCCAAAGTGCTGGGATTACAGGTGTGAGCTGCCGCGCCCAGCCCACAGCATTATTTAAAACGGACAAATTGGAAACAACTGATGCATCCATCAAATGAGTGTCAAGTAAAGAAACTATGGCCGGGTGCAGTGGCTCACACCTGTAATCCCAGTACTTTGGGAGGCCGAGGTGGGCAGATTCACGAGGTCAGGAGATCAAGACCATCCCGGCTAACAGGGTGAAACCCTGTCTCTAATAAAAAATACAAAAAAATGGCCAGGCGCAGTGGCTCAAGCCTGTAATCCCAGCACTTTGGGAGGCCGAGACGGGCGGATCACGAGGTCAGGAGATCGAGACCATCCTGGCTAACACGGTGAAACCCCGTCTCTACTAAAAATACAAAAACTAGCCGGGCGAGGTGGCGGGCGCCTGTAGTCCCAGCTACTTGGGAGGCTGAGGCAGGAGAATGGCGTAAACCCGGGAGGTGGAGCTTGCAGTGAGCTGAGATCCGGCCACTGCACTCAAGTCGGGCGACAAAGCGAGACTCCGCCTCAAAAAAAAAAAAAAAAAAAATTAGTCAGGTGTGGTGGCGGGCGCCTGTAGTCCCAGCTACTCGGGAGGCTGAGGCAGGTGAATGGCGTGAACCTGGGAGGTGGAAGTTGCAGTGAGCTGAGATCGCACCACTGCACCCCAGCCTGGGTAACAGAGTGAGACTCGGTCTCGGAAAAAAAAAAAAAAAAATTAGCCAGTCAGGGAAGCACGTGCCTGTAGTTCCAGCTATTCGGGAGGCTGAGGCAGGGAGATCACTTGAGCCCAGGAGGTCAAGGCTACAGTGAACTGTGATCACGCCTCTGCACTCCAGCCTGGGCAACAGGAAATCCTGTCTTAACAACAACAACAAAACCAATAATAATAATGTCCACCCAGGCCGGGCGCGGTGGCTCAAGCCTGTAATCCCAGCACTGTGGGAGGCCGAGACGGGCGAATCACGAGGTCATGAGATCGAGACCATCCTGGCTAACACGGTGAAACCCCGTCTCTACTAAAAAAATACAAAAGGCCGGGCGCGGTGGCTCAAGCCTGTAATCCCAGCACTTTGGGAGGCCGAGACGGGCGGATCACGAGGTCAGGAGATCCAGACCATCCTGGCTAACACGGTGAAACCCCGTCTCTACTACAAAATACAGAAAACTAGCCGGGCGAGGTGGCGGGCGCCTGTAGTCCCAGCTACTCGGGAGGCTGAGGCAGGAGAATGGCGTAAACCCGAAGGCGGAGCTTGCAGTGAGCTGAGATCCGGCCACTGCACTCCAGCCTGGGCCACAGAGCGAAACTCCGTCTCAAAAAAAAAAAAAAAATACAAAAAACTAGCCGGGCGAGGTGGCGGGCGCCTATAGTCCCAGCTACTCGGGAGGCTGAGGCAGGAGAATGGCGGAGAAGCTCGGGAGGCGGAGCTTGCAGTGAGCTGAGATCCGGCCACTGCACTCCAGCCCGGGCGACAGAGCAAGACTCCGTCTCAAAAAAAAAAAAAAAAAAAATAATAATAATAATAATAATGTCCACCCTGAGGAGTTTTTGGGAGGATCATATCTGCTTCTGTGTCTACTGGGCAGAAGTGCGTCATCATGAATGGGCCAGAAATTCAGCTGCTGGAGGATGATGGAATGTGCTTTCCATACACCATCAATTCAGGACTTCCTGCCAGAGTGTTCTAGGTCCTCAGGCTGTCTCTGCCTGTTTGGGGGAGACCTCATGTGGCTACGCACCCAGAGAGTCTGGGTCCTGCCTTGGCCCTGTCACTCACTGACTGCTTAAGCTCCCTGAGCCTCCGTCTCCTTATCCGTACAATGGAGTACATAATATCTACCTCGCAGAGTTGTTATGACAATGATAATATATGTGACAGTCTTTCGAAAGGAAGTCATTCAATAAATGATTACAATAAAAGATGTACAAAATGTGTGTTAACCCAAAACTGCAGGCTGGAGGGAAGGCATGTGGGTGAGTTTTGGGGTGCCAGTAGTCCATACCTCTCCACATAGCCTGTAAGCTCACTGTGTATTGTTCACTATCATTTCATGACCTTATGGCTCAGGAGGTCTTCTGGAATCACAGGGTCCACCTCTCTAAGTTTTTTTTTTCCCTCTCTAAGGGAAACTGAGGCTCAGACAGGGCAAGTGATTTGCCTGAACTTCCAGGCCCCTTCTCTCCCACTCTGCTCCACCCTGCTTCATGTGGCCATGTTGCTTCCATAGGATGGGAAGCTCCCCAAGGGCAGGTACATGGGCTCCCACTGTCCCCTCCCAACATTCTCTGGGCACGCCCTGCCCAGAGAGGACACTCTGGAATGACCTGCAGACATGCGGGACGTGATCGACCACCACTGTCACTTGCACTGTTGTGGCCATGTGGCCTTGACTCTTGAGCAGGCAGGCATGAACTCTGTAAAGTCCAGGAAACCCTGGGCCTCAGCTCCACGTCCCAGCAGGGAGGTAGGGGAGAGGGTCGGCTTCCTTCTCAGCCATCCCCTTGGACTTCTGCTATTTTTGCTGCTGGGAGGGGTAAGAAGGCTTTTGGGGCACTCCAGGAACCTGGAGGGAGCTGGGCTGAGAAGCCTGTCCTGGAGTCCCAACTGTGTGCCAGGCCTTCTGGTCATCTGCTGTCCTCTAGCAGGTGACTGGCTACTGATGGCGGCTCTTGGTGGATATAGGATCTACAGACCAGCAGACTAACAGCTTTGCTCTGCTCTCTCTTTCTACATATATTAGAAATCTTTTATTTTTTTTAGGCGCCATGACAAACAGTGGCAGCTGCACCCAGAATAGTCTTTATTTTTAAACAAATTCACAGCTTGTTCTAGGAACCATGTTTATTCTGGCTTTCCTCAGGGTTGGCCATTGCTAAGTATAGAGACAGTGGCCTGTTCCTGATCTCTAGACCAGGAAGGCAGGAGGTGGGAGGCCTGAAAATGGACAGAAGGTGTCAAGGGTTAGGTAGGGCTCTCCGGTGAGGAATGACTGAGGCTCTTGCCTCTAGCCAGGTCCTCCTTGTTTGTTTGTTTGTTTTGAGATCCAATTCTAGAGTTAGCTGGCAGAGCTGGAAAAATCCTCAGATGTCATTATCCAACCATGCCCTTTTACAGACAGCGAAACTGAGGCTCAGATGGGTGGTGACTTGCCCAAGGCCCCTGCCTGTTGCTCTCCCCCTAAACATCTCAAACAGTCAGGCAAGACTACATGGTGGATGCTGGGCTGAAACTGGTTTCTTCTCCTCAAGCCCAGAGGAGTCAGGGGAAGGAAGGAAAGGAGGAAGAAGTTGTTGTTCCACCCTTCCTTCTCAACTTCACCTTGTTGAACCACCCAGAAAAGTCTCCAGCTGGAAGGAAGGAAATTCAGTCCAACCCTCTGATCATAAAGAAACAGGGGCCCAGAAGCCGGGCGTGGTGGCTCATGCCTGTAATCCCAGCACTTTGGGAGGCTGATGTGGGTGGATCACCTGATGTCAGGAGTTCAAGATCAACCTGGCCAACATCGTGAAACCCCATAGTTGGGCGTGGTGGCAGGTGCCTGTAATCCCAGCTACTGGGGGTGCTGAGGCAGGAGAATTGCTTGAACCCAGGAGGCAGAGGTTGCAATGAGCCGAGATCGCACCATTGCACTCCAGCCTGGGCAACAAGAGTGAGACTCCATCTCAAAAAAGAAAAAGAAACAGGGGCTCAGAGAGGAGGACTTGCCCAGGGTCACACAGGGAAACCTGGGCCAAACCCAGGCATCCTAGGGGCAGTTTTCAGTTTTCATTGCACTCTGCATAAGTCATCCTCAATGACAACGCCTTTGCTTTGTGCCTGGGGCACGTGGATTGTTTGCCGGGAAATTAACTCTCTTCTGTCTCCAGAGCTCATTGTAAACAGCCCAAGGGCAGGACTGGACTTTGAATATCCTGGAGAATGAAGGTCCAGCTTAAACTTTGCCACCCAGCTCCATGCTGGACATTGTCATATCTGCCATCATATCTAATTTAGGACTCATGAAGTGTCAGAACTGAAAGGGACCTCAAAGAACAGAAGTTCAAGTCCTATTTTCCAGATAAGACCAAGGAAATGGGCAGACGACTCATCCAACAGCAGGCCAGCACGGAGTTGTCTCCATCCCTAAGACCCAGATTTTCTTACCTCCTGTCCTGTTGTTTTTGTTTGTTTTTATTTTTTGCCTTCCCCACAGTACCTAGCATTGTGCTGGCTTCATAACTTTTCTTTCTTTCTTTTTTTACTGAAACAGGGTCTCACTCTGTTGCCCAAGTTGGAGTGCAGTATACTGATCTTGGCCCACTGCAACCTCCGCCTCCCAGGCTCAAGCAATCCTCCTACCTCAGCTTCCCAAGTAGCTGAGACCACAGGCCTGAACCATCACTCCCAGCTAATTTTTGTATTTTATTTATTTATTTATCCATTATTTTGAGACTGAGTCTCGCTCTGTTGCCCAGGCTGGAGTGCAATGGCAGGATCTCCGCTCACCGCAACCTCTGCCTCCCGGGTTCAAGAGATTCTCCTGCCTCAGCCTCCCAAGTAGCTGGGATTACAGGCACCCGTCATCACACCTGGCTATTTTTTGTATTTTTAGTAGAGATGGGGTTTCACCCTGTTGGCCAGGCCTTGAACTCCTGACCTCAAGTGATCCACCCACCTCGGCCTCCCAAAGTGCTGGGATTACAGGCATGAGCCATCGCGCCCGGCATAATTTTCGTTTTGTGTGTGTTTTTGAGACAGAATTTTGCTCTTGTCGCCCAGGCTGGAGTGGAATGGTGCAATCTCGGCTCACTGCAACCTCTGCCTCCCAGGTTCAAGCGACTCTCCTGCCTCAGCCTCCCGAGTAGCTGGGATTACAGGTGTGCACTGCCATGCCCAGCCAAGTTTTGTAATTTTATTAGAGACGAGGTTTCATCACGTTGGACAGGCTGGTCTTGAACTCCCAACCTCAGGTGATCTGCCCGCCTCAGCCTCCCAAAGTGCTGGGATTACAGGTGTGAGCCACCACACCCAGTCAATTTGTGTGTTTTTTAGTACAGACGAGGTTTCACCATGTTGGCCAGGCTGGTCTCAAACTCCTGGCCTCTAGTGATCACTCCCCTTGGACTCCCAAAGTGTTGGGATTACAGGCGTGAGCCACTGCACTTGGCCTATGACTTTTTTTGTGATTCTAGATAGGAGTAGCAACTCCCGGACAGCCTAGCAGCATTGTTCAACACACCCATTCGTCTCCTTGCCCCCTTCCAAAGTCCAGTCATGCTGCCATCTGGCAGGCTATCGGTTAAATACCTGGCTCTTCTCTGAGATTTTTTTTTTTTTTTTTTTTTTTTTTTTTTTGAGACGGAGTCTGGCTCTGTCGCCCAGGCTGGAGTGCAGTGGCCAGATCTCAGCTCACTGCAAGCTCCGCCTCCCGGGTTCCCGCCATTCACCTGCCTCAGCCTCCGAGTAGCTGGGACTACAGGCGCCCGCCACCTCGCCCGGCTAGTTTTTTGTATTTTTTAGTAGAGACGGGGTTTCACCGTGTTAGCCAGGATGGTCTCGATCTCCTGACCTCGTGATCCGCCCGTCTTGGCCTCCCAAAGTGCTGGGATTACAGGCTTGAGCCACCGCGCCCGGCCTTCTTTTCTGAGATTTATTGCCTACCAAGAGGCCAAATTCACCACTGGTTCCCAGGATCAGAAGTTCTCCAGTCAGCTTCTAGATCCCATCTGCAGGCTCACTCTACATCAAGAAACTGAGGTAGGGGTGAAGGAGACAGTCCCGTGACCCCAGTTTCCATGATGAATGGTCCTGGCAAGGATGTCTTCTTACCCTAGGGACTCACAACAAAAGACAGTTATGTTTTCTGTAGGAACTTGAGACTGCGTGAAGGCAGAATCATCTCTATATCCCTAGCATCTCTCACAGGTACTCAAGAAACATGACAAATGCATGCTGAATTATTTAGCCCCCACTTACCTGAGAAGAGGAAATCTGAAGACTTATCAGGGCCCCATAAGGTACATTTTTGTAACTTCTGGGACATTCGGCCACTGGGATATGGACATGATAATCCCAGAGACCTCCGGAGAAGAAGGCTAAAGCTCTGGGGTTGGGAGTCCAGCTCCATCAGCCCCTGTTCCTTGTGTTAGGGAACAGAGAAACCTGGGTTTGAACCTCAGTTCTTGCTTGTAGAAACTCTGTAACTTTGGACAATTATTTATTTATTTATTTATTTTTGAGACGAAGTCTCCCTCTGTTGCCCAGGCTGGATGCAGTGGTGCCATCTCAGCTCACTGCAACCTCTGCCTCCCAGGTTCAAGCGATTCTCCTGCCTCAGCCGCCCCAAATAGCTGGGACTACAGGTGTGTGCCACCACGCCTGGCTAATTTTTTTTTTTTTTTTAGTAGAGATGGGTTTTTGCCATGTTGGCCAGGCTGGTCTCTAACTCCTGACCTCAGGTGATCCAGACTTTGGGCAAGCAATTATTAAACTCATCTGAGCTTTTGTTTCCTCATCTGTAAAGTGGGAAGTGCCAAGCCAATGTGCTCCATGAGGCAGTTATTGACCATCATTTGTCATATTACAGGGGAGATTCTTTTCCCATGTTCTGAGATCCCAAGAGAGAAGATTCTGGAATCTCCCAGTGTCCCCATATCTTTACTGAGCACCTACTACGTGCGAGGTGATGTGCTAGGTGCTAGAAAGGCAAAAAGATATATGATTTTGTCTCTTTTCTCAAGTGGTTCATAATCTGTTTGGGGAGACAAAGCACAAGCCTTGAGAAAGCAAAATCCCAACCCAACTCATCCTAACTGCCAGAAGATGGCGAAAGGCTGTGCAAATGCAATAACAAATAGGTGATGTGTGGTAGCTCACGCCTGTAATCCTAGCACTTTGGGAGGCTGAAGCAGGCAGATCATGAGGTCAGGAGTTCAAGACCAGCCTGGCCAAGATGGTGAAAGCCTGTCTTTACTTAAAAAATACAAAAAAATTGGGCCGGGCGTGGTGGCTCAAGCCTGTAATCCCAGCACTTTGGGAGGCCAAGATGGGCGGATCACGAGGTCAGGAGATCGAGACCATCCTGGCTAATACGGTGAAACCCTGTCTCTACTTAAAAATACAAAAAACTAGCCGGGTGACGAGGCGGGCGCCTGTAGTCCCAGCTACTTGGGAGGCTGAGGCAGGAGAATGGCATAAACCCGGGAGGTGGAGCTTGTAGTGAGCTGAGATCCGGCCACTGCACTCCAGCCTGGGTGGCAGAGCAAGACTCCGTCTCAAAAAAAACAAAAAACAACAACAACAACAAAAAATTAACTGGACATGGTGGTGCACACCTGTAATCCCAGCTACTCAGGAGACTGAGGCCAGAGAATTGCTTGAACTTAGGAGGCAGAGGTTGCAGTGACCCGAGATTGCACCACAGCACTCCAGCCTGGATGACAGAGCAAGACTCTGTTTCAAACAAAACAAAATACAACAAACACATAGATGATGCCATCATTACAGGAAGGAGGCAGGAGGACCCCTATCTTGGAGTGATGTGGGCTGACTCCATGGGGTGCCATTTCTGCACAGAGTCCATTGTCCAGGTGGAAGGTGCTCAGCTAGATCTTTTAATCTTTTCCTGAAATTGCAGCACTTTGGGAGGCCGAGGCGGGGGGATCACGAGGTCAGGACATCGAGAACATCCTGGCTAACATGGTGAAACCCCATCTCTACTAAAAATACAAAAAATTAGCCGGGCGTGGTGGTGGGTGCCTGTAGTCCCAGCTACTCCGGAGGCTGAGGCAGGAGAATGGCCTGAACCCGGGAGGCGGAGCTTTCTGTGAGCCGAGATCGCACCACTGCACTCCACCCTGGGTGACAGAGTGAGACGCCATCTCAAAAAAAAAAAAAAATATATATATATATACATATATATATTTTTTAATCTTTTAACATTCATTCATCTCATTCCACACATGCTCATTAATTATTTTTTTGTTCCAGGCACTGTACTGCCCGAAGATGTATAGTTCCTGTGTTCAAGAAGCTTATAGTTGTCTGGGTGTAGTGGCTCATGCCTGTAATCCCAGCACTTTGAGAGGCTGAGGCCAATTTCATTATAGTTTAAAGTGGGGTGTGGTGGCTCACCCCTGTAATCCCAGCACTTTGGGAGGCTGGGGTGGGTGGATCACCTGAGGTCAGGAGTTCGAGACCAGCCTGGCCAACATGGTGAAACCCAGTCTCTACTAAAAATACAAAAATTAGCTGGGCATGGTGGCACATGCCTGTAATCCCAGCTATTGTGGTGGCTGAGGCACAAGAATCACTTAAACCTGGGAGTGAGCCCAGATTGTGCCACTGCACTCCAGCCTGGGTGACAGAGCAAGACTGTCTCAAAAAAAAAAATAATAATAATAATAAAGACATTTGTAATTTAGAGGACAAGATGGACAATGAAGCATAATGCCATAAATACATATGTATTTACACATTGTTAGCAGGGTTGATGAAAGCATATATAACAAGGGGATCTATTCTAATTAAAGAACCAAGAAAGACCTCTTTCAGTGTTATTTAAATGAGCTCTGACGGCCTGGCGTGGTGGCTCAGGCCTGTAATCCCAGCACTTTGGGAGGCTGAGGCAGGTGGATCACCTGAGGTCAGGAGTTTGAGACCAGCCTGACCAACATGGAAAAACCCTATCTCTACTAAAAATACAAAATTAGCCAAGCATGGTGGCAGATGCCTGTAATCCCAGCTACTTGGGAGGCTGAGGCAGGAGAATCACTAAACCCAGGAGACGGATGTTGTTGTGGTGAGCTGAGATTGTGCCATTGCACTCCAGCCTGGGCAACAAGAGCGAAACCCTGGCTCAAAAAAAAAAATAAGAAAAAAAAAAAAGGGTTCTGATGAATGAGTAGGAGTTAGCCAGGTAAAGAGAAGAAGGGAGGGAGGCATTCTAGAAAGATTTAAAAACAGCCTGTGCAAAGGCCCTGAAGAGCAGAGAGCACATTGTTTGAGAGAAAGTCACATGGCAGGAGTACAGAAAGCTAGCAAAGAGAGGTGACATGGGCAGGGATCAGATCACACAGAAATTTTGGATGTTTCTCTTTTTTTTCCCCCCCAAATATGAGGAAAGGACCAGCTGCAGTAAAAATCCCCTGGTGTGGCCAGATGTAGTGGCTCACTCCTGTAATCCCAGCATTTTGAGAGGCTGAAATGTGTGGATCATTTGAGTCCAGGAGCATAAGACTTGCCTAGACCGGGCGCAGTGGCTCATGCCTGTAATCCCAGCGCTTTGGGAGGCTGAGATGGGCGGATCACGAGGTCAGGAGTTTGAGACCATCTTGATCAACATGGTGAAACCCCATCTCTACTAAAACTACAAAAATTAGCCTGGCGGGTTGGCCTGCACCTGTAATCCCAGCTACTCTGGAGGCTGAGGCAGGAGAATCGCTTGAACCCTGGAGGCAGAGGTTGCAATGAGCCAAGGTCGCACCACTGCACTCCAGCCTGTGTGACAGAGCGAGACTGCATCTCAAAAAAAAAAAAAAAAAGGTCTAGCCTGGGCAACACAAGGAAACCCCATCTCTACAAAAAATACAAAAATTATCTGGGCATAGTGGCGTGCAGCTGTGGTCCCAGCTACTCGGAGGCTGAGGCAGGAGGATCGCTGGAGCCTGGGAAATCGAGGCTTCAGTGAGCTGTGATGGTGCCATTGCACTCCAGCCTGGGTGACATGGTGAGACCCGGAAAAAAAAAAATTAGATGGATGTAATGGCGCGCACCTGTAGTGCTAGCTACCTGGGAGGTTGAGGTGGGAGGATCGCTTGAGCCCAGGAGTTCAAGGTTATTAGTGAGCTATGACTGTGTCACTGCACTGTAGCCTGGGAGACACAATGAGATTCTGTCTCAAAATAAATAAATAAGACAAAAAAGTAGGCCGGGCGCGGTGGCTCAAGCCTGTAATCCCAGCACTTTGGGAGGCCGAGGCGGGTGGATCACGAGGTCAGGAGATCAAGACCATCCTGGCTAACACGGTGAAACCCCGTCTCTACTAAAAATGCAAAAAATCAGCCGGACGTGGTGGCGGGCGCCTGTAGTCCCAGCCACTCGGAGGCTGAGGCGGGAGAATGGCATGAACCTGGGAGGCAGAGCTTGCAGTGAGCTGAGATCCGGCCACTGCACTCCAGCCTGGGCGACACAGCGAGACTCCGTCTCAAAAAAAAAAAAAAAAGACAAAAAAGTAAAGACGAACATTATGATATTTATTTTTCTAGACTTCTTTTTGTTTTCTTTCTTTTTTTCTTTTTTAGACTGAGTCTCGCTCTGTTACCAGGCTGGAGTGCAGTGGTGCAATCTCGGCTCGTTGCAACCTCCACCTCCTGGGTTCAAGCGATTCTCCTGCCTCAGCCTCCTGAGTAGCTGGGACCACAGGCGTGTGCCACCACACCCGACTAATTTTTTGTATTTTTAGTAGAGATGGGGTTTCACCATATTAGTCAAGATGGTCTCGATCTCCTGACCTTGTGATCTGCCCACCTTGACCTCCCAAAGTGCTGGGATTACAGGTGTGAGTCTCTCTATGTTGCCCGGGCTGGCCTTGAACTCCTAGGGTCAATGAATTCTCCCTTTTGAGCCTCCCAAGTAGGTAGGACTATAGGCATGTGCCACCATTCCACCATGCCTGGTTAGGCTTTCTTTCTTTTTTTTTTTTTTTTGAGACTGAATCTCACTTTTTCACCAGGCTGGAGTGCAGTGGTGTGTTCTTAGCTCACCTGTCTGGCTCAAGCTATCCTCCCACCTTAGCCCCCCAGCGTGAACACAGGTCTGGCTTTTTTTTTTTTTTTTTGAGATGGAGTCTCGCTCTGTCGCCCGGGCTGGAGTGCAGTGGCCAGATCTCAGCTCACTGCAAGCTCTGCCTCCCGGGTTTACGCCATTCTCCTGCCTCAGCCTCCTGAGTAGCTGGGACTACAGGCGCCCGCCACCTCGCCGGGCTAGTTTTTTTTGTATTTTTAGTAGAGATGGGGTTTCACCGTGTCAGCCAGGATGGTCTCGATCTCCTGACCTCGTGATCTGCCCGTCTCGGCCTCCCAAAGTGCTGGGATTACAGGCTTGAGCCACCGCGCCCGGCCGCAATTTTTATTCTTCTTTTTTATTTTTTATTTTTTGTTTTTGAGACAGTCTCACTCTGTCGCCCAGGCTGGAGTGCAGCGGCATGACCTCCCCTCACTGTAACCTCTGCTTCCGGGTTCACGCCATTCTCCTGCCGCAGCCTCCCAAGTAGCTGGGACTACAGGTGCCCGCCACCACACCCATCTATTTTTTTTTTTTTTATTTTTAGTACAGACGGGGTTTCACCGTGTTAGCCAGGTTGGTCTCAATCTCCTGACCTCGTGATCAGCCCACCTCCGCCTCCCAAAGTGCCAGGATTACAGGCGTGAGCCACTGCGCCTCACCTCTTCTTTTTAAAAATAGAGACAGTATCTTGCATGTTGCCCAGGCTGGTCTTTAACTCCTGGGCTCAAGCAATCCTCCCGCCTCAGCTTCCCAAATGCTGGGATTGATTATAGGCACGAGCCAGTGAGCCTGGCCCCTATAAAACTTTTTTGTTTGCTTGTTTGTTTTGAGGCAGAGTTTCATTCTTGTTGCCCAGGCTGGAGTGCAATGGCACAATCTTGGCTCACTGCAACCTCTGCCTCCTGGGTTCAAACGATTCTACTGTCTCAGCCTCCTGAGTACCTGGGATTACAGGTGCCTGCCACCACGTCCGGCTAATTTTTTGTATTTTTAGTAGAGACGAGGTTTTACCATATTGGCCAGGCTGGTCTTGAACTCCTGACCTCAGGTGATCCGCCTGCTTCAGCCTCCCAAAGCGCTGGGATTACAGGCGTGAGCCGCCAAGCCCGGTCACCTATAAAACTTTTAATATCTAGATAATATTTTACTGAATCAATGTCTCCTGCTTTGTTTGCCAATTCCCTATTGATGGATATTTCGGTTGTTTTCAACTTTTCACATCATTACACATGATCTCATGTTCATTTTGTAACATAACAACGTTTATTTTTTTGGAATACATTTTTGTTAGTGGAATTGCTGTGTCATTAACAAATTGTTTAGGTCTAATTAAACATGTTCATACTGTGTACCAAGGGGAGATGTAACGTGGATAGCACCAAAGTCAGGGAAGTCTTTCCGGCTCCTGGTCTGCTGGTCTGCCTTTTTGAAGGCCTTGGACTGTTACAGCCATACTCTGGCCTTTCCCAGGCTTTTCTTTCCCTGGCACGGATGCAGTGTGTGCGGTCAGAGATGGCGAGTTCGGGACCTGTCCGAACCATCAATCCCCAGCCAGGCCCCGCTGCAGCCGCTGCGGTGGCACTCCCAGCCCCTGGGAATTCATCCCCAGGTCCCCTCCCCGACCGCAGGAGGGCGTGTTAGGGGAGCAGCTTAGGCAGGCAACGATTGCACCATCCACGGTTTGAAAAGGAAGTCCGGGAAGCGCAAGGAGGAAACTTGTACAACCCAAAGGTTGAGTCCCAGCATCCACACTCGGCCCCTGCAACGACCCTTCCACTCCTACTCGGGTTCCGATCCCTTCCCTTCCATCCCGTCTCAGCCCAACCCTATGCTGGGCAGTGGCCCTTTAAGGAGCTGTCACGATGGCGTCGCTGGCCCCGCCCGGCGGGGAGGGCCGAGAGGCAGGGGAGGGGTTGGTGGTGGTTGCGGGGATGGGGCGGGTGGGGGGGGGTCTGGGTCTATTTTTAGCTTCGGGTCGGGTCACGTGACGGGAGTGACGTCTCCGAATGTTGTTGTTGGTGGCGGCGGCGAGCGGAGCCGGAGGAGCCGCCGCAAAGATGGAGGAGCCGTCGAGGAGGCGCTGCCGTCGCTGCCGCCGCCGCTGTTGCCGCCGCCGCCCGCGAAGCCGGAGCTCGAGCCGCAGCGGGTGAGCGTGCCGTCCCGGCCCAGATCCCGTCTTCCCGGCTCCTGGGACGCGAGGCGGCGCCCCCTCTGCCTTCCGTCTCTGTCCGTAGGCTCCCAGCGCGCGCGCCGAGCTCCGCGCCCCCCTTCCTTCCTCCCGGGCCCGGGTGCCAGCCGGCGCTCCCCGGGAGCGTCGCCAGCCCGGGAGCTGGGCATCGGGGTTGCTGCGCGCGCCCCTCCCTGCCCCTCCCAGACAGGGGCGCCTTCCCTGCAGGTAAGGGAGGGGCCCGCCTTCCCGCGTCCCCAAATGGCTCGGAGACCGGCCGGGGTTGTCAGATTTGCCCCTTCCCTGGCGGCGCATGTTGCGTTGCAGAGCCATTTGAGCCCTGCACCCGGATTCTGTGCAGATCCCTCTTCGCTGGACACCCTTTTCTTGGTACTCTGAGATGAGGTGTGCTGCCCACCCACAGCGCTTCTCCCCATAGCTACGAACGCATCTTTGATTTTATGTCCTTGACTTGTGTGCATGAGGAGGGGGACTGCGGAGTCCACCTTACTTCTCTCTCCATTATTCTCACCCCGTCTCCTCTGAGGCGTTACTGCGTTTGTTCCCACCCTCTTCTCCTGTCTGACACCCTGGAGCCAGGATGCGAGAGCTAGGAGATGAAATGGAGCTCCCTCCCCAACCCCTTCTTGTCTGGGGTGGATGCCCCCCATTTTTCATCCCGGGTCTGTATCTCATGGAAGCGGGAGCACTACCAGTGTCTTGTTAATTGGGGGAGTCAGCTTCTCCACCCCACCCTTCCCTGGGGCCCTGGGGAAGATGAGAAGTGACTAGGTGTAATTAATTAATCTGGGAGTCTGGTGGGGGCTGTTGGAGTGGAGAGGTTGGGTGCTTCCTTTGGGAGAGGAGATGACCACCTGATACCCCTGACTGATACCCCTTTTGAGATGAGGTGTGTCCCTAAAGAGGAAAGGTAACAGCTGCAGTTGCTTTTAGGAGGGTGCAAAAGGGACCCATATCTCTTGTCAGTGACTACCATGCTTTTGGGACCTGGAATTAGATTTGGAGCTTGGGGAGGTGGTGATGATTTGGTTCAGTGTCCAACTGGGAAGGGAGGATGGAGCCAGATTATGGGAACAAAAGGAGGTTGGGGGGAGGGTGAGATCCAGGAGTCTTGGTCAGAGGGACCCCTGGCCAGATTGCCTTGCAGGATTGCAGCCTGGGTCTGGGTCCTGCCTTCGGCCTCCTCTTAGGTTCAGAGGATGTAGGCAGGCAGGGATGGTCTTCAGTCTCCCAAGTCCTAGGCACCCTGAGCCTATGCTGGCTGTTGAGATGCTGGGCTGGGCTGGGCTGGCTGGGCTGGCTGGTGGATGAGCCATGTTGGGGACTGCCTCTTCTTCATTCCAGTATTCCCTCCTTCCTCTCCCTTCCTAAACACAAAGCTTGGGGAGATCTTGGTTTGTCTCCTTCCTCTTTTCTTGACTCCTCTCTTTGCCCTCTCTTCACTTGAACTTGGATCTGGGCTTTCTTGACGAGGCAGTAGGGGTCTCTCTGAGTTAGAGAAATGGGCTCCCAGCATCTCCACTCTGTCCTGGGAATGTGGGCATGCCGGAGACCAGAGAGACAGATCTCAGGTGCGGGTTACTTGGGGGCAAGGATGGAGAAAATGTTAGTTCTGTGCCAGCCTCCCCTTCTTCTCCAATATATCCTCCTACTTTGGCTGGATCGTGTAATTTGGAGGGGGGCAGCAGTTTCACATGCCCCACCCACCCCAAGTAGCTCCAGAGACAAAGGTTTGCTTTCCCTTCTCTAGGGGTGGCATCTTAACTGTGTGTTTAGAAATGGGGCCTGGGAATGTTGGGGGGTGTCATTTGTGTTCCCGCATAGTGGGGGAGGGGGATCAGCTATAGGAGCTGGGGGTAGCGCGGTCGGTGCTAAAGTACCAGCTGCTCTTTAATAATTAATTCTTCCTACTCACATCCCTTTGAGGAGGGATGTCTGGAACACAGCATCAGGCTCAGCCAGCCTGCTAGAGGACGCACTCCTGTTGGTGGCGGTGGTGGGGGGAGGGGGAGACAGCAAGGGGGGGGTGGTTCTTGGCATTTTTGGAGCACTGTAGCTTGCTCATGAATGAAAACCTGATGCAGCCAGTGAGGGGGCCTATTGTAGCCGACTTTAGCTAATTAAACTTTCTCTGCCTTTCTTCTTCCCCATCCCACCTCACCCCAGGCCTAGCCCCAGCCCTTTCTTGAATGGGGACCCTGTTTGGTAGTGCTGGGAAGAGGGTATCATTCTGCCTGAGGTTTTAGGGCAAACAGACCCTGTCTACTGCCCTCTGCCTCCGCCTCCTCCCTTCCTCCCCTCTCACCACCCCCCCTCTTTTTTTTTTTTTTCTAGAAATAGCAGCCTCCTCCATCTGGCTTGTGCAGATGCCTGGAGCTGCGTCTGAGCAGACAAACAGAAATGGGCCGATTGCAAAAATGAATTTGTCAGCCTGGTGCCTTTTTTCCTTCCCTGTCACCCTCCCCCTTTCCCTGGTTTGGGGCCTGGACATCCGACTCTGCCACCCTTCATGGCTCTGATCCTTCTGGTTTTCTGTTGGCATAGCTTGGGGGAGGCACTAGGCAACAGAAGCTCTCAGAGGCTGAGGAAAGTGGTAGGCTGTGGCCATGGTCAGGAAGGGTCAAGATAAGTTCCTAGTGCCTTTGACCTTTGGGTGGGATGTCTTGGCTTGTAACTTTTTTTTTTTTTTTGAGACGGAATTTCACTCTTATTGCCTAGGCTGGAGTGCAGTGGCGCAATCTTGGCTCACCACAACCTCTGCCTCCGGGTTCAAGTAATTCTCCTGCCTCAGCCTCCTGAGTAGCTGGGATTACAGGCATGCACCACTATGCCTGGCCAATTTTGTATTTTTTTAGTAGAGACAGAGTTTCTCCATTTTGATCAGGCTGGTCTGGAACTCCTGACCTCAGGTGATCCGCCCGCGTTGGCCTCCCAAAGTGCTGGGATTACAGGCGTGAGCCACCGTGCCTGGCCGGTTTGTAACTTTTTGATGAGGTTGTTGAGGTAGAGTGAAGCAATCTCAGACTCCCAAGACTTGGTTCACACTGCTTGACCCTGTCACCTATGACCTAGGGGGTTTCCTGTCCTGGGGCCAGAGCAGGTGTGTTGGGAGGGGGTTTCATGGTGGTACTGGAGTCCAGGTTCCAGAGAGGGTCTCCAAGGGACACCTGACTCCCCAGTAATTTTGAGGGAGTTGTTCGAGCGACAAGATCGCTACAGGTTAACATTGTGAACCTATGGCCTTTGGAGCATTGCATTGTACCATGTGCCCCTCACTTGTCTGTCCTCCTCCTCCCACCCTTTGCCAGAGTTTGGGGTTTCCACCCTGCTTCCCCAGGCTCAGCCCTGAGCTTGTAGGGTGAGATGCAGCCTGTTTCCTTCGTTCATCCTAGCCCGGCTGTCTTGGCTGGATGTGGGAGGTGGTTTTGGATCCTGGAGTAGGGTAGGGGTCTGTCTGGAAGAAAGAGTTGGTGTGAGGTAGTGGGGCAGGATACTTGGGGTGGGCAAGGGGTCTGCCTACTTGTGATGTCCTGGAAGTTGGGCCACTCCCTGGTTTGGCATCCAAGTGTTAGGTCATCTGGGACACAGCTCCTGGTCTCTGACTGCCCGCTGAGACCCAACGGATTTCTCTGGCAGATGTAGGAACAAACAGCTCAGGTTTTAAACATCAGACTCCCCTTCTCCCCTTCATGCCCCACCCCAGACAAGAATCTGTGCTTGTCCCAATCAGACCGTGAACATTGCTTTGTTTTCTCAGGGAGGCCCAGCCTGTGGCTCTGGTTCACTTGGGAGACTTGATGGGGGTGTTGGCAGACACTCTTTACAGGTGGACAGGGGCCCAGGGATCCTGCTGAATTTTATAGGATGGGGAGGAGTAGATGTAGCTGAGTCCTGAGCCCACCATGAATTCAAGGAGCTACTCCCTTCCTCTTCTGCCTCAGGGGTGAGGATCAGTGCCTTTAAGACCCAGAGAGACAGTGGGTGGGTTAGGATGATGGGGGCTGGGGGCTAAGCTTAATCTGGTTTCTGTGCCACTTGGGGCTATGCCCCTTCTGAGCACCTTGTTGTGGAGGTGCCTCTGAATGTGGAGATGGGCTAGGCTACTCAGGCTTCTGTGAATCGTGGGAATTTCTGAACCTGTGTTCCCCAGCCCACGGGAAAGGGTGTGAGCGGGACTGGGTGCCAGCCCTGGTGTGGGCGCAGGCTGAACTGCCTGCCCACGTGGGCCCTGCCAGAGCACCAGCAGCCCTACGTGCCACATTCCTGAGCTTGGCCTCAGCCCTGCCTGCGTAGCCTTTTTTGTCCTAATCCCATACCTGTGCCTGTCAGGAGCAATTTAGCCCCTTCAACTCTGCCCCCCAGTCTGAGTGTACCTTTCTCCAGCCATAGAGTCCAAGCCCTGTGGGCAAGAGCAGACAGTGGCAAGCCTGGGACCTCAAGGTCTTGTGTGTGCATGCGCACGCGCGTGCGCATGTGTATTCACGTTCTTGTGTTTCTGCCATAGCTGGCTTCTGGGCTCCAAATGGACCCCACCCTTGGGAATCTGATGAGAATGCAAGGTTTACTGAGAATTAATCCTGCCAGGAGGTGGGGCTGTCTAGGTGGGGCAGAGCTGATTGCTGGTTCGAGGCTTGGGGAGCAGAGTTAGGGCTTAAACTCTCAGCAGCTCACAGCCTCCTCTGATGGCTTCCTGCTACCTTGCTTTCATTGGGTATTGGAAGGCCTGCCTTCATTTGGAAGCAAATGAATGAGATCATGTCTGGGGTGGATCGTGGGCTGTTAAGGGATGGGCCAGGTGGCTGTGTGCATAGTGTCTGAGGCTTGAGGACTAACTGTGGGGGAGAGCTGGAGGAGTGGACATGGGTTGCCAAGCCTGTAATACCTCCTCCTTTACTATGCTGGCCTCAGCAGGGCTACCGCTGGGCCTTTTGTTGCTTTTGTACGAACTGGGAAAAAATCGTCCCTTGTTTTGGGTGGACTCAGCATGTCAGGCCATGGCTTGGCAGGCAGGGCACAGGCTGGATTTTATACCTCCCTAGGCCAGACCTCCTTACACAGAGCACAACCTGTACAATATACACAAAGCCCTAGGCTTGGGCCCTGCACCTGCCAGGCCAGGGGTATTAGATTTGGAATGGAGAGGTCTCTGACTTTTCTCAGTTCCTGGAAAGAGAAGCTATTGTCCTGGTCTGTTGTTGAACTGGGCGAGACCAAAACGGAAGTACATCCATATTTCCAGAGTTGGGTGGCACAAGGATCAGAAAGTCGAGAGAAGACCCCTAGAAGTCCCAGCTTAGGCTATGGAGGCTAGGATACCAGTTTCTCCCTTAACTTCTGCCAGGGACTCTAGATCAGCCCTGCATCTCCCCACTGCTATGGATAGAGATCAGAAGCCCCCTGCACTTTCTCCTTTGGTGCACACCTAGTACCATGGCAGGCACTGTTGGGAGTCTATAGGGTCTCCCCACCTGGCAGTAGACACTCACCTGAAAAGGGGTCTGTTGGGTTTGACCACCATAGCCATTTCTTATCCCTTGGGCTCTGGGAGCCTCATCGGTTAGTAAGATAAGAAATCAGGGTCTGGCCGGGTGCGGTGGCTCAAGCCTGTGATCCCAGCACTTTGGGAGGCCGAGACGGGCGGATCACGAGGTCAGGAGATTGAGACCATCCTGGCTAACCTGGTGAAACCCTGTCTCTACTAAAAAATACAAAAAACTAGGCGGGCGAGGTGGCGGGCGCCTGTAGTCCCAGCTACTCAGGAGGTTGAGGCAGGAGAATGGTGAGAACCCGGGAGGTGGAGCTTGCAGTGAGCGGAGATCCGGCCACTGCACTCCAGCCTGGGCGACAGAGCGAGACTCCGTCTCAAAAAAAAAAAAAAGAAAGAAAGAAACCAGGGTCTATCCAGTTCTGCTGATTTCCGCTGTGGCTGTGGGCAGGTATCCCTCCCTCTCATCCCTCTCATCCCCAGGTATAAACTGACAAGCTCCAAGGTCTCCTTCGACTCTCAGACTCCTGAGTTAGGGGCCTCTAACCCTGCTCCATCTCTCCCCAGGGATGCCGTTCTGAGTGCCTGACTGCCTCGCCCCGAAGGATGGCCTCGGATGGGCATTAGAGGCACGGCGGCCCCGGGCTCCCGTCCCGTCCGTCTGTCTGTTATCGTCTGTCTCTCTTGACATCACCGCAGCTCCACCCCCTCCTGTCCCAGCCCCCAACGCCAGCTTCCTGCAGGCCCAGAGCCGGCATGAACTCTCCCAACGAGTCGGGTAAGAGCTGGGCAGTTGGAGAAGAGCACCCTGGGGTAGCTTTGGATGCAATGGGCTGTGTGGGTTTCCCTTCCAGGCCAGCTGACCTTTACTGTCTGATCTATAAGGGAATGAGGGGGTCAGGAGTGGAGAGGTGTTGCAAGAAAAGGCCCATGAGGTAGACCTGGGATTTGATGGATCGATGGTCTGGCCTGGTCCTGGGAAGGCAATGGGTCCTACTCTGCCCCCCCATGCTTGCCCTCTCAACTTAGGGGAATTCGGCTCCACCTCCGCCTTCCCCTGCTAGCCAAGACAGGCGGGTCTGAAGAGGGAGTGTGTGTCCCTGAATCTCTCGGCAGTCTGGGACGAAGTTGGAGGAATTGCTTTACTATAGCAGAATGCCCAGCTTCCTTTTTGTGGTGGTGGCTTCTTTACTTGATGGAATGTTTGTGTTCCATACTTTTTTCTTAGTGGAGGTTTACAAGGGCACTGGGCCTTAACTTCCGTGTATGGGTGCGTGGTGTTGGGTGGGAGTGGGGTGACGTGGGTAGAGGAGTCTCGGCTCTCCTCTGAGTCCAGGTAGACTGCCTGTCTTCCTCTTGGGCCGTTCATATGATAGATTGCTAATCTGGGGTCTTTTACTCTGAGATTTCCTGTTCCTCTCTGCTTCTAGGACCCTGTCCAGTGCTGCCAGAAATAGTCTATTGGGGGGACTCCAGGCAGCTTGATGTGCAGCTGGTTCTGGATGTGTGCCTGTGAGGCTGTGTTCTAGTGGCCTGAGCTGGACCCTCAGCAGTTTCCCAGGAGGGTCATGGGCTGGTGTGGTCAGAGTCATGGCTGTCTCCTCCTCTTTGGCTGTCTCCTTCTGCAAGGTGTTAAAGGTCCATCTTGCTCAACTTTAGCCGTCCATGGCCCATAATACGCTCCATCTTTTTATGTAGGGGTGGGTGGATATTTCTCCTTTTAGAGATAGGACAATTAGGGCCTAGGATGAATACCCATTCGCAGGATTGTACGGAAGCAGCATGAAGGAGGAATCCAGACCACCCCACATTTTCTTCCCCGTCATCCTTCCTGCAGGGTTTGCGGTTCCCCCTCAGATATTCCTGCCTCTGCCCTTGCCCTCATTCAGCCCATAGGGGCTGGGCTGGGTGGGCTGCCCGGCTTTCTTGCTTCCCCCTCTGAGACTGGATGGCGAAGGGAAAGGAGAGACCTGGGTCCTCATCTGTCCCTCATGCATCTCGGTTGAACACTACCCCAGCAAGCTCAGCCATGTCAGGCAGTAGGGCCAGCTGCTTCTTTCCTCTGAGTTGTGACGCTGACCTGTCCAGGAGCCATCTCCAGTCGGTGCTTCCCGTGAGGCTGGGGTCTAACTCTTGGCCATGGGAATTGAAGCTGCTGAGAGGCATCTGTTGGTGGCTTGGAGAGGATTTTTCCCAGGTTTGGGGTTTCTTTCCCTCGCAGGGAAATGTGATAATCAACCCAGGATAGATGAAGTTATTGGGTTACCTTTCCAGACGTGGCGGTCTGAGTTTCCCTTGCAGCTATCTCTGTGGGAGCTGACAGGAGTGCTGGAGTTGCTGGACGTGTCCACCAGTGTAGGAGGCCAGTGGCTTAAGAGCCACTGCTGAGCCCTGGCCAGGAGGGCATCCTGAGTGGGCCTGTGGAGTGGGCCCCGCCTCCTGGCTGGCTTTCCAGCTCCCCCCAGCAGGGGGAGATGCTGTCTTCTCTGTGTTGGGGAAAGAGGGAGAAAAGGAGGGGCCAGGGATTGGGAACCTCATTTTAGGATTGCTGAGAGGCTTTGGAGCTGGGGCAACTGCTTGGGGATGTTTGCTTGAGGCCCTTCCTGCAGAGTATTCCTGGGGTTCTGGGACTGGCTTTCCCAATTGTGGGGTTCCAGCTGCCCTGGGCCAGGGAGATAGCCAGCCTGCCTGCAGCTCTTTCTTTCTGAGGGGCCTAGTGTCTGCCATTCCCAGAGCTTGGGCTGGCATCTGGGCTAGGGCTGGGTTGCCCAGCGCCTGGCAGAAGCCTGGAAACCACATGCCTTGGAACTCGGCGGAAGCATAATGAAACCACCGATTGTAGCCAGAGCACGCGGGTGTCCACTTCCCGTAGACACCCTGCAGCGAGCCCCAAGAAGGAAAGGTATGGGCCACGGGGCAGGAGATAAGAGGTGAAGGATGGAAATGGTTAGTCCCCAGGGTCTACTGCAGCCCCTGAGCGCCTCCCACCTTCTCCTCACTTCCTTGAACACTTGCTCCTCTTTCCCCAGAGTACAGAACAGCCGGCTGGGTAAGGGGCAGAGCTTCTGGTTTCTCTCAAGTCCTCTCAGCGTAGGAGCTTTTCTGTTTGGCAAGTCTTCATTGAGTATCACCAACAGGCTCAGCCTGTGGAAGATAGAAGAAAACATGAGATGGGCCATCCCTGGCCCTCACAGTGAACATGTTAGCAAGAGAGACTGTTTCTGGTGAGGGGCAGCAGGTGGAGACTGTGAGTGATTTCCTTCTGGGGCCCACCGCCCAGGGAGGTGGGAGCTGATGACTTCCCTCTGGCTTGGGCTGCCTGCCAGCCTTTGACTTTATTTACCTCTTTTGCAGTCTTGGAATCACGGGTGGAGGCTATTGATGGGGTTGCCTGCTTCCCTGAGACCATTCGCTGATCTTTGCTTTTTCTTCAGGCCACAGGGGGCTTGAGGATTAAGGCTTTCTTTATTTTTCTGGAACTGATTGCTTTTGCACGTTCTCTTCAGTGGGGCTGAAAGGCTGACAGAAGTTTCCCTCAGCTCAGACTCGGCCCAGCCAGGTTGGAGGAGCCACCCAGGGGCCTGGGACCCAGGCCAGCTTTGGTTGAACCCTCTTCTCTGTGCCATTGCCCAGAAGAGCAGGCAAGAGTGAGGCCCACTGTGCAAGCCAGTCTGGGTAGCAGCGGGGCCATGGGGGAGGCGGCCAGGATCCTTCTCCCCAATGTGGGAGGAAGACAAGCTTCATGACAACACCTACCTGCCTAGCACCTCCCAGAACCCTTACACTTTCTCTCTTTCCCTTTCCCAGGATGGAGGGCAGCAGCCCCCTCAACCCCTGCTCTCTGGGTGACCAAAGAAACTGGGGCATGGGTGTAGGGTGGAGCCAGGAACCTTGGTGTCCTGCCTCCCAGCCTCGGGCTCTGCCTCTAAGCCCCCGGGAAAGGCAGGCAGTGAGAAAGTGGGTCAGTCCTAGCATGGGGCTGGGGTCTAGGAAGTGGACTCCTGGCCTCCCTTCTCTACGGAGGTGTCCCCAGCACACCTCTGTGTTCACTGCAGAGTGGGACCTGCTTCTCCCCTCCTCTTCCCTGCTCTGTCATTCCAAAGGGATTGAAGGCTTAGAATGGAATGGCCAGAGAAGGCAGGGTCAACCCTGAGGGGAAGTAGTAGATGCCAAAGTAGGTGTTCATATTTTTTCTGAACTTGGCTTCAAATGAGAGGGTTCAGCCAATACTTAGCATGGGGCCTGGCACATGGCAGCTCCCAGACCATACTGATGGGCTCCAGCACGACTGGGATAGAAGGGCAGGAAAGAACAGGAGGGCAGGCAGGCCTGATGTCTGGGGCTCAGGGAAGCTGGCGTCTCACACTCCATCCAGGGTGCTCCTGGGCCAGCCCTTGGCTTCTTCACTGTGCACTAAGCAGACCTTGCTTTCTTTTGGTCAGGGTCCCCCATCCCCCACAGCCTTTGGGCTCAGGAAATGGAACCTGGAGCCAGGGTTAGGTGCTTTCCTCCTTCAGATTCAGAGGGCTAGGAGGTCAGAGTGCAGCCTTTGAGGGAGGGGCAGAGTGAGTCTGGGGAGGACAGTCCTGGCTGTGGGTGAAGCTCATGTACCCCATGCTTGGTGAGTGCTCCATAAGGTTTGTGGGATGATACATGGGTATGCTGGATGGGAGAGAATGAAAAAGAGAAGTGAACTGCAAGGAGGGGGGCTAAAGCATGAAGGATTGAAGTTAGACATTAGGAGGACCTTGTATCACCTGAATCTCAGAAGAAAGAAAGACATTTGTCCCCATCCCAAACCTCCTCTCTTATTCCCTTGGAGGGTTCTGGGAATTGCACTGAGGATTTTCTGGCTCTGTCTGACACTTTGCTTCCTGTTTCTCGGAGGCTGTAATGGTGCTGGGAGCTGGCTGCCCAGCTCCTGGCTCCAGCCACCTCTGGGTGTCCCTGTCCTGGGTGCTCCTATCTTCCCTAAGCAGGAGGGCCTCTTTCTTCGATGTCTGGGTGCTCCAGGTTCTGGGGGCCCTGCTTTTGAGTCCTGGTAACTGACGACTTCCTCTTTAGAATAAGCCTCTCCTGCCACACTCTGCTATGCCTGGGGGAGGCAGAGAGAGCTGGGACAGGGCTAGCCAGCCCTTCTGGTTGCTCCTAGCGTGGGTGGGTGGAGTCCTGGGCTGGGAAGGGTTGCTGCTCCCGGCTTTCTGGGCTCCTTTTAATCTGCTGCCCATCACTCCATTGATGGAGACCTTCCCTTCCCTTCCTCTTGAGAGAGCCTGGTTGGCCAGGATGAGGTTGGGGCAAGGGGTGGTGAATGAGATCCCCAGCCATACCATGAGATGTCCACCAGCGCTAGGCCTCTGAGGGAGTACTGTTCCTTGCCCTTTTTCTAGAATCTGCCCTGGCTTAGAAGCTGCAGCTCCAGACCACTGTTTCTTTTCTGGTCCACCACTGGGTACCCTCTAGCAACATATACATCTCGCTAGTCTAGGACCTGGGAAAGCCTGCCTCTGTCTATAGGTGTGGTCCTCCTAATCCTCCCACTCCCAGCCTGAGGGCAGGAGACCCCTTTGCCATCCCTGACTGGCAGAAGCTGGCTGGGAAATTGGCTCCAGGAGCCACAGCCACTGTGTCCTTGGTTGGCCAGCTCCTCCTGGGCTCCCAACAAGAGGGTGAGGTCATCCAGTCCAGAGAGAGGACAGGTGTCCCTGGCTGCATGCCTGGAGTGGGGGTCAAGGAGGGGGCTCCAAAATAGCAACTGTGACATCAGGAAGCGGGAGGGGGATGCAGACACAGGAATAACCAGGCTATTAAAAGGCTGTAGTGAGGTCAGGGGGCCAAGTGGGATCTTTGTACCAGTGGGAGGCACAACCTGAAGAGCAGGGGCAGGCCAGTGGTGGGGAGGGTGGGTGAGTGGCACTGGTCCTCATGGCGCATCAGCCCCAGGACCGAGGGAGCAGGGGCTGTGCTGCCAGGCCTGAGGCTGACTGATTGGGAATGGCTGGATGCTGAAAAACTCTTGACTCTCCTTAGCAAGGCTCCATCCTCAAGTCTCTTCCTACTTGAGCACAGGGGTCATTATACCTGTTAATAGAAACCCTGGGAAATGGGAGGCAGTGGAGTGTGGTGGTTAGAGCTCAGACTTGAGCCTCAGACATCCCAGCCCTGCCATGTAAGCAGCTGTATGACCTAGGGTGAGTGACTTCATCTCCCTGTGCCTCAGTTTTCTCATCTGTACCTCTCTCCCAAGGTCACCACACAGAATAAATGAGATGATGGGCTGGGCGCGGTGGCTCAAGCCTGTAATCCCAGCACTTTGGGAGGCCGAGACGGGCGGATCACGAGGTCAGGAGATCGAGACCATCCTGGTTAACACGGTGAAACCCCGTCTCTACTAAAAATAATACAAAAACACTAGCCGGGTGAGGTGGCAGCGCCTATAGTCCCAGCTACTCGGGAGGCTGAGGCAGGAGAATGGCGGGAGTCCGGGAGGCGGAGCTTGCAGTGAGCTGAGATCCGGCCACTGCACTCCAGCCTGGGCGATAGTGCGAGACTCTGTCTCAAAAAAAAAAAAAAAAAAAAGAATAAATGAGATGATGTATATGATGGTCTTAGCACTGCACCTGGCACATTGCCAGGGAGGAGCTACCTGTGCTGTGAGAATTGGCAGATGTTCCCTGGTCCCCTTTCCTAGACCGGTGAGGAAAGGGGACCAGGGGACACCTGTCTGCCCAGGATGAGTATCCCTACAACCTAGGAAGAAGCTGAGGCTGAGCAGCCTCTGGAGGCGACACTCCAGAATGAGCGGGAGTGTTTAGGGGACTCTCTGCTGGTTGAAGGGGTGGGGAGGCACCTCTCAACTCTGTGGGAGGGCAGAAGTTAAGCAAACCTCCATGGGGCTATTAGAAATCCAGGGAAGGTGCCTGTCTGCCAGCCTCTCCCAGGCCCTTCTGATTCCTTTACCTGCTTTGGAAGGCAAGAAGGAAGACGGAGGCTTGAGTCTGGCTTCTTGGTCTCTATCCCCTGGCTTGCTTGACAAGAGTAGCAGCCAGAGCTGCTCCCAGATGCATGGGTACCCCAGCCGGTGTCCTTCCCCAGCCCAGCCTCTGGCCACCCAGCGCTGTGGCCTTGGCCCTGAGTGCAGGCCCTCCCCTGTTCCCATCCCCCTCGCCTGGCGCTTCCTCCTGGGGTAGAACCGCCTCCCCCCCATGGGGCCTCCTGGCAGCCGGCCCGCAGCTCCCTGAGCATGCTCCACCTATTTATAGACAGGGCCCTCCCCCAACTGCTATTTCAGTCTCCTGCCAGCTGCCGGCGGCGGCTCATTCGGGAAGGAGGAGCAGGGAGCCGGGCCCAGAGCTGTCACCCAGGGTTGGGAGGGAACACAGAGCCCGCCTGCCCGCTGAGCTCCCCTTCCTGTCCCAAGTGCTCAGCCATACCCCAGCTCCTAGGAATCAGGGAGAGGCTGGTGGTCAGATGCCCCTCTAGAGCAGAGCTGGGCCTGCACCTCTAGGGACTCCCTGCCCCTCCTGCCGCCAGGAGTGCCCAGGCCGGATGAGGCACTTCCCCACCATGCGGGTCCCATCGGCAGTGGCCTGAGGGAACCTTCGCAGTGCGGGCTGCCCGACCACCTTCCCTTCAGCCTGCTCCCCGCCTCTGGCGGCCCCCTCCCTGGCATGCTGCTGGTGCCCAAGGCTCAGGGGCTCGTGGAGATGCTGCAGACCATCTATGAGACAGAATCCTGTTTCTCAGCAGATGGGATGTCAGGCCGGGAACCATCCTTGGAAATCCTGCCGCGGACTTCTCTGCACAGCATCCCTGTGACAGGTAAGTGCCTTGGTGTCCCTGCCTGCCCTCTGTCATCAGGCATCCTTGTCCCTGGGCTGAGCATCTGGCCCTGAGCCTTGCATAGATAGGGTCCTGCATAGATCTGTCTTGAGAGTTTTGTTGAGAATACACGGGGCTGGGGGATCCCTGCTCAGAGTGGCCCCTGTCCTCCCTGCCCAGAGCCTGCTACTCCCCTGTGCCCCGCAGCTGTACTCTGCTACATCTCTTCCAGTCCCTTCGGTCTCTGGCAGGGTCAGCACCCGCTGCTGGGGGCTGGGGGTTACTGGAGGATCCTGGCCTAGTTGGCACTGTGGTCAGAGGGGAGGAAGTGGGTCAGTGACCCGCCTCCACGCTGCCTGCTCCCCAGGTTTGGGCAAGGGAAGAAGGCATAGTTGGGTGTCCACAAGAATAAAGGCTACCCCAGCTCCTCTGGCTTGGTTCTTGGGGCTAGAGGATCCAGTACAGTGACTTCCGCAAGTCCCCAGCCAGGAGTCTCTTGAGAATCAGACACTTGGGGAGGCTTGGTGCAGTTGTGATAGAGTTAGGCAGAGGCTGCCAACTCGGGTATTGAGGGGCTTGGCTGCCTTAGCCCCTAGCTGGCTCCCGATAGCACTTTTCTCCCCAGGTCTGGGTTGATTCCCATCTCATGAGGATGAAGAGGTGTTACTCTGGCTCAGATGGGCTTCAGGACCCCCTAACCCTGCCACCGTCTCAGCAGGAACTTTTTTGGCTCTTGGCTAGGGGTGGGGTCCCCCAGAGCTGGGCCACTCCCTCCCTCACTCTTGGGAACCTGTTGGCAGCATCAAGCCTTCCTGGCACAGCCTCCCCACCAGGCCGGCACCACAAGATGCTTCCTCCAGCTCCCCTCCAGGGAGGGGCCTGCTGGACCCATGCCTGCTCAGCCCCTCCTGGCAGTGGCTTGGCACTCAAGTGTGGGTGTCTGTGTGTGTGCATGTGAATGGGGAATCCTTGCTTCTGGAAATGTGGGTGTGCATCCCAAGCTTCAAATTGGAAGGTGGGAATTGTGTGCCTCTGCAGGTGCCTGTGATTTGGTGCTGAGCTGCCCAGGGATAAGGTTGCAGTGGGACTTGGATGTGTCAGAGCATGAATGTTTTGGGAAGATTCAAAAGATCTTTGGAATATGGACTGTCACCTGCCCAGGCAGGGATGCCCATGCAGTGTTCTCATGTAGAGGCATGGCCCTGAAGACTAGCCCTGCAGGGTATCCATGTAGGCCCTGGGGATAGGGGCATTACCCTGGGGCCCAGCCCTGTAGGCTGGGGTGGGGATGGGGGCGTAACCTTGGGGACCAGCTCTACAAGATACCCACGTAGTCCCCTGAGGTAGGAGCATATGCCTGGGGGCCACCTACACAGGTCCCTGGGATGAGGAATAAACCCGGAGGGCTGGTTCTTATCCTGGTCTGGAGTCCACAGGTCCAACTAAAGACCCTGCCTGCTGGCCTCCAGCCCATAGCCTCTGGGACTCAAGGTGGTCTCTTGGAAGACAGAATAATCACAGAGCATCTTCTTGGGACAGCTCCACCCTATCTGGCTTATCAGGTCTACCCATCCTGCCCTGTCCCCTCTGTTCCTTGCTACCAGCAGGAGCCAGCGGTTGGCTGGAAGTTTCCTCCTCAGCTTGTTCACTCACCTCCTTTCAGATTGTACCCCAGAATCCTCGCAGGCTGGAACCCTGCTCTCTCATCTCCTCCCTAGGCCTGGCTGCCCCTGTATGGACTCCCAGGCAGCCCCTCTCTCCAGATCCCTGTCTCCCCGCTTCACCCCCAACACTGGCTGGCCTTCAGAGTGGTGGCTTGGTCCATGCTGGCAGGAGGGAGGCGTGAGTCACCTCAGCGGCTCGGCTCGGGGAGAGGGCTAAGAATGTTCCCCCTGCGCAGCTCTGATGCTGTGTCTGTGACGCGGCTAGGGACAGATATAGGCCTGGAGCTCTGCTGCCTTGTTTTTTTTTTTGGACTCTGGAATGTAAATAGATGTTTCAAATAGAAACACTTTAACCTTTGGGTTAAAAAAAATCCACCCCGGATAAACACGGCCATGAGGGCCCAGGCAGCCTGGTGTTTCCCTCCCCACCCCCTTTCCCTGTCTCTTGATCGGTCTCCAGACAGGATGCAAGAGCCTATGGCTGAAAAAGCAGGTGTCCAGGGAAGCTTCTTTGGACAGTCTGAATTGTGCAGGTCTCCCAAGCCCAAGGCGTTGGAGCAACGGTCTTTCGAGGGTGGTGCCTGCCTGCCACCTCCAGCAGCATCTTTGGAACCCTATTTTAAGGGCAGCCTTTGCTCTCTGGGCTGTCTTGGTTGCTGCCATTGCCCAGCACCTAGCACAGTGCCTGGCACATGGATGAATGAATGTCACATGGGGAGGGCTGGAGTCCAGAATTGCTGGCAGGATTCCTGGGCTCTATTCTGGGTCTTGGACCTCTGGTTGAATAGAGACAGCTTTAGTGAGTCACCCCAGCGGGTGAGACAGAGCCTTAGCCTACCAAAGGACAGGGGCACTCTGCTGTTCTTTTTTTTTTTTTTTTTTTTGAGACGGAGTCTCGCTCTGTCACCCAGGCTGGAGTGCAGTGGCCGGATCTCAGCTCACTGCAAGCTCCGCCTCCCGGGCTCACGCCATTCTCCTGCCTCAGCCTCCTGAGTAGCTGGGACTACAAGCACCCGCCACCTCGCCCGGCTAGTTTTTTGTAGTTTTTAGTAGAGACAGGGTTTCACCGTGTTAGCCAGGATGGTCTTGATCTCCTGACCTCGTGATCCGCCCGTCTCGGCCTCCCAAAGTGTTGGGATTACAGGCTTGAGCCACCGCGCCCGGCCAACACTCTGCTATTCTTGCTTGAAGAGCGGGGCAGATCTCAGCATCTGCTCTTAGCGATCAGAGGTCTCCCTTGATGGATGGAGTCTCTGCCTGGCCACCCTGCCACAGCCCCCCAGTACACAGTGAGCACCACCATCATCCAAGCTGGGTTCTGGCTTGGGGAGCCTGGGAGTTTGAACTCTAGTCTGGGATTCTCAAGGACACAGAGGTGGGGAATTTTCTGCCTCCCTTATGTGGTCCCTGGATTCCCCTTTGTCCTGTACTGGGTGGAGCTGATGCTCAGACAATGTGCAGGACTTTATGAGACGGCATGGAGGAGGAGTCTGCTTTTCCCATGGAGGGAGGGTGTGAATCCTGCTTGTGCCAGGGAGGAATGCTGTGGACACTGGGAAGTGCCATGGGGTCCAAATTTGGTCTTAGGGCTTTCCCTGGATATTCTTGTTTGTGCTTTTCAGACTTTCTGGGTTTGACTGTGTGTGTAGGTATGTAGTGCCAGGAGGGGAAGAAGTGCAAGACTTGGGGGTGAGAGTGGAACTATTATAATGCACTAAGTGACAAGGCTATCAGGTACTTTCCCTGCCTTTTTTTTTTTTTTTGAGATGGAGTCTCGCAGTTTTGCCCAGGCTAGAGTACAGTGGTACGATCTCGGGTTGCCACAACCTCCACCTCCTGGGTTCAAGTGATTCTCCTGCCTCAGCCTCCCGAGTAGCTGGGACTGCAGGTGCACGCCACCATGCCCGGCTAATTTTTGTATTTTTAGTAGAGACAGGGTTTCACTGTGTTGGCCAGGCTGGTCTCGAACTCCTGTCCTCGTGATCCGCCTGCCTCAGCCTCCCACAGTGTTGGGATTACAGATATGAGCCACCACGCCTGGCCCTTGCCATATCTCTTTTAGGAAAGTATTGATAGCTATGGTGTATAATTGAGAAGGATCAGAGAGGTTAAGGAACTTACTGGACATGGTGGCTCATACCTGTAATCCCAGCACTTTGGAATACTGAGGGAGGAGGATCACTTCAGGCCAGGAGTTTGAGACCAGCCTGTGCAGCATAACCAGACCCTGTCTCTACAAGAAAATGTTTTTAAAAAGTTATCCAGGCATAGTGGCATGCACCTGTAGTTCTACCTACTCAGGAGGCTGAGGCAGGAGGATTGCTTGAGCCCAGGAGTTTGAGGCTGCAATGAGCCATGATCACTGTGTTCCAGCCTGGGTGCTATAACAAGACCCTATCTCTTAAAAAAAAGGGAATCTGCCCAAGATCACAGAGTAAGTGAGAGCTGGAATTTGAACTCAGGTCTCTGGGTAGGACCATTGCTAATCTACATAAAAGCTGTTTTTGGCTGGGCTGGGTGGCTCACACCTGTAATCCCAGCACTTTGGGAGGCCTAGGCGGGTGGATCACCCGAGGTCGGGAGTTCAAGACCAGCCTGACCAACATGGAGAAACCCCATCTCTACTAAAAATACAAAAAATTAGCTGGAGTGGTGGTGTATGCCTGTAATCCTAGCTACTCAGGAGGCTGAGGCAGGAGAATCGCTTGAACCTGGGAGGCAGAGGTTGCAGTGAGCTGAGATCGTGCCATTGCACTCTAGCCTGGGCAACAAGAGCGAGATTCTGCCTCAAAAAAAAAAGAAAAAAAAGCGCCGGGTGTGGTGGCTCACGCCTGTAATCCCAGCACTTTAGGAGGCTGAGGTGGGTGGATCACAAGGTCAGGAGATCGAGACCATCCTGGCTAACATGGTGAAACCCCATCTCTACTAAAAATACAAAAAATTAGCTGGTGTGGTGGCAGGCGCCTGTAGTCCCAGCTACTTAGGAGGCTGAGGCAGGAGAATGGTGTGAACCCGGGAGGCGGAGCTTGCAGTGAGCAGAGATTGTGCCCCTGCACTCCAGCCTGGGCGACGCAGCGAGACTCCGTCTCAAAAAAAAAAAAGCTTCTTTTGTGCAGATTTTTAAAAGGTGGCCCTTCTTCTGGTTAGATACGTCCTCATACCAGTGTGCATGGCCTGGCGATTGGAGCTTGGGTTAGATTTCAGCCCCAACTCACCCCTTTAGATGAGAGCCCATGTGCAATATGCAACCTACACAGCCTTATGTGCTGGGCCTGTCACTGCGCTGAGCACAGGAACCATTCTGGCCTCAGGGGCCTCCTGGGGTTCTGAGAGAAGGCTTTATTTTCTGTAAATACTGAGGACCACTTGGTCTGTGGTCTTCCTCCCTGAGGGGATTTTAGCCCAAGGAGAGAAGGGGGCTCAGGAACAAAGTTGAACACCAGCCCCCGTACAACCTCCTGTAGCCCCGTCCCCCGCCTCATCCCCTCTTCTTGTTTTTGAGACCCTCAGCTGTCCCTTCCCTGCCACACAGCTGCCAGACAGGAAATCAGATTAACTGTGTCCACACACACAGCTGTAACAGCTGTTAGGTTGGCAGCAGGCAGCCTGGGGACACTGTGAGACAGTGGTTCTCAAACTTTTGGTTGCATCAGTATTACCAAAGGAATGTATTAAAATGCAGATTCTCAGACCTTGACACCCTGGCCCCCCCCCCCCCGCCACCGCCACAAAGGTTTGGATTCCGTAGGGCAGCCCAGGAACCAAAGATTTAAACTCATGTCTCAGGTGATTCTGATGCGAGTAGACTCAGCCCATCCTTGGAGTAAGAGCTGTGTGGCCATGGGTCACAGGGCCCAGCAGTCAACCAGTGGATGTCCTCAGCATCCCTGGAAGGCCTTGGTGGGTCTTGGGACTCCTGGGAGAAGGGCCTATACAGGAGGAGGGAGGCTGTCGCCCCAGAGAGAGGTGAATCCAACTCCCAGCTGCCTGTTAGTCGGGAGAAAGGATGTTTCCAGCCACCAGGGAGCAGGTGTCTAAACCCCAGTGGAATGGGGGATTATGGCAAGCAGCCAGGTAGGCAGGGCACCCTGCTGGACACCCAGGGCTGTGCTGTGCTTGGGGAATGGAGGCGGATCTGCTTTGGAGCCCCTGCCATTTCACCCCAGGTGTGGAGCAAACAGTCCTAGCAACAGCTGCAGACTTTGAATGGTTAGTGTGCCTTTTACTTGCCTGTAGCTTTGTACCCAGGTATATGCCAGAAATGGCTGGACTGGGAAATGGGAGTCTACTTCCCCAGAGAGCATCCCAGGATCAACTACCAACTCTATCTGTGCCAGTGAGAGATGCTTTGTGCCTTCCATCAGGGCTCTGCATCCCGAGCTTAAGGTCCTTCAGAGTCACAGTCTGCCTCAAGGTTTCTGGGGGTTCCCTGCACTTGATCCCATTCTCCCCTGCACTCCTGGGCTCTGATGTTCTGGGGACCAACCAGGTGTCCTTGTCTAGATCTCTGGATCCTTAATACAGAGTTTGACCCCTTGTTGCATCTCTCGTTCAGTTTGAGATCGGGCCTTAGTGTTTCCCCTTCTGTTTTTTAGTGGGGAGCAGACAGAGAGCCAGAAGAGCTGGTATTAAGCCCTGGGTCCTCCATCTCCTTTCCAGGTGACCTTGGGCAAGTCTCTTCCTTCTCTGGCCTCACTTTCCTCCTCTGAAAACTGGGGGAATTGAGTTGCTGATCTTCAGGCCCTTCCTTCCCTGACACTCTAAGGGTCTCTGAGGTCAGTTTTACATTGTATCTGCTTTGTGGGAAGAGGGGCTTAGTGCCTCCCATGTCCTCAACCCAGGAGGATGTGGACTAGAACTGGGGAGAGAGGTGTCACCTGCAGTGGGGCTCAGTGAGGTTAGAGCCCAGGGAAGAATTTTGGACTGCTTGCAGCTGGGGGCCCCGAGAGCAAGGCCCGAAACTTGTGCTCATCTGTGCTAAGTAATGTTTTTGAGGGACAAAAGGGATCCCATAGCTGTGGCCTGAGCCACAGAGCACAGAGTGGCCCTTCCTGGAGGTAGTGAGGCAGGTGAGATGGCCTGGAAGTGCGGGAGTGGGAAGGACGCAGCTCTCAGAGATTCCTCCTCTGGCATTGACACCTAGCCACTGGCTGCACTGGCTTGTGTTGTGTGTGACCCACAAGAAGGGCTTTGTTTGTGACAGGACCACAGAGTGACATTCAGACAGTCTGAAATGAGTGCTAAGACTTCCCTCTGGTGGGAGTCTGAGGCTGGCACCCTTCTGTTTTGTAGTAGAATCCAGGTGGTCTGTGAAGTTGGCCCCACTTAAAAGATTTGGGAATTCTAAGTATTTCATTTTATGCGCTTTATTATTTATTTATTTATTTAATTTATTTATTTTGAGACAGAGTCTTGCTCTGTTGCCCAGGCCGGAGTGCAGTAGTGCAGTCTCACCTCACTGCAACCTCCGCTTCTGGGTTCAAGCAATTCTCCTGCCTCAGTCTCCTGAGTTTGTGAGACCACAACTGGTTAATTTTTGTATTTTTAGTAGAGACGGGGTTTCACCACGTTGGCCAGGCTAGTCTTGAACTCCTGACCTCAAGTGATCCTCCTACCTCGGGGTCCCAAAGTGCTGGGATTATAGGTGTGAGCCACTGAACCTGGCCGATTTTATGCACTTTAGAAACATCCTGAGAAGGCCAGGCATGGTAGCTCATGCCTATAATCCCAGCACTTTGGGAGGCTGAGGCAGGCGGATCACCTGAGGTCAGGGGTTTGAAACCAGCCTGGCCAATGTGGTGAAATCCCATCTCTACTAAAAATACAAAATTAGCTGGGCGTGGTGGTGCATGCCTGTAATCCCAGCTACTTGGGAGGCTGAGGCAGGAGAATCACTTGAACTTGGGAGGCAGAGGTTGCAGTGAGCCGAGATCATGCCATTGCACTCCAGCCTGGGCAACAAGAGCGAAATTACATCTCAAAAAAAAAAAAAAAAAAAAACATTCTGAGAAGTGGTCCACAGGCTTCAGTAGATTGCCGAAAGAGTTCAGGACACAAGAAATATTAGGAGCCATTAATAATAGCCCTGCCTGGCACCTCTTGATCTTCCCAGGCTCTGTGCCAAGCTCCTCCGTGTACATTCTCCTGAGCCTAACTACCCTGGCAGGTGGGTGCTCTTCTGCCTCCCAGTTTATAGATGCCTGCATGAAGCGCAAGGTGGTGCTCCGTGCCTTGCCCTAGGAAGGGGGGTGCCTGAATTGAACCCCAGCGTCCTCTCACTCCAGAGCCCTTGCTCTTAACCACTATGTGATGTGTGTTCACTTGTGTTACTTAAGGAATTGTGAAAATTGCTAGGTGAGAGTCAGACACAGCTTGCCTGTGTGGAAATAGTATCTGAATTGTGGTAGAACCTGTTGAGCCTAAATTGGCCTCACTAGTCACACAAGAGCACAGAAATAGATCATGGGAAACTGTCCTTGGTGGGGAGGGGTCATTGGTGTCACAGCGTCATGGGCTCAGGGTGTGAAATGCTGTTCTCCACCTCCTTCCAAACTCCCTCAGGCCAAGACAGGAACAAGAGCCTTTCCCCAACCTCCAAGAGACAGAACAAGGTAATTAGAAGCTGCTGACTCCCCAGCTGGGTGAGGGAAGTCCTGAGGGCCTGGGTGCTGGTGGGAGATTCTGCCCTCCAGGGTAGGCCAGTTACCCAGGGCTGTCTCTTAAAAAAAGGGAACCTGGGCCGGGTGCAGTGGCTCACGCCTGTAATCCCAGCACTTTGGGAGGCCAAGGTGGACAGATCACCTGAGGTCGGGAGATAGAGACCATCCTGGCTAACACGGTGAAACCCTGTCTCTGCTAAAAATACAAACGATTAGCCAGGTATAGTGGCACATGCCTGTAGTCCCAGCTACTCAGGAGGCTGAGGCAGGAGAATCGCATGAACCTGGGAGGTGGACGTTGCAGTGAGCCGAGATAACCGCACCACACTCCAGCTTGGGCCACAGAGAGAGACTCCGTCTCAAAACAAAACAAAACAAAACAAAACAAAAAGAGAACCTGCTCGGGCATGGTGGATTATGCCTGTAATCCCAGCACTTTGGGAGGCCGAGGCAGGCAGATCACGAGGTCAAGAGATCAAGACCATCCTGCCCATCATGGTGAAACCCCGTCTGTACTATAAAAATATAAAAATTAGCTGGGTGTGGTGGTGCGCACCTGTAGTCCCAGCTACTCAGGAGCCTGAGGCAGGAGAATCGCTTGAACCCGGGAAGCGGAGGTTGCAGTGAGCCGAGATTGCACCACTGCACTATTCCGGCCTAGCAAGAGAGTGAGACTGTGTCAAAAAAAAAAGGGAACCTGCACAAGGTCACAGAGTAAGTGAGAGCTGGAATTTGAACTCAGGTCTCTGGGTAGGAACATTGCTAATCCACATAAAAGCTTCTTTGTGCAGATTTTTAAAAGGTGGCCCTTCTTCTGGATTGATACGTCCTCATGCCAGTGTGCATGGCCTGGCGATTGGAGCTTGGGTTAGATTTCAGCCCCAACTCACCCCTTTAGATGAGAGCCCATGTGCAATATGCAACCTACACAGCCTTATGTGCTGGGTCTGTCAGTGCGCGTCCACAGTTTGTGCTCCTAGAGCACAGGAACCATTCTGGCCTTGGGGGCTTCCTGGGGTTCTGAGAGGAGGCTTTGTTTTCGGTAAATACTGGGGACCACTTGGTCTGTGGTCTTCCTCCCTGAGGGGATTTTAGCCCAAGGAGAGAAGGGGGCTCAGGAACAAAGTTGAACACCAGCCCGCGTACAACCTCCCTGCTCCCCTCCCCCTACCTCATCTCCTCTATTATTTTTGAGACCCTAACCTGTCCCAGGGCTGGCTTACACTGAGCACATAAGACACTCCCCACGTGGGAACCAGACTGCACACGTGTGTGTTCAGAGGGAACCCCCTTGTGCTAGGAGTCAGGACACCTGGGTTCAGATTCCTGTTTTCCTGCTGCTTAGCTGGTAGGATCATCTGCAGAGTAGCCTCTCTAAGAGGCTTGGTTTCCTCACCTGTGTCTTGAGGGTATTGAAACAGATGATCTCCAAGGTCCCTTTCACTCACTCTTCTCTTGTGAAGGCAGCTTCTCAGATCCAGGGAGTGTCTACACGGACCTCATTTATGTCCTGTATAGACATTCGAAAGGGCATAATAATGCCCCATGCCTTGTACCCTATGCCCCTTGGGTCCCCTCCCCTCCTCCTAGCTTTCTGGGGCTGGTGGCTCCTGGAGCAGGGTCTTTGTTTTTTTTTGAGACGGAGTCTCGCTCCTCTGATGCCCAGGCTGGAGTGCAGTGCAGTGGCGTAATCTCGGCTCGCTGCAAGCTCCGCCTCCTGGGTTTACGCCAGTCTCCTGCCTCAGCCTCTCAAGTAGCTGGGACTACAGGCGCCTGCCACCACGCTTGGCTAATTTTTTGTATTTTATAGCAGAGACGGGGTTTCACTGTGTTAGCCAGGATGGTCTCAATCTCCTGACCTCGTGATCCGCCTGTTTCGGCCTCCCAAAGTGCTGGTATTACAGGCGTGAGCCACCGTGCCCGGCCGGAGCAGAGTCTTTTTAAAAATTAATTTTATTTTAGGCCAGGCGCAGTGGCTCACGCCTGTAATCCCAGCACTTTGGAAGGCCGAGGTGGGCAGATCAACGAGGTCAGGAGATCGAGACCATCTTGACTAACATGGTGAAACCCCGTCTCTACCTAAAAATACAAAAAATTAGGTGAGTGTGGTGGCACGTACCTGTAGTCCCAGCTACTCAGGAGGCTGAGGCAGGAGAATCGCTTGAACTCGGAAGGCGGAGGTTGCAGTGAGCCAAGATGGTGCCACTGCACTCCAGCCTGGCGACAGAGCAAGACTCCGTCTCAAAAAAAAGGAAAAAAAATTATTTATTTATTTTGAGACGGAGTCTCGCCCTGTTGTTGCCCAGGCTGGAGTGCAATGGCGCGATCTCGGCTCACTACAACCTCCACCTCCTGGGTTCAAGAGATTCTCCTGCCTCAGCTGCCCAAGTAGCTGGGATTACAGGTGTGGGCCACCATGCCTGGCTAATTTTTGGGTTTTTTTTTGTATCTTTAGTAGAGATGGGGTTTCACCATGTTGGCCAGGCTGGTCTGAAACTCCTGACCTTGTGATCCGCCTGCCTTGGCCTCTCAAAGTGCTGGGATTATAGGCATGAACCACTGCGCCTGCTCTTATTTTTATTTTTATTTTATGGAGCAGGGTCTTTTAGAGCCAGGTGCTAATAAGCCTCTTGGGTCTGCCAGGCAGGTCCACACTGTGCCAGCTGCCTCCCCCGAGGGCTTCTCTAGGGGGAACTAAAGGTCCCATTTCCTTGCTGGCCAGGGTTCTTGTCACAGGGATTCTTGAGTTGGAGATGCTGTCTCTTGAGAGGGAGCTGGGACCTGGGGTGCAGCTCATGGTGTGTTCAGAGCAGGGGGAAGGCTTGGCCTTGCTCTTGGGAAGCTAGATGTGTTTTTTACTGTGAACTCTTGTTCCCAAGGCACTGCTGAAACCTGTCCCTCATGGCCCAGAGCCACTTGTCTGTTTGGAGGCAGTGTCTCTTTGCTTAGACACCGTTTTTTAGACTAAGGCTGTGCTGGCAGTAGTCTCAGGGGTTGCCCCGCGAGCACCTACATCATCTCCCCCCGAGGATCAGGCTCTCCCTCATGCTGCCTGAATCTGCCCCAGAGGCCCCCAGTGGGCTCATAGGGTTCCTGAAGAGGAGGCAGGCCCAGCAGGATGGGAAAGAAGTGTCACTCAGGTGGTGCACTGCCCATGGCCACTTGTGCTCGTGAGCTGGGCAGGGCAGCTCCTGAGCCGGAACTTGCTATTTTTCTGGCCCCTCCCATGGCAGCCCCAAGGCCGGGCGCGGTGGCTCACGCCTGTAATCTTGGCACTTTGGGAGGCTGAGGCGGGCAGATCATAAGGTCAGGAGATCGAGACTATCCTGGCTAACACGGTGAAACCCCGTCTCTACTAAAAATACAAAAACATAGCCAGGTGTGATGATGGGCACCTGTAGTCCCAGCTACTCAGTAGGCTGAGGCAGGAGAATGGCGTGAACCCAGGAGTTGGAGCTTACAGTGAGCCAAGATTGTGCCACTGCACTCCAGCCTGGGCAACAGAGCGAGACTCTGTCTCAAAAAAAAAAAAAAGAAACACACAGCCCCACCCACCCAGCAACCCAGGCTGGGACTTCCCATGGAGGCAGGGTGGTCAATCCCGCAGAAAACCAGAGGTCAGGATGGTGTTGCTGCTTGTTCCTGAGGCCGCCACTCCCAGGAGAAGGAAGGTTCTCAGTCCCGGGAAAGAGGAAAGTAGAGCCAGGTGGGGGGCCCAGGGCTTTCCCCCGGAGCCTTACCTCTGACCTCCGCAGGAGGTGGCTTTCCTGGCCTCTTGATTCCTATCAGAGTGAGACCCTGGCAGGTGACGGAAGGACCCAGGGCCTTGTCCTCCCCTGTGACCCTTTCCCTGCCTTTCTTTTCCTTTCTTTTTTCTGCTTTCTTTCTTTTCTTTTTGAGACAGAGTTTCACTCTTGTTGCCCAGGCTGGAGTGCAATGGCGCGATCTTGGCTCACTGCAACCTCTGCCTCCCGGATTCAAATGATTTTCCTGCCTCAGCCTCCCGAGTAGCTGGGATTATAGGCATGCATCACCACACCCAGCTAATTTTGTAATTTTAGTAGAGATGGGGTTTCTCCATGTTGACCAGGCTGGTCTTGAACTCCTGACCTCAAGTGATCCACCTGCCTCGGACTCCCAAAGTGCTGGGATTACAGCCACTGTGCCCGGCTCTGCCTGGCCTTTCAGTGGGGCTCTTTGCTAGCCAGAGCTCTTGGCCTGTCCTCTTAGGGAACAGTGTGCCTTTGTCTACCCTCTTTTTTTTTTTTTTTTTTGAGATGGAGTCTCACTCTGTCACCCAGGCTAGGGTACAGTGGCATGATCTATACTCACTGCAACATCTGCCTCCTGGGTTCAAACAATTCTTCCTGCCTCAGCCTCCTGAGTAGCTGGGATTACAGGTGCCCACTACCATACCCAACTAATTTTTGTATTTTTAGTAGAGATGGGGTTTCGCCACATTGGCCAGGCTGGTCTTGAACTCCTGACCTCAGGTGATCCCGCCCACCTCAGCCTCCCAAAGTGCTGGGATTACAGGCGTGAGCCACCTCGCCCAGGCCCATCTATCCTCTTCTTTCCCCAGAGGTTCCCCAGCCTTCCTAGGTCCACCAGGAGGCGGCCAAGAGCCTCTTCCTATCATGACACACCCAGGTGCTTGGTGCTGATGGCAGCTGCTGCCACCTGCTCTGCTCATGCCAGGCTGGCAGAGGGCACAGATCCTTGAGAGTTCAAGGCCTGCCCGGCTCCAGGGTCTGTGCCTGGGCAGACTATTCATGGGGCTCCATGCCCCTCCTTTCCCTGACTCAGGCAGAGCAGCCATGGCCCCTTCCACTTTGGGTGGAGCAGGTTGCTACCTGGCAAACCCCTGGGGTGCTGCATACCACCCAGGCCCTGCAGGCCCTGCAAATTAATATTCTGGAGTCGCCTGTGCTTCCTGTTTGCATGGGAACAAGGCTGCATGGCAGGGCCCTCTGCCTGCCCTGCCACCTGCATACCAATAGGACTGTGGCTCCCACTGCAGCTCTGGGCCTAACATCTCTGCTGCTGCAGTGGCAGTGACAGTCTGGTGGGAGATTCCCCTTGCCTGAGCCCATGTGCTTTCTGCAGGGCTCTTGCAAGGGAAGCCAGTACTGCTGGTGACAGTTCCAGCTCTAGGCAGGGTTATCTGCTGGGAGCCAGGAGTGCTTGGACCCCTGCCCTTCTCTGGGCAGGCGGGCTGGCATCCGGCTCCTACAACCCCGGCATTGCCGGGAGCAGCAGGCTGAAGCCCGTCCATCGCTTGGCTGAGTGATCAGAGTGCCACGGGCCAAGCCAGCCTTGACTAGGAACAGATAACCCTCCGGCCAGCTCAGGGCCTTGCTGAGCACTTCACGGGCTGGGGAGACCTGAGCTGGCTGCCATTTCCTTGCCACCATCATGGACCGTGGCTGGCTACCTCCAGGAGGGCCTTCTGCAGTTTCCAAGGACCCTTCCTCCTGGTGCTGGGGCAGGATATGGGTTGGGAAGGAGGATGAGTATGTGTAACCCCACCCTCTGGCCACATCTGGCCACTTCTGCACATGTGACTCTGGCCTTGTGGCCACAGAGTCGTCAGTACGGCTGGCGGGAAAACCACAGAGGAATGTTCCCAACCATGCTTGGGGAGAAGAGGCTGGTGGGGACTGCCACATCGTGGTGCTCACCCTTTACCTTCTCCCACCCCGCCCTGCCTGCAGGGGCTTCCAGAGGCCATACTGCAGGCATGCGGGTGGCATGGCCTTGGCCTCCAGCAGGCCTTGCTCCTGCCTTGGTGACACCCATTCAGTGCTAGGTTCTCTGGAGAGATCCAGACCCATCTAAACAGGTGTGGGGGCCTCTCTTAGCCCACCCTTTGCCACCTCCTACCTCCCACCTCCCTCTTGTCTCTTTAAAAATTTTTCGGCTGGGTGTGGTGGCTCACACCTGTAATCCCAGCACTTTGGGAGGCCGAGGCAGGTGAATCACCTGAGGTCAGGAGTTCAAGACCAGCCTGACCAACATAGTGAAACCCCGTTTCTACTAAAAATACAAAAATTAGCTTGGCCTGGTGGTGGGCGCCTGCCAAGGCAGGAAAATTGCTTGAAACCAGGAGGCAGAGGTTGCAGTGAGCCGAGATTGTGCCATTGCACTCCAGCCTGGGTGACAAGAGCGAAACTCTGTCTCAAAAAATTAAAAAACAACCCCGCCCCCCGCGCCTCTTAATGCTGGGGGGTGATCTGGAGAGAGCCCAGCTCATGAGGGCAGGAGATAGTGGTAGCCAAAAGGATTTGGGGGGTCCTTTCTTCCCAGGCCTGGGCTGGAGTGGGCCACTTTGCCACAGGAGCATTCCCAGCCCCTCGTGACCTCTCTGGGCTGTAGCGAGGAGAGTGAGGGCTTTCTTTGGAGAAAGAAGTAGAAGAGAAACAGGAATGGGTTGTCCCTGCCTCTCTCACTTCCGCCTTCCCAGGCAGTGGTATCCTGCCTTCCCCTTCCTGGCTGGAGGCTTTGTGGGGTGTGGGCTGTGCTTGGGGCTCCCTGCTGGTGTGGTGTTTGCCCAGTTGTCCTGGCAACCACAGGGCAGTGGTGGGGAGTGACATGCAGTGACCCGAGAACCGTGTGTAGGGACAAAGAAGTGGAGACCTAGCCTTCCCATAAGCCCATTGGAACCTCAAGCTGCTCGGCCCATTGTCCATGTGGGGCCTGGACCCAAGGTCTTGGAACCCAGCAGGTCCTCCACTGCCTTCCTCTCCCCAGCAGCCTTCCTCTCCCCAGCCAGTTCTCCCTAGGACCAGAGTTCTGAGATATCTGCCGAAGCTCCCGCCCTCCCCCTGCCGTTACCCTTCTTCCTGTCTGATTCCCTTTCCTTTCCTGTCTCCTCCTCCCACCTCCTCCCTGCTGCCTGCCCGCCCATCCTCTCATTCCCCCTCCCCCCAGGCACAGCTGCTGTTTGGCTCACTCTATATATAGCGGCATTTTCAGGGTAATTACAATAAAACTGTTGAAAGGAGATAATCCAGCAAAGGAAACGAGTCTGACTCCCAGCCCCCTCCTGTCCCTGGCTTGGTGCAGCCCTGCACCCGCTTTCTCCAAGGTCTTCTATTCCCACCCCACTCCCATTCCCACAGCCTCTCTCTCTCCTGCCCAGTGTGCCCCATATAGGGATGAGGCCCCAGAAGGGGACAGAGGGTAGAGATATCCAGAAGGTCTCCACCAGCCTCTCCTGGGGTTACCAAGGGCAGTGTCAGTCCTAGAACCAACCTCTGTGCCTCAGTTTCTCTTCTAGTATGAGGCTTTGCATGGGGCATGGTGTTGAGAAATAGGAGTGGGCACAGTGGTTAAAAGCTTAGGATTTGGACTCATATTCTGGTTCTTTGATCACCTAGCTGTGTCTGGTTGCTACTTAAACTTCTCTAAATCTCAGTTTCCTCATCAGTAAAATGGGGTAATAATAGCATCTAAGTCATAGGTAACCATGACATTTAAATGAGTCATTCTTGTAAAATGCCCAGAGATGTTGACTATCAATGATAATACTATGTGTTGAAGGCTGGGCAGTGGCTCATGCCTATAATCCCAGCACTTTGGGAGGCTGAGGTGGGAGGATCGCTTGAGCCTAGGAGTTTAAGGCCAGCCGGGGCAACATAGTGAGACCCTGTCTCTACTAAAGATTTAAAAATTAGCCTGGTGCATTGGCATGCTCCTGTAGTCCCAGCTACTTGGGAAGCTGGGAGAGTTGCTTGAGGTTGATTGAGGCTGTTAGGAGCCATGATCATGCCATTGCATTCCAGCCTGGGCAACAGAGCAAGACCTTGTCTCTGATATATATATATATATATATATATATAGGTAGAGAGATACACACACATATGTATATATATACACACACGCACATAAAATGTGTTGAGTACTCACAATCTGTCAGGTACCGCTTCATGTTTATGCATGTTTTCTTTTTTCTTGAGGTGGAGTCTCGCTCTGTCACCCAGGCTGGAGTGCAGTGGCGCAATCTTGGCTCACTGCAACCTCCGCCTCCAGGGTTAAAGCGATTCTCCTGCCTCAGTCTCCTGAGTAGCTGGGACTACCGGCATGTGCTACCATGCCCAGCTAGTTTTTTTTTGTTTTTAGTAGATACAGGGTTTCACTGTGTTAGCCAGGGTGGTCTTGATCTCCTGACCTCGTGATCTGCCTGCCTCAGCCTCCCAAAGTTCTGGGATTACAGGCGTGAGCCACCGCGCCCGGCCCTTTTTTTTTTTTTCCTCCTTTCCCTGGAGACAGTCTTGCTCTGTCACCCAGGCTAGAGTACAGTTGCATGATCTTGGCTCACTGCAACCTCCGCCTCCCGGGGTTTAAGAGATTCCCATGCCTCAGCCACCTGAGTAGCTGGGATTACAGGTGTGCACCATCACGCCCAGCTAATTTTTGTATTTTTAGTAGAGAGGGGGTTTCGCCATGTTGGCCAGGCTGGTCTTGAACTCCTTGCCTCGGGTGATCTGCCTGCCTCAGCCTCCCAAAGTAACCTGAGATTCCAGATGTGAGCCACCGTGCTTGGCCTATATTTTCCTATTGAAGTTCATGGGTTCAGCCTCATTTAATTAAGGTAAAATGTTGCATCTATGGAGCAGAGGGATTTGATTTCCCCTCTGTCTCTGATCTCTTTGGGTCTCCTAGAATCCTGCCTGGTAGTGTTTGGGCCTCAGGCATGACCGGAGTCTGGGGCTGGGCCCACTAACTCCTTCCTGTCTCTTCTGCCCACAGTGGAGGTGAAGCCGGTGCTGCCAAGAGCCATGCCCAGTTCCATGGGGGGTGGGGGTGGAGGCAGCCCCAGCCCTGTGGAGCTACGGGGTGCTCTGGTGGGCTCTGTGGATCCCACACTGCGGGAGCAGCAACTGCAGCAGGAGCTCCTGGCGCTCAAGCAGCAGCAGCAGCTGCAGAAGCAGCTCCTGTTCGCTGAGTTCCAGAAACAGCATGACCACCTGACAAGGCAGCATGAGGTCCAGCTACAGAAGCACCTCAAGGTGAGCGAGAGGGGTGCGGGGGGCCTCCCAGGCCTCCGCCCCCCGCCCCCCGCCCAGGCCTGGCTCACTCCTGCCTCCCTCCCCATGCCCCTGCAGCAGCAGCAGGAGATGCTGGCAGCCAAGCAGCAGCAGGAGATGCTGGCAGCCAAGCGGCAGCAAGAGTTGGAGCAGCAGCGGCAGCGGGAGCAGCAGCGGCAGGAAGAGCTGGAGAAGCAGCGGCTGGAGCAGCAGCTGCTCATCCTGCGGAACAAGGAGAAGAGCAAAGAGAGTAAGGCAGGGACTCCTGGGACCTCCTAGGGCCCCACCCATGACGCCTGCCCCTGCCATGGGGGGTCTGGCCCTAAGCAGCCAGGTCAGTTGTGCCCTGTCCTGCAGGTGCCATTGCCAGCACCGAGGTAAAGCTGAGGCTCCAGGAATTCCTCTTGTCGAAGTCAAAGGAGCCCACACCAGGCGGCCTCAACCATTCCCTCCCACAGCACCCCAAATGCTGGTAATGGCCCTGGGCAGGCACGGGTGGGCATAGGTGAGCCGCTCAGGGGCTGCCTGGCTATAGGATGGCAAGGGGCTTCTGCCCCGTGCCCATATATGGGCCCTGCAATCTCTCCTTAGAGACAGGACCTCCATCCCTGGTTTATTTCCTCATTCTTTCCCCGAGATCCATGTCCTCTTCCTATATACAAACGATTTTTCATCAATGTAGATTGCCAGGTGGCAGGTCCAGCAGGCTGGGTGATAACCTAGATCTGCTTCCATCCCCACCCCCACCCCCAGGGGAGCCCACCATGCTTCTTTGGACCAGAGTTCCCCTCCCCAGAGCGGCCCCCCTGGGACGCCTCCCTCCTACAAACTGCCTTTGCCTGGGCCCTACGACAGTCGAGATGACTTCCCCCTCCGCAAAACAGGTAAGTGGGTCCCCCACCTGGCCTCCCAGAATATGGCTCCCGGGAGGCAGAGGTGGGCTTGTGGCAGTGTCAGCCCTGACCACAGTGGGCTTGACTGCAGATGTGTGCTGCTGTGCGTGTATCTGAACCTCAGTTACCTTCTCTCCAGCCTCTGAACCCAACTTGAAAGTGCGTTCAAGGCTAAAACAGAAGGTGGCCGAGCGGAGAAGCAGTCCCCTCCTGCGTCGCAAGGATGGGACTGTTATTAGCACCTTTAAGAAAAGAGCTGTTGAGATCACAGGTGCCGGGCCTGGGGGTAAGGGCTGCTCTCATGTACCTGTTCTGAGGGTCTGGGAATCGGGGGTGGGGGGTAGTTCAGAGCAGGCCCAGGTGACAACCACTTCTCCTATAGCGTCGTCCGTGTGTAACAGCGCACCCGGCTCTGGCCCCAGCTCTCCCAACAGCTCCCACAGCACCATCGCTGAGAATGGCTTTACTGGCTCAGTCCCCAACATCCCCACCGAGGTACAGGCCTGGCTGAGGGCTGGTGGGGCGGGGACAGAGCTGCTCCTTCCCATGGAAGAAAGAGTGCAGCTCCTTCCAGTCTGTCTGCCTGAGCGCCCAGCAGAGACCTCTCTGCCCACATGAATAGGCTGGAGGGTCCTTGCTTGGACTTAATTGCATCAAAGGGGAATTTGTCCCACAGGACTATGAAGAGCCCTGATGGCTCAGTCTCCCTCAGTGGGAGCTCAGGGTAGAGGGAACTGGGCACCATTCAGAGAACTTGGTCTTGGCCCCAGGTTGCCCTCCCTTGTTGCCTCCCTTTGCACACTCTCATTCCTGTCTCTTCTCACTGCTCCCCAGATGCTCCCCCAGCACCGAGCCCTCCCTCTGGACAGCTCCCCCAACCAGTTCAGCCTCTACACGTCTCCTTCTCTGCCCAACATCTCCTTAGGGCTGCAGGCCACGGTCACTGTCACCAACTCACACCTCACTGTAAGTACAGGGCACATACCCCATCTTTCCTCTGGTGTTGAGGTCACAGGTCCTGCATGCCCCCAGCTGGGGTTTTCCCCTTCCAAGGCCCTAAGGAAGATTGGTTGGTCCTACCCAGAGCTGGGGGGTAGACAGTGGGTAGATGGGGATGCTGGTCCAAAGTTGGCAGGACTGAGGCTGTATAAGCCCCTCCCTTCACCCCCCAGGCCTCCCCGAAGCTGTCGACACAGCAGGAGGCCGAGAGGCAGGCCCTCCAGTCCCTGCGGCAGGGTGGCACGCTGACGGGCAAGTTCATGAGCACATCCTCTATCCCTGGCTGCCTGCTGGGCGTGGCACTGGAGGGCGACGGGAGCCCCCACGGGCATGCCTCCCTGCTGCAGCATGTGCTGTTGCTGGAGCAGGCCCGGCAGCAGAGCACCCTCATTGCTGGTGAGTGGACAGGCAGCTGTGCAAGGGAGGGGACTCAGGACCAACAGTCAGGGATACTCTCCAGCCCTGTCACAGTTAGTTCCCTTTAGCAGAATCAACAGCATCAGTGATTTCTTCCACATTCTGGAAACATGGGATACCTATAGGATGCCGGGCACTGTTCTTGACAAAATCTGCTGCCATCTTGGAGTTCACATCCCAGAGCAGTGCTGTTCAGTAGAAACAACACAATCTACGTACATAATTTCTAGCATCCACATTAAAAAATGTAAAAAGAAGCAAATGGAGCCATACATGGTGGTTCACGCCTGTGAGCCCAGCACTTTGGAGACCAAGGCAGGTGGATCGCTTGAGGAGAGGAGCTTGAGACCAACCTGGCCAACATGGTGAAATCCCATCTCTACTAAAAATACAAAAATTAGCTGGGCATGGTGGTGGGCACCTGTAATCCCAGCTACTCAGGAGGCTGAGGCAGGAGAATCGCTTGAACCCAGGAGGTGGAGGTTGCAGTGAGCTGAGATCGCGCCATTGCTCTCGAGCCTGGGCAACAGAGTGAGACTCCATCTTAAAAAAAAAAAAAAAGAAGCAAGTGGAATTGATTTCACCACATATATTTAACTCAGTATGTCCAGAATATTATAATTTCTGACGCAGTTATTCTTCCTATTTTTAAACTTTTGTAGAGACAGGATCTTGCTGTGTTGCCCAGGCTGGTCTTTTTTTCTTTTTTTTTGAGACTGTCTCACTCTGTCGCCCAGGCTAGAGTGCAGTGGTGTGATCTTGGCTCACTGCAATCTCCACCTCCCAGGTTCAAGCAATTCTCCTGCCTCAACCTCCTAAGTAGCTGGGATTATAGGCGCCTGCCACCATACCTGGCTAATTTTTGTATTTTTAGTAGACCTGGGGTTTCACCATCTTGGCCAGGCTGGTCTCGAACTCCTGACCTCAGGCGATCTGCTCGCCTCAGCCTCCCAAAGTTCTGGGATTACAGGCGTGAGCCACTGCACTTTTTTTTTTTGAGACAGAGTCTCACTGTGTCGCCCAGGTTAGAGTGCAGTGGCGGGATCTCTGCTCACTGCAACCTCCACCTCCTGGGTTCAAGCGGTTCTTTTGCTTCAGTCTCCTGAGTAGCTGGGGCTACAGGCATGTGCCACCACACCCAGCTAATTTTTTTTTTTTTTTTTTTTTTTGAGACAAAGTTTCACTCTTATTGCCCAGACTGGAGTGCAGTGACAAGATCTTGGCTCACTGCAACCTCTGCCTCTTGAGTTCAAGCGATTCTTCTGCCTTAGCCTCCCAAGTAGCTGGGATTACAGGTGTGTGCCACCATGCCTAGCTAATTTTTTGTGTTTTTATTAGAGACGAGGTTTCACCATGTTGGCCAGGTTGGTCTCGAACTCCTGACCTCAGGTGGTCTACCTGCCTTGGCATCCTAAAGTGTTGGAATTACAGGCGTGAGCCACTGTGCCTGGCCTAATTTTTGTATTTTTAGTAGAGACGGGGTTTCACCATGTTGGCCAACTTGGTCATGAACTCCTGACCTCAAGTGATCCACCTGCCTCAGCCTCCCAAAGTGCTGGGATTACAGGTGTGAGCCACTGCACTCAGCTGCCCGGGTTGGTCTTGAACTCCTGGGCCCAAGCCATCCTCCCGCCTTGGCCTCTCAAAGTGCTGGAATTCCAGGTGTGAGCCACTGTGCCTGGCCAGTATGCAGTTACCAATGAGATATTTTGCTTTTTGTTTCATACTAAGCCTTTGAAATCTAGTGTATACTTCACACTTATATCACATTTCAATTTAGATAGGCTTTGTTCAAGGGGTCAGTAGTCACATGTAACTAGTAGTTATGGGATTGGACAGCACAGCTTTAGACAGCCCTTAAGTACCTGTTGGCACCAGAAGAGGTTCTGCTTGAAAGATACATGATCCTGGCCCCATGTTTCCATGGTGGCAGGCACCTATAATCCCAGCTACTCAGGAGGCTGAGGCAGGAGAATCGCTTGAACCTGGGAGATGGAGGTTACCCTGAGCCCAGATCACACTGTTACACTCCAGCCTGGGTGACAAGAGCGAGACCCTCTCAAAAAAAACAAAAATTAGCTGGGCGTGGTGGCGTGCGCCTGTAATCCCAGTCACTGCGGAGGCTGAGGCAGGAGAATCTCTTGAATTGGGAAGGCGGAGGTTAAAGTGAGCCGAGATTGCACCACTGCATGCCAGGCTGGGCGACAGAGGGAGACTCTTTCTCAAAAAATAAAAATAAAAAAAAGAAAAAAGTCCTCCTCTCAGAGGAGCCACCTTGCCTTTTTCTAACTCACATAGAAGCTCTGCCTGGAAGAAGGGAGGGAGGAAGGATGGACTGTTCTGGGTTACAGGTTGCTTCCTAGCCTGGCGGGATCCACGGGGTCCATGATCAGGGAGGCCTTGTTGCACTTAGGGAGAACAAGTCATTCATTGTTCACGCAGAGGGCTCAAGACTACATGTGTACTCAGTTTATTCAGTTAAGCAAATTGAAGGGAAAAGATGGTGAATCCAGGAAGGCTTGCTGGAGGCGGTATCTTAGAGCTGTGAAACTCTTCATTCATGGGGAAGAGGAAGAATGGAGCTCAGGTTTGGGTGGAGGGTGCTCCAGGTCCCCCAGGTTTTTTCCTGAGTATGTAGGTGGTGATATTCCAGAGGGGGTTTTGGGGGCAAGATGCAGGGTCGGGGGGCAGTCAGGTGCTCTGACAATGGTGCTTAGTCATCACCCCTAACTCCATAGTGCCACTCCACGGGCAGTCCCCACTAGTGACGGGTGAACGTGTGGCCACCAGCATGCGGACGGTGGGCAAGCTCCCGCGGCATCGGCCCCTGAGCCGCACTCAGTCCTCACCGCTGCCGCAGAGTCCCCAGGCCCTGCAGCAGCTGGTCATGCAACAACAGCACCAGCAGTTCCTGGAGAAGCAGAAGCAGCAGCAGCTACAGCTGGGCAAGGTGAGCCTGGAAAGGCGAATGGCCTGGGGCTGTGCTGGGGGCAGGACATAGGAGAGCACCAGGCTGGCACGTGTCCTCCTTTCAGGCCAGACACGGTTGCTTGCGCTTATTTGGGAGGCTGAGGCGGGCAGATTGCCTGAGGTCAGGAGTTCGAGACCAGCCTGGCCAACATGGTGAAACCCTGTCTCTACTAAAAATACAAAAATTAGCCAGGCATGGTGGCAGGCACCTATAATTCCAGCTACTCAGGAGGCTGAGGCAGGAGAATCGCTTGAACCTGGGAGATGGAGGTTACACTGAGCCCAGATCACACCGTTACACTCCAGCCTGGGTGACAAGAGCGAGACCCTCTCAAAAAAAACAAAAATTAGCTGGGCGTGGTGGCGTGCGCCTGTAATCCCAGTCACTGGGGAGGCTGAGGCAGGAGAATCTCTTGAATTGGGAAGGCGGAGGTTAAAGTGAGCCGAGATTGCACCACTGCATGCCAGGCTGGGCGACAGAGGGAGACTCTTTCTCAAAAAATAAAAATAAAAAAAAGAAAAAAGTCCTCCTCTCAGAGGAGCCACCTTGCCTTTTTCTAACTCACATAGAAGCTCTGCCTGGAAGAAGGGAGGGAGGGAAGGATGGACTGTTCTGGGTTACAGGTTGCACAGCTGCTCCCCAACTCCCAGCTGATGTGCCCCCATATTCTGTTACCAGATCCTCACCAAGACAGGGGAGCTGCCCAGGCAGCCCACCACCCACCCTGAGGAGACAGAGGAGGAGCTGACAGAGCAGCAGGAGGCCTTGCTGGGGGAGGGAGCCCTGACCATGCCCCGGGAGGGCTCCACAGAGAGTGAGAGCACACAGGAAGACCTGGAGGAGGAGGACGAAGAAGAGGATGGGGAGGAGGAGGAGGATTGTATCCAGGTCAAGGACGAGGAGGGCGAGAGTGGTGCTGAGGAGGGGCCCGACTCGGAGGAGCCTGGTGCTGGTTACAAAAAAGTGAGCCCCGTCTCTGGTCCCGGCCCTTAGTCACCACCCCTCTGTCCTTCCCCACCCATGCCTTTGCCCTTGTCTTTCCCTCTCCCCCATCTGCAGTTTCCAGGCTATGCAGGAGCAGCTTTCTGTAGAGAGCAAAAGGGGAGTGGGAAGGAGGCCAGTGGGGAGAAGGGGGAGCTGTTTGTGTTGATCTCAGAGCTGTGTCTCCTAGGCTGCCAGTTCCCTCCCTGTCTCTGATACTGGCCTGCCTCTCTGCTTGTGTGTCTGTGTGTGTGTGCATGTGCGGGTGTGCACGTGTGCACACGTGGCCTGTGTGTATCTGCGTTTCTGCCTGCGTAGGGCCGGCTGTGCGTCGGTCCCTGTGCGTGCCTGTGCGTGTGTGTACACACACGCCCCCACTGTTACTACTGTTTGCCTCACGCCTAGCTGGCACTCCATTCATTGCGGACACAGCCGAGCCCTCCAGGCCTGACTCATCCCGCCCCCACCCCGCCCCCGCCCCCCCAGCCTCTTACCTCAATGCTACTCTTTGATGTGACTCATCATATCTCCCCCATCCCTCCTTGTCTCAGGAGATGTGTCTCCTGTCCCTAGAGGGAGCAAGTGGGAGGAGGTGGGGGAAGGAGGAGACTTGGAAGAAAAGGGCTGGATGGGGGCCCCTCTGGAGGCCCTGACAGGGCTTGCTGTCACCCCTGTCCTGGCTGAGTCTGACCCAGGCCCCCTCCCACTCTCCTCCCCTACAGCTGTTCTCAGATGCTCAGCCTCTGCAGCCGCTGCAGGTGTACCAGGCGCCCCTCAGCCTGGCCACTGTGCCCCACCAGGCCCTGGGCCGCACCCAGTCCTCCCCTGCTGCCCCTGGGGGCATGAAGAGCCCCCCAGACCAGCCTGTCAAACACCTCTTCACCACAGGTGAGCCCCTACCACTTGTTACGTCCTTCTACCAGGCACCAGAGGGCCTGTGCCTGGTGTCTGCCCCATGGGTGGGGGAAGAGGCTGCTGGGGCCCCTTAGGCACCCTGAAAGGAGGGGACACAGGCCTTCGTTCTCTCCCTGTTCCCCAGAGCTGTTCGTGGTAGTGGCAGGGCCTTCTGCCTCAGCTGGGAGAGTGGGTAGCATCTTCTCACCCTGCTGAAGGAAGGACTGCCCCGCAGCCTGAAGTGCCGGGTAGACAGCCTGCTGTCTGTATTGGGCCCTGACCTTCTACCTTCCCTTCCTTCTCCCTGTGAGGTCTGGGATGAGACCAGAGTCCTCTTCCCCATGAAGCTGCCACAGGCTGGGCTCTGGGGGGACACAGACGTGCCTGAGGGTGGCCCTGTATAACCAGTGGGGAGTAAGACATAGGGGTTTGGCAGGAGGGGGAAAGCAGGAGGTGCTGTGAGAAGGGTGCAGCCAAGGAGGCACAGCCGGCAAAGATCAGACCCATGCGGGTGTCCAGGGCAGCCTTACTGGGGCTTGAGTAGCAGGGAAGCTTCTGACAGGCAATAATGGAGCAAAGGAATTTCAGGAGGAGTCGAGAGGGGGCAAAGGCTGGAGAGGAAAGGCCAGGTGTAGTGACTCACACCTGTAATCCCAGCATTTTGGGAGGCCAAAGTGGGAGGATCACTTGAGCCCAGGAGTTTGAGACCGACGTGAGCAACATAGTGAGACCCCGTCTATTAAAAAAAAAAAAAAAAAAAAAGGCTGGACGCGGTGGCTCACGCCTGTAATCCCAGCACTTTGGGAGGCTGAGGTGGGCGGATTACCTGAGGTCAGGAGTTCAAGACCAGCCTGGCCAACATGGTGAAACCCCATCTCTACTGAAAATACAAAAGTTATCCGGGCATGGTGGCACATGTCTGTAATCCTAGCTACTTGGGAGGCTGAGGCAGGAGAATTGCTTGAGCCCGGGAGGCAGAGGTTGCAGTGAGCCAAGATCGTGCCATTGTACCCTAGCCTGCTAGCCTGGGCGACAGAGCAGGACTCTTGTCTCAAAGAAAAAAAAAAAAAACGCTAGGTGTGGTAGTGCCTATAGTCCCAGCTACTCAGAACGCCGAGGTGGGAGGATCGCTTGAGCCCAGGGTGGTGGGGGCCGTGGTTGAGGCTGCAGTGAGCCATGATAGCGCCACTGCACACTCCACTCCAGCCTGGGTGACAGAGTGAGACCCTGTTTCAAAGAAAAAAAAAAAAGCTGGAGAGGAGAGGGTGCAGGTGTGTGGAAGGGTGGCTGCGGTGGCCACGGGGAGGTGTTTGGACCTGGGGGTTGGAGAGAGCTCCATGAGTCCTGCTGAGGATCATGGTAGCCAGACTGGGACCCTGGGCCCAGAGCAGTGCTGGCTGACACATAGGTCTGTGGCGCAGGTGTGGTCTACGACACGTTCATGCTGAAGCACCAGTGCATGTGTGGGAACACACACGTGCACCCTGAGCATGCTGGCCGGATCCAGAGCATCTGGTCCCGGCTGCAGGAGACAGGCCTGCTTAGCAAGTGCGAGGTAAGGGAGCCCCTCCTTCCTCTGGCCCTCAACTTAAATTCAGCCTTTGTTTCCCCATTAGAGAAGCCTCTCTTCATGCTTCTTCCTCATCCTCTCTTCAGCCCCAGACTTTGGGGCCAGTTCTCCCACCACCCCCTGTTCTATCCTTTGCAGACTGTTTTCCCCCATGGTCCCCAGCTGAGTCGGGGAGGATCTGGGAGTAAGGTCATGACCGAGCCAGGATCTACTTTCTGAAAAATATTTGGATCTCCTGAGGCCAGGAAGTGACTGTGTGTGCCCCTGGCTATGGGGTAGAAAGGGTCTGAGAGCCAGGCGCGGTGGCTCACGCCTGTAATCCCAGCACTTTGGGAGGCCGAGGCGGGCGTATCACGAGGTCAGGGGTTCAAGATCAGCCTGACCAACATGATGAAACCCTGTCTCTACTAAAAATACAAAACTTAGCCGGGCGTGGTGACACGTGCCCGTAGTCCCAGCTACTCAGGAGGCTGAGACAGGAGAATCGCTTGAACCAGGGAGGTGGAAGTTGCAGTGAGCTGGGATCATGCCACTGCACTCCAGCCTGGGCGACAGAGTGAGACTCCGTCTCAAAAAAAAAAAGGAAGGGTCTGAGAGAGCTGCGCCTTTGTGTGATCCCTCTTACTGATCCTCCTGGCAGCGAATCCGGGGTCGCAAAGCCACGCTAGATGAGATCCAGACAGTGCACTCTGAATACCACACCCTGCTGTATGGGACCAGCCCCCTCAACCGGCAGAAGCTGGACAACAAGAAGTTGCTTGGTGAGCTGGCACATGGGCGGGCATGTCCAGTGTCAGGGTGGGATGGGGGCTTTCAGGAGGACCGCCTGGCCAGGCTAGGAGGGTTGTCCCCATGGGCACAGGCAGGGCATTAGTGCTGCAGAGGCGGCACAATTATCACATCACACACCTCCAGAGGGCGCCACTAACATAGAGCATGCTGTGGGGCGCGGTGCAGGAGGATGGAAGTGCTCTGTTGGGGGGAGTGCTTTGCTCCTCCCCATCCCCCGGCTTATCATGCCCCTTTCTCCCTGCCATCTGCCCGCAGAAGTAGGATGTCCCCAAGGACGGGGATTGACGGCTCCCAACTGGTGTGGGCTGCAGAGGCCTGTCTTGTACTTGGGTCTGAGCCCTCATTTTTGGTGGCTAAGCCTGTAGCCGGGGCAGTTGAGGCCACTTCGTTTTTTATTTTTATTTTTTTTTTTGAGACAGTCTTGCTGTGTTGGCCAGGCTGGAGTGCAGTGGTGCCATCTCGGCTCACTGCGATCTCCGTCTCCCAGGCTCAAGTGACTCTCTTGCCTCAGCCTCCCGAGTAGCTGGGTTTACAGGTGTGTGCTACCACGCCCAGCTAAGTTTTGTATTTTTAGTAGAGATGGGGTTTCACTATGTTGTCCAGGCTGGTCTCGAACTCCTGACCTCAGGTGATCCGCCCGAGGCCACTTCTAGAGTAGCTCTATCCCTCTTCCCTGCAGGCCCCATCAGCCAGAAGATGTATGCTGTGCTGCCTTGTGGGGGAATCGGGGTGAGTAGGGCTTGCAGCAATGGGGGTGGGTGGGTGGCTCTCCTAGCTCTGTCTCTTCCCTGACTGCCACAGTCACTGGCCCACTGTCCAGGTGCCCTCCCCTGTTGTTGCCCTCCCCCTACAGGGGGCAAACTGAAATCTGCTCTCCTGCCCTGCAGGTGGACAGTGACACCGTCTGGAATGAGATGCACTCCTCCAGTGCTGTGCGCATGGCGGTGGGCTGCCTGCTGGAGCTGGCCTTCAAGGTAGCTGCAGGAGAGCTCAAGGTGAGCATGTGCTTGTGACTTTGGTGCCCCTTGGCATGGTCCTGTTCCTCAGAGGCAGAGGACAGGGGCAGCCTTGGGATCCTCTCAGTGAGGCACTATCCTTTGCAAGCTCAACTCTCAGGCACCAGGGTGGGAAGGAGTTATCAGCTGGGGATTCAGGTTTATGAAGGACCAACAAAAAGACACTAATGCCCAGTTGCTTTCGTGGGTGTCTCGAGGCAAAAATACTGTCTGCCTGCTTAAGCCTCATGGTTGGCATTAAGAATGGTCCATTGGGCCGGGTGCGGTGGCTCAAGCCTGTAATCCCAGCACTTTGGGAGGCCGAGACGGGTGGATCACGAGGTCAGGAGATCGAGACCATCCTGGCTAACACTGTGAAACCCCGTCTCTACTAAAAAATACAAAAAACTAGCCGGGCGAGGTGGCGGGCGCCTGTAGTCCCACCTACTCGGGAGGCTGAGGCAGGAGAATGGCGTGAACCCGGGAGGCAGAGCTTGCAGTGAGCTGAGATCCGGCCACTGCACTCCAGCCTGGGCGACAGAGTGAGACTCCGTCTCAAAAAAAAATAGTCCATTGGGCCGGGTGTGGTGGCTCACACCTGTAATCCCAGCAGTTTGGGAGGCTGAGGCAGGTGGATCACAAGGTCAGGAGATCGAGACCATCCTGGCTAACACGGTGAAACCCCATCTCTACTAAAAATGCAAAAAATTAGCCGGGTGTGGCGGCGGGCGCCTGTAGTCCCAGCTACTCAGGAGGCTGAGGCAGGAGAATGGCGTGAACCCTGGAGGCGGAGCTTGTAGTGAGCTGAGATTGCACCACTGCACTCCAGCCTGGGCGACAGAGCGAGACTTTGTCTCAAAAAAAAAAAAAAAAAAAAAAAAGAATGGTCCATTGAGGCTGGGCTCAGTGGCTCATGCCTGTAATCTCAACACTTTGGGAGGCCAAGGTGGGCAGATAGCTTGAGCCCAGGAGTTCTAGACCAGCCTAGGCAACATAGTGAAATACTGTCTCTACAAAAAATTAACCAGGAGTGGTGGTGTGTGCTTGCAGTCCTAGCTACTTGGGAGACTGAGGTGGAAGGATTTTCTGAGCCTGGGAGGCCAAGGTTGTAGTGAGCCGTGATCGTGCCACTGCACTGCAGCCTGGGTGACAAAGCAAGACCCTGTCTCCAAAAAAAAAAACCATAAAAAAACAAACCCCAACAAAACTGTGCGTTGAACATATAGATCTGCTTTTCTGGTTTGTGTTCACTTCCTTGCCTGGCTTGTGCTTCTGTCCTGTGCCACCCCCTCCATGGCCTTCCTGCCTGGATCTTGTCCCTCACTTCTGCCTGGCCTGCACCTCTTCAGAATGGATTTGCCATCATCCGGCCGCCAGGACACCATGCCGAGGAATCCACAGCCATGTGAGTGCCCTAGATTCTCTGCCCTCGCCCCTTCCTGTCTCTTGCAAACGTCATGCTGAGGCTAACCTCCTGCCCTTTTCTCCCCTCCTCAGGGGATTCTGCTTCTTCAACTCTGTAGCCATCACTGCAAAACTCCTACAGCAGAAGTTGAACGTGGGCAAGGTCCTCATCGTGGACTGGGTAGGCAGTGAGCTGGTGGGGCTGGGCAGGGGCGGGTAGAGCTGGGACCAGGGTCAGCCTTCAGGAAGTCCCCTCCCCTAGCCCCACCTCCAAGCAGCCCAGTCGTCCTCGTCCGGGTGCCCGGTGCGGGTGCGGAAGGAAGGGCGCTGGGGCTCCTGCCGGATGACTAACATCACGTTCCAACAGGGCTCTCTCCTCAACTATGAAAGACATTTAGCTCCTGTTCCATCTTGGCCCTCACGTTGCAGCTTCAAGCAACGAAGGGGATTTCCTACCTTGAACGGTAGTGACACCGCTGCCGGTGCTAGTAGCTGATATTTCCTCCCACCGCCTACAATTGGGAGCAGACTATATATATACCAGGAACCCAATGAGTACTTTATGGTCACCTCGAGTAGTAAGAACGAGGTTGTCCATTTCTGTGAATGAAGGTGTTGTTGCATGACGTACCCAAGGCCACTCAGCTGGGGATGTCGGCACTGGGTTTCAGACCAAGCCTCTTGGCCCCAGCACTCTGCTCTTAATACCACGAGTGCTTCTCAAACCCTGTTCCTAATGGTGGAGGCAGAGGCACACGCCACTCTCTGTGAGCTGGGGAAGTAGCCAGGAGCAAGCCTCAGGAAGGACAAAATCTCTTGGAAGCCCAATTCTGGCTTAAAAATTCTTGTAAATGTTGGATCCTCCTTCAGAATCTTCTGTGCTTGTGGTGGGGCACAGTGGCTGTAATCCCAGCACTTTGGGAGGCCAAGGTGGGTGAATCACTTGAGGTCAGCAGTTTGAGACCAGCCTGGCCAACATGGTGAAACCCTATCTCCACTGAAAATACAAAAAAATTAGCCAGGTGTGGTGGCAGGAGCCTGTAATCCCAGCTACTGGGGAGGCTGAGGCAGGAGAACTGCTTGAACCCGGGAGGTGGAGGTTGGAATGAGCCAAGATCATGCCACTGCACTCCAGCCTCGATGACAGAGTAAAACTCTGTCTCAAAAAAAAAAAAAAAAAAAGGCCGGGTACAGTGGCTCACACCTGTAATCCCAGCATTTTGGGAGGCCGAGGCAGGTGGATCATCTGAGGTCAGGAGTTTGAGACCAGCCTGGCCAACATGGTGAACCCCATCTCTACTAAAAATACAAAACAAATTAGCCAAGCATGGTGGTGGGTGCCTGTAATCCCAGCTACTTGGGAGGCTGAGGCAGGAGAATCGCTTGAACCTGGGAGGCAGAGATTGCAGTGAGCCAAGATCGTGCAACTGCACTCCAGTCTGGGCAACAAGAGCGAAACTCGGTCTCAAAAAAAAAAAAAAAAAAAAAAAAAAGCCGGGCACGGTGGCTCAAGCCTGTAATCCCAGCACTTTGGGAGCCTGAAACGGGCGGATCACGAGGTCAGGAGATCGAGACCATCCTGGCTAACACGGTGAAACCCCATCTCTACTAAAAAATACAAAAAACTAGCCGGGCGAGGTGGCGGGCGCCTGTAGTCCCAGCTACATGGGAGGCTGAGGCAGGAGAATGGCATGAACCCGGGAGGCGGAGCTTGCAGTGAGCTGAGATCCGGCCACTGCACTCCAGCCTGGGCGACAGAGCGAGACTCCGTCTAAAAAAAAAAAAAAAGAAGATTCTTATCTGCTTGTTTTAAATTCCCTACTAGCCTTAATGTTTTCCCACAAACTGTGAAGTGGAATGGGTTCTGTAGGGAGACATGCCACATTTATCCCATGGCTTTGAATGTTACCTACACAGTGCCATACCACAGAGGCTCAGACCTAGTTAGAGAAGTGTGGGGTGGGCAATACCATTGTGAACAGAGTATGGATGCCCTGTGGCCAAAGGTGGACTCTTGGGCTCAAGCGATTCTCCCAGCCCTCAGCCTCCCAAAATGCTAGGATTATAGGCGTGAGCTACAGCGCCCGGCTGACATGTGGAATTTGACCGTTGGGTCAGAGCGTGGGCCATTTTCCTGATGCTTCTACCTCCCCTCATAGGACATTCACCATGGCAATGGCACCCAGCAGGCGTTCTACAACGACCCCTCTGTGCTCTACATCTCACTGCATCGCTATGACAACGGGAACTTTTTTCCAGGCTCTGGGGCTCCTGAAGAGGTACAGCTCCTGGGTGTAAATGCAGACCCTCCTGGTCCCTCTGGGAGGTGGCACAATGGGACCTGGCGGGGAGCCACGGAGACCCATGGTGGTGTTGGTACCTGGGGAGTCTGGGCTCCTAGTGGGAGGACCACACTGATCTGACTGCCCCTCCAGGCAGAACAGAGGTCAGTGGAGTGAGACCTGGAGGCAGGGGTGAGGGCAGGGGCAATGTTTGTTATCCCCAGGCGGTGAGAATAGCCCTCTCCCCGACTCTGGTTCCAGGTTGGTGGAGGACCAGGCGTGGGGTACAATGTGAACGTGGCATGGACAGGAGGTGTGGACCCCCCCATTGGAGATGTGGAGTACCTTACAGCTTTCAGGTAGGGACTGAAAAGGGCCATAGGAGTCAAGGGGAGCCCCTCTGGGCCCTGCAGTGAGGGGCAGAAGGCACTCAGTTCAGTGTGGGTGGAGGGGGTTGTCTCTGGGAGGACAACAGTGGGGCGAGGCCTGGCCTGGCCATCTGCTGGGTTCAGCTTGGGCCATCCCTTTGCAGGACAGTGGTGATGCCCATTGCCCACGAGTTCTCACCTGACGTGGTCCTAGTCTCTGCTGGGTTTGATGCTGTTGAAGGACATCTGTCTCCTCTGGGTGGCTACTCTGTCACCGCCAGATGTAAGCCTGCTGGGGGATTGAGGGAGGAAGTGAAACAGTGAGGATATGGAGTCCAGTGGGGCATGGGGCAGGAAACAGACTGATATTGCAGGGGACGGGGAAAGCAGGGGGCAGAGCCTAGACTTGGAATCATCTTGGTAACTCCACCAACTTGTCTTCTGCCAACCCTGGCCTTAAGGGGACAGGAGGTGGAGGTGGAGTAGCAGAGGATAGTGGATGTATCCTGCCGGAGCTGTAGAGATGGGCTTGTTGGTCCCTGGTGTTTCAGTGATGCTCCTTTAGCCAATCTGTTTTTTGACTGTGATAGGGCATTTAGTCCATTGATGCTGTATTTTATTATGGATATATTTGGGTTTATATCTCCCATCATATTTTGTGCTATTTATCCCACCTCTTGTGTTTCTTTTTCTCTTTTTTTTTTTTTTTTTTTTTTGAGGCGGAGTCTCACTCTGTCGCCCAGGCTGGAGTGCAATGGCATGATCGCAGCTCACCGCAACCTTTGCCTCCCGGGTTCACGGCCTCAGCCTCTCGAGTAGCTGGGATTACGGGCACGTGCCACCATGCCCGGCTAATTATTGTATTTTTAGTGGAGAACGGCGTTTCACCATGTTGGTCAGGCTGGTCTCGAACTCCTGACCTCGTGATTCGCCTGCCTTGGCCTCATGATTCGCCTGCCTTGGCCTCTCAAAGTGCTAGGATTACAGGCATGAGCCACTGCGCCTGGCCTTTTTTCTCTCCTTCTCTTACTGGCTCTTGAATTGATTACCTTTCGCCATTTCTTCTTCCTCCCTTCACCCATCCCCAAAGGTTTTGGCCACTTGACCAGGCAGCTGATGACCCTGGCAGGGGGCCGGGTGGTGCTGGCCCTGGAGGGAGGCCATGACTTGACCGCCATCTGTGATGCCTCTGAGGCTTGTGTTTCGGCTCTGCTCAGTGTAGAGGTAAGGGGTGGGAAGGAGCTGGGAGGTGGCAGGCCAGAGGGGTGTGGGGCCAGCAAGGGGTCAGCCAGCACTGGTAGCCCCTTAGGAAGCTTTTCTTTGGTCCTAAGGAATAGCTAATGGTCAGGGAAGGCTTTCTGAGTATGGGTTTGTCCAAAAAGGCCATGTTTGCCCCTGTCGTGAGGGATATCTGGGGCTAAGTGGGGCAGTTAGAGGGGTATGCATGGCAACCCTACTCCCCACCCTAAACCTTCTCTTCTTTCACCTGCCAGCTGCAGCCCTTGGACGAGGCAGTCTTGCAGCAAAAGCCCAACATCAACGCAGTGGCCACGCTAGAGAAAGTCATCGAGATCCAGAGTGCGTGGGGACACGCAGAGGGGCTCAGGCTGCCAAGGGGGCACGGAGCTTGTGAGAGCACCAGGACTGGGGCTGTTCATGTGGGTGTCCTCTGCCCTCCCTGACCCCTTGCCTGTCTCTCGTCCACAGGCAAACACTGGAGCTGTGTGCAGAAGTTTGCCGCTGGTCTGGGCCGTTCCCTGCGGGAGGCCCAGGCAGGTGAGACCGAGGAGGCCGAGACTGTGAGCGCCATGGCCTTGCTGTCGGTGGGGGCTGAGCAGGCCCAGGCTGCAGCAGCCCGGGAACACAGCCCCAGGTAAGCAGCTAAGCAGCAGCCCCTACCACCTCTCTGCCCTTGCCCCTGCTGGTGCGCCCCACTCAATACCCTCCCCTGTGCTTGCCCCACAGGCCGGCAGAGGAGCCCATGGAGCAGGAGCCTGCCCTGTGACACCCCGGCCCCCATCTCTCTGGGCTTCACCATTGTGATTTTGTTTATTTTTTCTATTAAAAACAAAAAGTCACACATTCAACAAGGTGTGCCGTGTGGGTCTCTCAGCCTTGCCCCTCCTGCTCCTCTACACTGCCTCAGGCACCCAGCCCTGTGGCCTCCACCTCAGCTCTAGAAGCCTGGGCCCTCTGCAGCGGGTGGGGGTGTCTTCCCAGCCCTGTCTCACGTGTCCCTCCACCCATTTTCCCACATTCTGTCCTTTTCCCCCTTGGAGCCTGGGCCAGCTCAAGGTGGGCACGGGGGCCCAGACAGTACTCTCCAGTTCTGGGGCCCCCCTGAGTGAGGAGGGAATAGGAAGTCGGTGCCTTGGTTTCATCTGACTTGGGGGGAAATGCCTTAATTTCACCCTCCTCCCTTCTCCAGCCTCAGGGGAGGATCTGGAGGATCCACTGCTGTCTAAGATGCAGAGTGGAGGGGAGGTGGGCACCCACCCTGTGATTCTCCACCCTTTCCCCTTTCGTCCTCACCATCTCTGCACAGACCCCTCTCTTCCTCCTTCCTCTTGGTCTCAGCACTGATGGGAGGCTGGTGCCCAAGCCGTGGCTTGTGGTCTGTGATGATGGCTGTCTTGCCTCACACTCCTCACAGCCTGCTTCCCCCTCCCCGGGGCTGAGAGGGTGAAAGTGTGTGGGGAAGGAGAGGACTGGTTTCCTGGGTTCTCATGGGCCAGGAGGAGCCGCAGAACCAGGTCTGCTCCCCACCTTACTCGGATGGCCTCCCTTCCCCTCTGCTGGCACAGCCTGGGCAGGGGGAGAAGGTGGTCCCTGCAGGGGGGCTCCAGGCTGGTAAGAGCCCCTCTGCTGTCAGGACCAGATTTCCCCAGCCATCCAGCATGCTGCGGGGAGAAGGGGCAGGGGCTCACCTCCCTCCTGGGGCCTTTTGCTTTGGAGCCTGGGGATGGTGAGAATGGAGGTTCTAGAATGGGTAAGGCCAGAACCCAGGGATCCAGGAGTCAGCTCTCAGCTGGAGCTTCCATACCTCCTGGGCTCCCTTTGCTGACCACCAGCCCAAGGGAGCTAAGACCAGGAGGGGGCTGGGTGCTGTCCCTTCTCTTTCCCAGGAGCCCTGCCAGGGGCTGTGGGCCTACAAGGCTTACAGGGAATGCCATCCAGCCTGTAGGAAACCAAAGATGGGAAGTGGCTCCTAGGGGGCTGACTCTTCCTTCCTTCTTCTCCCCAGTACCACATATACTTTCTCTCCTTCTATCCCCAGGGCCCCACCAATCTGTTTACATATTTATTATCCTATTGGGGGCCTGAGCAGGATTGAGGGAGCCAGGGGAGGGGCAGGAGCCCCAGCACCATCAGTTCATTGTGTGCTTGTGTGTTTGTTTTAGATCCTCCTGGGGGATGGGGATGGGGCTAGGCCCAGCGTACTAGGCCTCTCTGTGCTGAGCCCCAGGCTCCTGCCCCCTTACACACTCTCTCCCTGTGGCTGGTCTGGTTCTCATGTAAACCCATTCCTTGCTTTGTCTCCCTGGATATGGATTTCAGTTAAGTATTTTGTAACCCGTTACACTGTGTGTCCTTGTGTAAATAAACTTGTTTCTGGCAGTGCCTTCTGGGGCCAATGTCTCTATTCTCTGGGCTCCCAAATGGAATAGAGGTTCTCATCCTCCTTCCTAGCCAAAAACACTATTTTCTCCAGTCCCTGGACTAGAAGCCAATTTAGGAAACTGGAAGTTGGGGCACAAGATCTGACCTGTAGATGAAAGGGTTACACTGAATATAGTCACAGCATCTCATGGGACCTCTCATGTGGCCTAGGCAGTGATGAGGCAGGGGATGGACCTAGGGCTGAAAGGTGTCACCTGAGTTTACAGCCCTCTCCTTTCCTGCCTGTCTGCCCCTGGAAACAAGGCTGGAGGTGGCACAGAGACCACTGGAGCAGCCTGGCAAGGGTTCCGCTTGTGCACACACAGGCAAGGCCCGTGGAGATGTGCGCATAGGCAAGAAAGGAATCTCAAAGTATTCAAGGGCTTTATTGGGGCCGCCCTGGCCGCTCCTCACAGTGTTGCAGGAACCCGCTGGTCTTGCTGTTGCCTTTGCTCTTTGGGGGCTTAAGAGGAAAGGCAGAGGGAGGACCAGCTTCTCTGGGAGAGAGAAGGCCCATCTTTGGGACTAAGACCAGGTGGTGGGGAAGCAGATTTAGGGAGGGGAGGGCCTCCTTAGGGGCTGGAAGGTGATGGGGCTGCCTCCTGGAGTGTGGTGGTCACAGAGCGTTGGCTTTGTGGGAGGGAAAGGAAAGGAGGCACACAAGAAGTCAGGAAGAGTGGATGGGCGGTGCTTCCTGGGCACTGAACATGTGCACTGCCCAGGGCACGAGGGCCAGGACTAGGCATGGCCAGAGGGTATACTTGAGGAAATTGAAGATGTAGAAGAGGCTGATCTGAGGGGGGTGTCCCAGCCAGTCCAGGGGGCCCAGCAGCCCCATGGCCAGCACAAGGCAGGCTATCTTCTGGCCATTTCCCAGCTGTGCCCGACGCACCTGGGCATAGCAGGGAGAGTGCAAGGCAATGCCCAGGCCCAGGGCAGCCCCTGAGTCACGGCTCAGGGAGGCAAAGGGCCGGCTATCCATGTGTATCCACTCAGGCCGCTCACACCACTTGAAGGCTAGGCTGATGGACCTGTGGGGAAGAACAGTCCTTGCCAGGAGAGGCTGGAACGTAGAAGGCCACTGGCTCTTCGCCATCTGCCCTTGGGGCCCACTCCCATGTTCTGCTTTGTGCTTGTGAGGGTCTATGGGAATAGGTAATGTGTCCTTTTTTAGCTATAATGAACCAGAGACACACCAGGCTAGCTGCAGGCGAGATAGGACAGGGCCCAGCCTGCCCAGGCTTCAAAGCGAGACTTACCAAGAAAGATCCAGGCCCAGCGTAAAGAGGGTCCAATAGATGAGGCTGCTGCCTAGCATGAGGGCCAGTGCGGTCAACCCATAGAAGCTTAGCTCCCGCTCCACAGGCACCCGGGGAGTCATCAGCCAGCCCAGGACAGCGCCTAGGAGAGTGGAGTGACGGCAGCTTCAGGGAGTTTGGGGATATGACCCTCCCCACACCCACCCCCAGCTGCAGTGCAGCTTGGCAAGGGAACAAACTGAGACGTAACGAGGAGCCTCTGGGCTGCGCTCTACAGAAGCTGGGAGCGATGGGAAGATCCTAGACTGAACCTCCCACTGCCAAAGGCATCCTCTCAGTCCACCCCATTGCCCCAGTTGCTCACCAGTTATTAGGCCAGCCAGCACCTGGTGAGGGAAATGTGCTAAGATGAAGATTCGCGACAAGCCAACCGCCAAAAGGAAGGTGCAATAAGCTAGGCTAGGCATCACCCTTACCCAGCGGCTAGAAAGAAGAGAGGCAAGGAGCTCAGAGCGCGTCCATACACAGCTCGGCCTGCAGCACCCAGGTACCCCATGGCTGAACCACACAACCTAGAGTCCCCAAAACTCCAGCTCCCAGACTGCATGCTGCTGGGTCTTTAGGTACAGGGTGCCATCACCCCTGCTCCCAATGGTGGGCAATGCCAAGGGCATACCTGCGGGCCCGAGTGGCCACCTGTGAAGACAGGGCCGTCATTATGGGCCAGAGGGCTGCTCCTGTGATCATGCAGTGTCCAGAAGGGCTGCCTGCCAGTGAATCCGGAAGCTTGTGGTGAGAAGATGGAGGCAGGACCCAGGGGCCTCTGGTGATGCCTCAATAATACAGCTGCCTCTCCTGGCTGAGAAGAGAGCTTTTCCCCAGCACTGATCCATAACTGGCTCTGCTCTGAGGCCTTTTTACTGCCACCTGAGGTCACTGCACTCAGGTTTCTGTCCTGGTATGTGTCTCTTGGCTGTACTCTACACAAGGTGGGCAGCTGGTACATAGCATGAGTGCCCTCCTCCCATAACTCAGCTTGGTCTCCCTGGGGTTCCTTTGTTCTCTGGGCCAGTAATTGAGAGGCTGGACCTTTGGTTGGGCCACCCAGACTGAAAAGTACTCTGGAATGTTCACCTGAACCCTAACCACACTGGGAAAGGGAGAATGTTTGAGGCTTCCCACCTGGACCAGTCTCACAAGAAGAGGGGAACTGGTGAACCTGGGCTGGAGCCTGGCTGTAGTACCCAGACTCATGGACCCACCAAAAGGGCCTGTCTCCGAAAAGAAACCTGGAAGAGAACAGACGCAAGATGACTTTCCACATGCACACACAGCCAGGGGGGTACAAGGTGGGCAGGACACGGAGTACTCTGGGGGGCCTGAGGGATGAAGTCAAAAAGGGACTACGATTCTGTCCATTGCTCTTAAGGTATCCGTGGATACCTTGCCATGGTTTTCTACCTTAGAACGGGAGAAAGAAAGCACACTATTTCTTTTTTTTCCTAACCCTCAGAGCTTGTGGAAACACTATTTTTAAAAACTAGCCTGGGGCCGGGCGCGGTGGCTCAAGCCTGTAATCCCAGCACTTTGGGAGGCTAAGACGGGCGGATCACGAGGTCAGGAGATCGAGACCATCCTGGCTAATATGGTGAAACCCCGTCTCTACTAAAAAATACAAAACACTAGCCAGGCGAGGTGGCGGGCGCCTGTAGTCCCAGCTACTCGGGAGGCTGAGGCAGGAGACTGGCGTAAACCCGGGAGACGGAGCTTGCAGTGAGCTGAGATCTGGCCACTGCACTCCGGCCTGGGTGACAGAGCAGACTCAAAAAAAAAAAAAAAAAAACCTAGCCTGGGGTCAGGTGCAGTGGCTCGTGACTCATGACTGTAATCCCAGTACTTTGGGAGGCCTTAGCTGGAGGATCACTTGAAGCCAGGAGTTCATGACCAGCCTGGGCAACATAGCAAGACCCAGATTCAACAAAAACAAAAAATTAGCTGGAAGTGGTGGTGCACACCTATAATCCCAGCTACTTGGGAGGCTGGGTAGGCAGATCGCTTGAGCCCAGGAGTTCGAGAACAGCCTGGGCAACATGACAAAACCCCATCTCTACAAAAAATACAAAAATTAGCCAGGCATCTTGGGGTGCGCCTGTAGTCCCTGCTACTCCAGAGGCTGAAGTGGGAAGGATCACTTGAGCCGAGGAGATTGAGGCTGCAGTGAGCTGTGATTGTACCATTGTACTCCAGCCTGGTGATGGAGTGAGATCCTGTCTCAAAAAAAGAAAAAATAAATAAAAAATAAAACTGATACAGAGGCAAGAGATTGTGGTAAGCATGTGTGTGTGCTCTGAGATACTCAGTCGTCCCACTCTACCCCCTCTCACTGCAGGGCCAGCTCTTATCATCCACAGGGAACCCAGGACCCGGCTCTCTCCCACAGGCCCTCACTAACCCTCCTGCTACCCCTGCCTCCATGTCCCCAGTTACAGCCTGAATTATCCACACCTAAATTATTTAGGTGAGCCTCTCAGGTCTGAAAATGGGAGTGGGAAATGGTCAGAGAAGGCTGAGAAAGAATAAGGAGGACAAAAACATGTCAAAATCCCCTGGTCTAGTAAATGCTAGGCTGGGCCCTGGGAACCACACAATAAAGAGGCTGCTGTGGCCAGAAAGACAAAAGATGGGATAGCAAAAGAGATGCTGGCAGGAAACCACGTGCTGGGGAGGGAAACACAGAAGGCACTTGCCTCTCCCCTCTGAAAACTGAGCCTAGTATACATCAAGTGCTCACACAGAAAATGAACGGGGGTGCCATGCACGGTGGTTCACGCCTGTAATCCCAGCACTTTGGGAGGCAGAGGAGGGCGGATCACTTGAGGCCAGGAGTTCCAGACCAGCCTGGCCAACATGGCAAAACCCTTTCTCTACTAAAAATACAAAAATTAGCTGGGTGTGGTGGTGGGCGCCTACAATCCCAGCTACATGGGAGACTGAGGCAGAAGAATCTCTTGAACCTGGGAGACAGAGGTTGCAGTGAGCCAAGATGGTGCCATCGCACTTCAGCCTGGGCAACAGAAGAGCAAGCCTCCATCTCAAAAAGAAAAAAAAAAAAAGAATGCTGGGTTGCTCACACCTATAATCCCAGCACTTTGGGAGGCTGAAGCGGGTGGATCACCAGAGGTCAGGATTTTGAAACCAGCCTCACCAACAAGGCGAAACCCCTTCTCTACTAAAAATACAAAAATTAGCTGAGTGTGGTGGCACATGCCTGTAATCCCAGCTACTTGGGAGGCTGAGGTAGGAAAATGGCTTGAACCCAGGAGGTGGAGGTTGCAGTAAGACAAGATCGCGCCATTGTACTCCAGCCTGGGTGACAAGAGCGAAACTCTGTCTTAAAAAAAAGAAAAAGAAAATGAATAGGGACTTTGCCACTTGGGGGACATTAATAGTGTCTGAGGGAGATTGTGATCTTTGGGGGACAAGAACTAGAGGAGGAGGCTTATACAGACTTTGAGGGAGGAGAGAGCACAAAGCAAAGGGCAATTAGGCAAGAAAGAAGTGAATAGACCACTGCGGTTCCCTTTACATAAGGATGAGGCCCTTGTGGAAAAGAGTGGAAGGGAGGAGAACTCTATGTTGTTTTTCAGCAAGTCATTCCAGCCCATTGAAATACCTCCTATGAGCCTCCCTTCCTTCCCCCAGGCTGAGGATCTGGCAACAGAGGCTGAGGTGAAGGGAGGTGTGGCTGCATGTCCAGCCCCAAGGGTCACAGGGCCTCCACCCATGCTCCTGGGATCCCTGGCTTCTAAGTCTCAGTGTGAAGAGTCTACTAGTGAATGAAAGAGAAAGAAGGGAAAGTGTTCCCTGGAAAGCAGTGCTTTAGCCCAGACTTGAGTGCACCGCGAACAGGGAATCAACTGGGAACCTTGTTAAAATGCAGATTTTGATTCTGTAGTTCTGGCCCTGGGACTGAGAGTCTGCATTTCTAGTTAGTTTTCAGGTGCTGCCTATGCCGTTGGGCATGGTCCAGGGACCACACCTTAATCTGCAAGGTGTCTCTGTCGGTAGCAGCTCCTATGATGCCCAGCACAAAGCATCCTTCTTAAAAATTATAGCAAATGAGTGAATAGATGAATGAAAAAGTGAGTTGAGAGGTAGGGCTCTCCACTACTTAAATCACCATAGATACCTGTTAAAATATGAATTCCCAAAAACCAAAAATAAAAAATAAATTCCCAACCCTTTGGAGTTTCTAAATCAGTAAGTGTGAGATGAGGACGGGATATTTACATTTTAGACACGCCCCTTAGGTGATTTTTCGATCAGACCAGTTTGAAGAACACTGGTCTAATGAGTAGGATGGGTGGACTCTGAGGTTTCAGTCCAAGCTGCACAAAGATGCTCAAACGGAAAAAAAATCAGAGACTACAGAGTAGGGGGTGGGAAGGCCCTTGAGACAGTTGCTGAGAGAGACCAGGGCTTACACATGACTCAGGGCCCTCGGGGGTGGGGACCAGGATGCCGGAGGGCTTCTCTGTCTCACCACTTGAAGATGAGGTTGAGCCACTCGGTGATGAGGCTGATCCAGAGCACCGCGATGCCCACACGGCGGGAGGCGTAGTAGGCCGCGGGGAAGTAGAACAGAAAGAGGATCTTGGGATCGCCCAGAAAGGTGACCCAGAGCCACACGTTCTCCAGCCAGGCTAGCTGGTTCTGTAGCGCCTCGGCTATCACGATGCCCGCGCCCAGCGTGGACTCCATGGCGGCCCAGCTACCGACCAGGCCAGGGCTTGCTCCAGGGCGGAAGCCAAAAAGCCCAGACACCGAAGCAGCGTCGGCCTGCTGCTCACCAAAGCCCACCCCTCTGAGTACCAGGCCCCGCCCCGCCAGCGGTCATCACCAAGCGCCGCCCCCGGACCCGCCCCCGGCAGTCCCCGGCTCCTGCAAGACCGGCCTCCAGCCGGTACTGTTTCCTCCTGCGCGCTCCTCCGGTTTTCCTTCCTACTGGGCAGCGTAGGGGACAAACCTTTATAAAGGCGTTTCCTCAGGGCCCCACGTGGCCGCTGTTGCCGGCACGTGGGCAGCCGGCTAGTGGCGGCACCGGTGCGGTTCCGGGTCAGCGGACGGACTAGCCGGCGGACTGCCTGCGCTCCCAGCGTCCCTGCTCTGCTGATGCGAAGGCAGATATGTAATCTCCAGGGCCAGGATTCTTTCCCGACCGGACCTCTCTTCTCCAGTACCACCCACCAAAAAAAAAAAAAAAAAAAAAAGAAAAAAGAAAAAAAAAAAAAAACATCTGAGATCCTCTGGAGAAAAGGCTACAGACAGCCCCTCCTCCTGGGAGCTGAAGCGAGATCCTAAATTTGCATACACACCTAATCAGTTCACCCCTTCCTCCCCCACCTCAAGACTCTTCCTTTTTAATTCGCCCGCTATTAATTTGGAGGCTGACAGATAAGTCTCTTGATTTTGAGGGGTCTTCCCTAAAAAGGCGAATTCTCACATATAGCGCAAAGTCACACTTCCTCCCAGTTCTTCCATTGCTTCCCCCACCCCCATCCTCCTGCCATCCAAAACCCTGCTCAGGCAGATGAAACCAAGAGATAGTAACAGTGTTGGTATGGGAAGAGGATTGGCACACACTCGCGACAGAGTTTGAAACAGTCATCTGGAAGAACACACATAGAAAATAAAAATCTCAGCTATTCTAGGCAAGGTCCTGCCTAGAAAACTGTTGAACAGCGTCTCCTTAGTTTCTTCCTACCTCGATCAACTTCGTTCTTGAAAAGTTTTTTTTTGTTTGTTTTTTGTTGTTTTTTGTTTTTTGCCAGGCGCGGTGGCTCACAACTGTAATCTCAGCACTTTGGGAAGCCGAGGCAGTCGGATCACGAGGTCAGGAGTTCCAGACCAGCCTGGCCAACATAGTGAAACCCCATCTCTACTAAAAATACAAAAATTAGCTGGGCGTGGTGGCATGTGCCTGTAGTCCTAGCTACTAGGGAGGCTGAAGCAGGAGAATCGCTTGAACCCGGGAGGCGGCGGTTTCGGTGAGCCAAGGTGGCACCACTGCACTCCAGCCTGGGCGACAGGGACAGGGCGAGACTCCATCTCAAAAAAAAAAAAAACAAAAAAAAGGAAAGTTTTTTTTTTTTTTGAGCGGGATCTTCGTTCTTGTCTCCTATGCTGGATTACAGGCCCGCGCTACCACGCCCGGCTAATTTTTTTTTTTGAGACGGAGTCTCACTTTGTTGCCCAGGCTGCAGTGCATTGGCGAAATCTCGGCTCACTGCAACCTCTGCCTCCCGAATTCAAGCAATTCTCCTGCATCTGCCCTACAGTAGCTGGGATTACAGGCACGCGCCACCACGTCTGGCTAATTTTTGTATTTTTAGTAAAGATGGGGTTTCATCATGTTGGCCAGGCTGGCCTCAAACTCCTAACCTTAGGTGATCCAACCACCTCAGCCTCCCAAAGTGTTGGGATTACAGGCGTGAGCCACAGCGCCCAGTTCTTTAAAAGTTTTCTAGGCCGGGCACGGTGGCTCAAGCCTGTAATCCCAGCAGTTTGGGAGGCCGAGACGGGCGGATCACGAGGTCAGAAGATCGAGACCATCCTGGCTAACCCAGTGAAACTCCGTCTCTACTAAAAAATACAAAAAACCTAGCCGGGCGAGGTGGCGGGCGCCTGCAGTCCTAGCTACTCGGGAGGCTGAGGCAGGAGAATGGCATAAACCCGGGAGGCGAAGCTTGCAGTGAGCTGAGATCCGGCCACTGCACTCCAGCCTGGGCGGCAGAGCGAGACTCCGTCTCAAAAAAAAAAAAAAAAAAGTTTTCTAATAGGTAGATTAAAATGAGAATGTAAATCTGTGTTCTTCTCCAAAAGAGATTAATTTTACTAATTAGAAAAGCGTAGGGGGCCAGGTGTGGTGGCTCGTGCCTGTAATCCCAACACTTTGGGAGGCAGAGGCAGGCAGATCACTTGAGGTCAGGCGTTCCAGACCAGGTGGGTCAACGTGGTGAAACCCCGCCTCTACTAAAAATACAAAAATTAAGCCGGGCACAGTGGCTCACACCTATAATCCTACCACTTTGGGATGCCAAGGCAGGCAGATCACGAGGTCAGGAGTTCCAGACCAGCCTGGTCAACATGGTGAAACCTCGTATCTACTAAAGATACAAAAAATTATCTGGGCATGGTGGCGAGCGCCTGTAATCCCAGCTACTCGGGAGGCTGAGGCAGGAGAATCGCTTGAACCCGGGAGGCAGATGTTGCAGTGAGCCGAGATTGAGCCATTGCACATCAGCCTCGGCAACAGTGCAAGACTCCGTCTCAAAAAACAAAACAAAAAATTAGCCGGGCATGATGGCAGGTGCCTGTAGTCCCAGCTACTCGGGAGGCTGAGGCATGAGAATCGCTTGAACCTGGGAGGCGGAGGTTGCAGTGACCGGAGCCCGCACTACTGCACTCCACCCTGGGCGACAGAGGAAGACTCCGTCTCAAAAAAAAAAAAAAAAAAAAAGATGCTGGGTGAGGTGGCTCACACCTGTAATCCCAGCACTTTGGGAGGCCAGGGCGGGTGGATCACCTGAGATGGGGAGTTGGAGACCAGCCTGACCAACATAGAGAAACCCTGTCGCCACTAAAAACACAAAATTAGCTGGGTGTGGTGGCACATGCCTGTAATCCCAGCTACTCAGGAGGCTGAGAGAAGTGAATCGCTTGAGCCCGGGAGGTGGAGGTTGTGGTGAGCCAAGATTGTGCCATTGCATTCCAGCCTGGGCAACAAGAGCAAAACTCCCTCTCAAAAAAAAAAAAAAAGGTGTAAGGGAGGGAAGCTGGATATAAATCTTAGTTTATTGCCTTCGTAGTGAACAGAATTTTTATTCCTATTACAATGATTGTACCAATACCTCCAACACCAGGAAGTTTTTTTTGTTTTTTTTTGAGACGAGTATCGCTCTGTCCCCCAGGCTGGAGTGCAGTGGCGCGGATCTCTGCTCACTGCAAGCTCCGCCTCCCGGGTTCACGCCATTCTCTTGCCTCAGCCTCCTGAGTAGCTGGGACTACAGGCGCCCGCCACCACACCTGGCTGATCTTTAGTATTTTTAGTAGAGACTGGGTTTCACCATGTTAGCCAGGATGGTCCTTGTGATCTGCCCGCCTCGGCCTCCCAAAGTGCTGGGATTACAGGCGTGAGCCACCGCGCCCAGACACCACCAGGAAGTTTTTTAATTGCCCAAGGAGAAAGCCTACATTGTTTACTGAGCCTTTGAAAGTTTGCTCTGGATCTAGCCTCAACCTTCACCAGCCTATTCCCACACTCTGCTTTGTAATATTTCTGAACTATACATTCCTTGAAAACACCAAGTTCTCTCCTCCTAGGGGTCCTGGCCCACGCAGTTCCCTCTGCCTGGAACATGGCCACTCTTTTTCCTTGCTAATCCTTCAGGTCTCAGTAGTTATTTTTCACTTCCTCCAAGAAGGCCTTTCCTAATGGCTCCTAGAAGTCTTTTATGAAAACCTATAATCATGATTCCATATAAAAAGTGGAAAACTGGAATGGCGATTATATATGATTTGTTATGGAGGACAGGACAAGGATGAGAGGCATGAAAATTCTCTGAGGCCGGCCACAATGGCTTATGCCTGTAATCTCAGCACTTTGAGAGGCCGGCCGAGACAGGATGATTGCTTGAGCCCAGGAATTTGAGACCAGCCCGGCCAACATGGTGAAACCCCATCTCTACTAAAAGTACAAAAATTAGCCGGGCATGGTGGCTTGCGCCTGTAATCCCAGCTACTCAGGAAGCTGAGGCAGGAGAATCGCTTGAACCTGGGAGGTGCAGGTTGCAGCGAGCCAAGATGGCGTCACTGCACTCCAGTCTGCGTGACAGAGCAAGGTTCTGTCTCAAAAACAAAACACAACAAAACAAAAAAAGTTATCTGAAAAAGCATACTATGAAGGAGCAGAATTTTTATTCCTATTACAATGATTGTATCAATACCTCCAACACCAGAAAGTTTATGTTTCTTGGAGGGCAAGGAAGTACTTTTGAACTTTGTTCAGGTTAAGCTGTGCCAGGACTGGTCCTTTGCCTCCCTCTGGACTACAGAAAGGTCAACCTGTTTCTCATACATGAAGCAAGGACCCAAAATTTCTATAGTGAGGGGTGGGTGGATTAGCGACAGCAATTGGTAGGGCTTGAAAATACATGCACATAGTCCTTTACATAAGATTAAGAAAACGACTGTTTTGTATATCAGGTGGACATTAAAGGGCAGAGGTGCAAAACCCCTCCTCCAAGCTCCTCTTTGTCACTATCCGCTGCTCCTCATTCCTGCCTTTTGCCTGGCTTTCTGGGGGAGAGGGCAAAAAGGAAGAAGGGGAAGTGTCTTGACTTCTAAGAGTAATGGGTGACTAAGGGGGAACTACCATTTATTAAAGACCTAGTACATGCCATGCACATATACACGTTATCGCATTTAAACCTCCTAACTATGAGGTAAGTATTATTATCTAACACAGTATAGCAGTAAATAGCACTGTCCTTGTAAATAGGTAGACTGTTTTTGCTAGTTGTGGAACCGTGGACAAGTTTAGTCTAAAACTTAGTTTCTGTAAAAGGAGGACATTGATACCTACCTCAATGGGCTGTTAGATGCTCAAGAAGTGACAATACAAATGCCTTTGAAGAAACAGGATCAGGTAATTTGCTTACTCAAGATCAGGTGATTTAGTAAGAGGTTGACCTGGGATTCTGGTTCTGGCTTATCTCACTCCACAGCCAATGTTCTTTCCACTATCACTCTCTAGTTACAATCATCTTTTTTTTTTTTGAGATGGAGTCTTGCTCTATTGCACAGGCTGGAGTGCAGTGGCATGATCTTGGCCCAGTGCAACCTCTGCCTCCCACGTTCAAGCGATCCTCCAGCCTCAGTCTTCCTAGTAGCTGGGATTATAGGCACGCGCCACCATACCCGGCTAATTTTTGTATTTTTAGTAGAGACAGGGTTTCACCATCTTGGTCAGGCTGATCTCGAACTCCTGACCTCAGGTGATCCACCTGCCTTGACCTCCCAAAGTGCTGGTATTACAGGCGTGAGCCACCTCTCCCGGCCGTTATAATCATCTTGTCCAAGTATCGTTAAGTCCTCTGAGGCTCTGATTCCTTATATGCAAAATGGGGTTAATATATTTTATAAAATTCATTCATTAAACGCTTGTGTGGAAGGTGTGTATATAATGGAGACTGCAGCTCACTCCTCGTTCTCCCTTTCATTCCACGTAGGTCATTTATCCTTAACTTCTAAAATGGACTCTACAAGCATTTAACCGAGCGGACGCAGCTATACAAATATTTTTCAGATTCCCCTTTATTTCCTCTTCTTTCCTAGTCCACCTAGGCTCCCTATCCACCCAGAGTCAGACCACGCCCCGGCGTGTGACGCAAGCACGCTCCGTGCGTCGCGGCGCGTCGCGGCGCTCACTAGGGGCCCGGCTTTCGCCCGTTGCTGCCGCCGCCGCCGCCGGCCGCGGCTGCACTCCCAAGATGGCGGCTCCTCCGGGCGAGTACTTCAGCGTTGGGAGCCAGGTGTCGTGCCGGACGTGCCAGGAGCAGCGGCTGCAGGGCGAGGTGGTAGCCTTTGACTACCAATCCAAAATGCTGGCTTTAAGTATCCTTCCCTGCGTGAAGCCCGAGTCCGGGCCGGCGTGTAGGTGCAGTGGTCGGGGGGTGGGGGACGACGGCGGCGGCTGGGGCTCTCTCCGGGCCTAGGGGCGACCGGCTACCGCGGCGCCCGGGGCGCATGCGCGTGGCCCTGAGTTCCCCTCCCCCTCCCGCGGGCCCTTCGGTCAGCTTTGGGGATCCTGTCTCCCCTTGCGGGAGCTGGGGCTTTACCGAGGATCAGTGGGTGGAGGAGGGCTTGACACGGGGATGGCTTTTCGGGAGGAACGTTATGAGAGGGGACACAGTGATTAGGAGAGGGAGTGGTGTTGGGAGGGGGCTGGTGGATTGGAGCCCGGATGGAAAGGAGGGGCCGGTGAAATATTATGGGGAGGGGTGTTTAGGGTAAGGAACTGCTGGTAGGGCAAAGGTATGGAATTTAGGAGGGCATGTGCACTGATGGGATTTCGTCCAAGGAAGGGCGGTGGGATGGTGACCAAATTGGTCCTTGCCTGTTTTGGGGGAGAGTAAGTGCAGGGCAGAGTTTGTATCTGAACTGGGGATAGTGGCTTGTTTCGCTGATGCGTGTGTATGTGTGGTGGTGGGGGGGCTTGCTGACTTTTAGGCTTCTCGGTCATTTGGAAATCGCTGTTTGGGGGATGTTTGCATTGGAAACCTGTTCCAGAGAGGACTTGCCGGGGCTTAATGTGGGTTGGGGATGTGTGAGTTACAGGTGAAAGAGTGAAGTTCTCATGCTGCCTTGATCAGTCCAACACATGGAGTCCTTTTACGTAGTAGTAGCAGCCTCCCTTTTGAAAGCAGCAATGTTAAATTGATTGGAAAAAGTGGCCTGCTTCTTTGGGGTGGGAATGACTTCTGAATTACTCCAGGAAACTCAGTCTTGGAAACGAAACGCTTCCTTGTTGGGATAAGTGTGCCACAGCTTCCCCTTTCATGGGAGCTACAGGTGGGTTTATTGGAATCTTGAAGGAGTAATTTTTTATGGTATCTTTTTTTTTTTTAAGATGGAGTCTCGCTCTGTCCCTAGGCTGGAGTGTGGTGACGCGATATTGGCTCACTGCAGCCTCCGACTCCCTGGTTCAAGCGATTCTCCTGCCTCAGCCTCCAGAGTGGCTGGGATTACAGGCACGCGCCACCACGCCCAGCTAATTTTTGTATCTTTTTTTTTTTTAACAGAGATGGAGTATCACCATGTTGGCCAGGATGGTCTCGAACTCCTGACCTCGTGATCTTCCCGCCTCGGCCTCCCAAAGTGCTGGAATTACAGGCCTGAGACACCACCTGGCTTTTTTTTTTTTTTTTTTTTTTTTTAATTTTTTTTGAGACGGAGTTTCACTCCTGTTGCCCAGGCTGGAGTGCAATGGCTTGATTTGGGCTCACTGCAACTTCCGCCTCCCAGGTTCAAGCGATTCTCCTGCTTCAGCCTCCCTAGTAGCTGGGATTACAGGCATGCGTCACCACACCCGGCTGATTTTGTATTTTTTTTTTTTAGTAGAGACGGGGTTTCTCCATGTTAGTCAGGCTGGTCTCAAACTGCTGACCTCAGGTGATCTGCCTGCCTTGACCTCCCAAATTGCTGGGATTACAGACGTGAGCCACCGTGCCCGGCCATGGCATCTTTCAAAATGAAGTTTCCTACTGAGTCTACTGCCTTTGAGTGGCAAGTATTTTAATTCGTTTAACCACTGCTTGTAGATTTCTAGTTTAGGAAGATGTCCTTTGAAACTAATTACAGTAAGAGTAGTTGCTTTTTTTTTTTGAGATGGAGTCTCGCCCTGTTGTCCAGGCTGGAGTGGTGCAGGGGTGAGTGGTGCGATCTCAGCTCGCTGCAAACTCCACCTCCCGGGTTCACGCCGTTCTCCTGCCCCAGCCTCCTGAGTAGCTGGGACTACAGGCACCCGCCACGATGCCCAGCTAATTTTTTGTATTTTTAGTAGAGACAGGGTTTCACTGTGTTAGCCTGGATGGTCTCGATCTCCTGACCTTGTGATCCGCCCGCCTTGGCCTCCCAAAGTGCTGGGATTACAGGCGTGAGCCACCGTACTAACAATAGTTGCTTTTTCAAAAAATAAGAGGTTACACCTGGAAGAAATAAGACCTTTTACATTAGTGGTTTAGTTGGAAGGGTCTTGGAACTAGGAAATACTTTTTTTTTTTTTTTTTTGACGGAGTCTCTCTCTGTCACCTAGGCTGGAGTGCAGTGGCACGATCTCAGGTCACTGCAACCTCCGCCTCCTGTGTTCAAGTGATTCTCCTGCCTCAGGCTCCAGAGTAGCTGGGATTACAGGCATGTGCCACCACACCCGGCTAACTTTTTTTGGTAGTGACGGGGTTTTGCCATGTTGGCCAGGCTGGTCTCGAACTCCTGACCTCATGTGATTCGCCTGCCTCAGCCTCCCAAAGTGCTGGGATTACAGGCGTGAGCCATTGCGCCTGGCTGAATTACTCAATTTTTAATTGACATACAGTAGGCTCTTAAATGTTTGGAGCATGAGTGGTGAATGAATGAATGGATTAACTGGCTGGGTCACCTTGGGTGAATTTCCTTTCCAGTGTGTAGTTTTCTCCTTTGCAAAATGGGAAAGCTCACATCTGAAAGAGTAAAAAGAACATTGTGCAGATACAGAGAGTATTATACGAAGAACAGAAAGGTCTAGTTCTTTTGTCTGACTCGTAGGTTTAAGACAAACACATTAAATCTGTGTTATGCCTCCCCATAAAGTCAGTAGAGAGGAGGTGACAGAACTCCTTTGGAAGCTTCCAAGGATTTGGGCAGGAGGAAGGTGACAGGCAGAGATTTCCTGAGGAGAACTATGATTCTTATAAGGCCTTCATGGCTCCTGGCCTGCCTTTTACAAGCGTTGTGTGAATTGTGTTTTCTATGCCCCTTTTGGGATGTGTCAGTGCCTCTGCTTGTCCTATTTTTCCTTAACTTTTTTTTTCTCACCAGAATGTCCCTCTTCCAGTGGAAAGCCCAACCATGCAGACATCTTGCTCATAAACTTACAGTATGTTTCAGAAGTGGAAATAATTAATGACCGAACAGAAACCCCTCCTCCCCTAGCTTCACTCAATGTTAGTAAGGTAAGGATTAAAGAGCAGATTTAGCTTTCTAAAATGATGGGAAAAATGAGTCTCATTGAGTCTTGGTGATACGTTGTTGTCTATTTTTCATTGTTTTTAAGGGACTTAAAATTGTTTGTTGTGGTATCTTTTTAAAAATATCTACATTTAGTTTTTCTCTTTATTCCTGGATGTTGTCAGTAAATCTTAAGAAATAGCTTAACTCCCAAATAAGTTGAGAGCTTGCTTCTGCCTTTATGAAAGAGGACTTTTTAAATCTTGGAGTTCATTATGAACTTCTGGTGGTGCTGGGGTTTGGGTGGTAGCATTGCCTATGAACGTCTTCAAATTGTGTATATGTGGATGTGTGCATACGTGAATATATGCATTTTCTGCGTGAAGATCTGAAGTGTTTTTCAGATTCTTGGAGGGTTTCATGACTTATAAAAGTTTGAAAGCCACTGTCTTAAAGGTTCTTTTTTGTCTTTATGTTTGAATTTTGAGTTCTAACAATTACATGCCTAGCATATTTTATTTTATTTTATTTTTTTATTTTTTTATTTTTTTGAGAAGGAGTCTTGCTCTGTTGCCTGGGCTAGAGTGCAGTGGCCGGATCTCAGCTCACTGCAAGCTCCGCCTCCCGGGTTTACGCCATTCTCCTGCCTCAGCCTCCGGAGTAGCTGGGACTACAGGCGGCCGCCACCTCGCCCAGCTAGTTTTTTTGTATTTTTAGTAGAGACGGGGTTTCACCGTGTTAGCCAGGATGGTCTCCATCTCCTGACCTCGTGATCCGCCTGTCTCGGCCTCCCAAAGTGCTGGGATTACAGGCTTGAGCCACCGCGCCCGGCCTCCTAGCATATTTTAATCTTGCACATACAAGTTGATCTCTGGGAACCCCCAAGTCACTTTTGTGTGTGTATGTGTGAGACAGGGTCTTGCTTTGGTTGAACTTGAACACCAGGGCTCAAGTGACCCTCCTGCCTCAGCCTTCTGAGCAGCTGCGATTACATGCATGTGCCACTGCGCCTGCCCAAGTCTTTTTTTTTTTTTTTTCAGCCATTGCGCCCAGCCTTTTTTTTTTGAGACAGAGTCTCTCTCTGTCGCCCAGGCTGGAGTGCAGTGACGCGATCTCAGCTCACTGTAATCTCTGCCTCCCGGGTTAAGTGATTCTCATGCCTCAGCCTCTGGAGTAGTTGGGACTACAGGTGTGCTCTACCACGCCTGGCCAAATTTTTTTTTTTTGGAGACAGGCGCACACTGCCACACCCGGCTAATTTTTTGTATTTTAGTAGAGATGAGGTTTCACTGTGTTGCTCAGGCTGGTCTTGAACTCCTGAGCTCAGGCAATCCACTTGCCTCGGCCTCCCAAAGTGGTAAGGTTATAGGTGTGAGCCACCGCTCCTAGCTCAATTTTTGTATTATTAGTAGAGACGGGGTTTCACCATGCTGACCAGGCTGGTCTTGAACTTCTAACCTCACGTGATCTGCCTGCCTTGGCCTCCCAAAGTGCTGGGATTACAGGTGTGGGCCACCATGCCTGGCTCTAAGTCACTTTTTTGACAATTCCGTTTATTTAGTCAAAATTGATGTTGATCAGTAATAATGCCCCAAGCCCTGTCATAACCTGTGCTGTCCCGTGTACTTGGAACATTTTTCCTTCCAGAATGACTGGAGCCTTACCACCCATCAGGACTCAGTTAAATGGCATGTCTTCCAAGAAGTCTTCTCTGATCACCCAGGCTAAAGTAACTTGCCTGCATTATTCTCTCTCATAGTACCTTGTCCTTCACAGTTAAGGTGACCGTATCATTTATAGTCCAACCTGAGACATTTTTGAGAGTAAAGGGGAATGCTTTTATTTTATACTGGGACAACAGGTATAGATTAGGTTACCCTACTCATAGCTTTTTTTGTAATTACATATTTGTTTGCTTGTCTAGTGTCTGTCTCACTGAACTTTATTCTGCAGGGATGGGGACCATACCTCTTTTATTTACTATTGAATATACAGAGGCTTGCACAGAGTATTCAGTAAATATTTGTTGGATGGCCGGGCGCGGTGGCTCAAGCCTGTAATCCCAGCACTTTGGGAGGCCGAGACGGGCGGATCACGAGGTCAGGAGATGGAGACCATCCTGGCTAACACGGTGAAACCCCGTCTCTACTAAAAAAAAAATACAAAAAACTAGCCGGGCGAGGTGGCGGCGCCTGTAGTCCCAGCTACTCCGGAGGCTGAGGCAGGAGAATGGCTAAAACCCAGGAGGCGGAGCTTGCAGTGAGCTGAGGTCCGGCCACTGCACTCCAGCCCGGGCGACAGACCGAGACTCCGTCTCAAAAAAAAAAAAAAAAAAAAAAATTGGTTGGATGAATAAGTTATGCTTCCGATTTTAGTAGCAGGTACCTTTCATTAAGTCTCTCAGATTAGTGTGGTGGAAGTTTTTCCTTCTAGAGGAGTCTTGGAATAATGTGTATTACTTTGCCTCTCTTGGGAATGTGGTGTGTTCTGTACAGTACAGCAAAGCAAGGAAACACTGGGGCAACTAAAATAATAGAGGGTAACTGAGGCTAGTGAATGTCGTTACCTCAGATCTGGAGCTCCTGTCTTGTCAGATTCCAGGGAAATGCCACACATTTTTTAGTGATGGCCAGGGACAGATTTGGAAGGCTATTGAGTTTCATATGGGTGTTGCCTTATATGGATATCCCATTCTTTGAAGCCTATAGGTTTTTGAAACCTTGTTTAGTAATATACCTTCTACCAGAGTATAGGAGCTCTTTGGGTGTCTTCTGTAAGCTCATGAAATTTTAAAAGACTTGAGAAATAATTTATTCCTAGTTTTTTTTTGAGATGGAGTTTTGCTCCTGTTGCCCAGGCTGGAGTGCGATGGCGCAATCTCGGCTCACAGCAGCCTCCGCCTCCCGGTACAAGTGATTCTCCTGCCTCAGCCTCCCAAGTAGCTGAGATTACAGGCATGCACAACCACACCCAGCTAATTTTGTATTTTTAGTAGAGACAGGGTTTCTCCATGTTGGTCAAGCTGGTCTCAAACTCCCGACCTCAGGTGATCTGCCGCCTCAGCCTCCCAAAGTGCTGGGATTACAGGTGTGAGCCACTGCACCTAGCCTTATTCCTAGTATATTGAAGAACCAAATAGGCTCTGAGTTATTTTTTGGTGTTTATAGGGTATGAGAAGTCTATCACTAGATCTTTAGTGAGTAGTAAAGATGTGAAAGAGAGATGATTTTCTGAAGTTAGAAAGTTGGCTCTTGTGACCAAACAAGTGCCACCATTTAGAGGGGGTGGGTAGTGTGGGTGGGACTGTTAAGCAGGAGCTGTTAAGAAGCAGTTCTCTTCTTATATTTGACCTCAGATAGAAATAGCTCTTGGTTAGTTTGGATTATCTTTGCCTTTAGGGTTTTGCTTTCTGCTGGTCAGTTTTCCTTGTTTACTAGCATTGTGGTAGACTAGCTGATTACCCACTCTTTGAGGAAAGCAACAGGAGGTAATAGCTTGGGGAGCACCAGAAATCTTTACTTTTCTTACTCTATGGCCTGCTTGCCAAATCTTGAAAAAGGTTTGCTGGGAAGAGGAGTCAGAAACTGAAAACTAAAATTAGGTTGGAGGGTTATCTTTGGATTTCGTTTATTCATTCTTCCGTTTACAGAGATGTTTATGAGTAAGCTATATTGGCGTTCCCTTGAAACCAACCTTTTAGGATGCTTTACAATTCCTCTTTGGAGACTGACTTAGAATTAGAGAGAACCTGTTGGGCTATTGCTGAAGAAAACAGCTATTTTGGGCAGCTATTAATATGTTAGTTACATGAATGCCATGAAAAGGTCATCTCATTTTTAAGAGCATGGACTTGAGTTTTTCTTAAGCTGAAGGATCATTTAGGCATGTGGAAGGGAACTAACGTACTCTGGGATGTCTGGAAGAAAACTGTTGAAATGTCAGATGCTTGCAGTCTGGAGAAGCACTACTTGTCTATTCTAACTTTAGTCAAAGGTGTCATCACATATTGGCTCATCTTGCTGACATAGTAAGTGATCTGCTTAATTAAACCTGTTAATATGAACTGGTTATTTGTTGACTCTGACCTATCAGGAAATGGAAGAGAACGGCTTATACAGGAAATACTTAATAGCTCAACTGGGAAAGGTATAAACTAGAAACTTCTTGGAAATTGACCTGTTTTGCTTTCGAATGATAGTTCATTTCAGGCTAAGAAGTCTTATTTCTTGTTTTTTTTTTTTTTTTTTTGAAACGGAGTCTCGCTCTGTTGCCCAGGCTGGGGTGTGCAGTGGCGGGATTTTGGCTCACTGCAAGCTTCGCCTCCCGGGTTTACGCCATTCTCCTGCCTCAGCCTCCCAAGCAGCTGGCACTACAGGTGCCCGCCACCTCGCCCGGCTAGTTTTTTGTACCGGGTTTCACTGTGTTAGCCAGGATGGTCTTGTTCTCCTGACCTCGTAATCCACCCGTCTCGGCCTCCCAAAGTGCTGGGATTACAGGCTTGAGCCCCCGCGCCTGGCCAAAGTCTTATTTCTATCTCCAGCAGTAGCATGTAAGAGGAAGCTTGGGAGAGGACAGTAGGGTTGCAGTAGGGGGAATTCTTTTTTTTTTGAGACAGGGTCTCAGTCTATTGCCCAGGCTGGAGTGAAGTGGCGTGATCTCGGCTCATTGCAACCTCTGATCCCTGAGGTTCATGGGTTTCTCCTGCCTCAGCCTCCTGAGTAGCTGGGATTAAAAGCGCCCGCTGCCACCACGCCTGGTTACTTTTTGTATTTTTAGTAGAGACTGGGTTTTGCCATGTTGACCAGGCTGGCCTTGAACTCCTGACCTCAGGTAATCCACCTGCCTCGGCCTCCTAAAGTGTTAGGATTACAGGCGTGAGCCCCTGCACCTGGCCAAGTCCCCTTTGTGCTTGGCCCAAGGAACTCATAATTTGGCGACATGAAGTACCCTAAATAATGTATAATGCTAAGTTATGTTTCGTGTGTGTGTGTGTGTATGTGTGTCTGTGTGTGTGTGTCTGTGTGTATGTGTTCTGTTTTTTAGAGATACAGTCTCGTTCTGGTGACCAGGCTAGAGTGCAGTGGCATGATCATAACTCACTGCATCTTTGAACTCCTGGGCTCATAGGCTCAAGTGATCCGCCCACCTCAGCTTCCTGAGTAGCTGGGACTACAATCTCCCATCACCACACCTGGATAGCTGTTTTGTTTCTTTTTAGCCAGTCTCACACTGTGCCCAGGCTGGAGTGCAATGATACAATCACAGCTCACTGCAGCCTCAACCTCCAGGGCTCACCCAATTGATCCTTCCACCTCTCCTCCCAAGTAGCTGGGACTACAGGCACACACCACCACACCTGGCTAATTTTTTTTTCTTTTTTCTTTTTTCTTTTTTTTTTTTTTGAGATGGAGTCTCGCTCTGTCGCCCAGGCTAGAGTGCAGTGGCTGGATCTCAGCTCACTGCAAGCTCCGCCTCCCGGGTTTACGCCATTCTCCTGCCTCAGCCTCCAGAGTAGCTGGGACTACAGGCGCCCGCCACCTCGCCTGGCTAGTTTTTTGTATTTTTAGTAGAGACGGGGTTTCACCATGTTAGCCAGGATGGCCTCGATCTCCTGACCTCGTGATCCGCCCGTCTCGGCCTCCCAAAGTGCTGGGATTACAGGCTTGAGCCACCGCGCCCGGCATTTTTTTTTCTTTTTCGAGATGGAGTCTCACCCTGTTGCCCAGGCCAGAGTGCAATGGTGCTGTGGTCTCAGCTCACTGCAACCTCTTCCTGCTAGGTTCAAGCAATTCTCCTGTCTCAGCCTCCCAAGTAGCTGGGATTACAGGTGTGTGCCACCATGCCTGGCTAATTTTTTGTATCTTTAGTAGAGATGGAGTTTCACCTTGTTGACCAGGCTGATCTCGAACTCCTGACCTTGTGTTCTGCCTGCCTCGGCCTCCCAAAGTGCTGGGTTTACAGGCATGAGCCACCGCGCCTGGCCTAATGTTTTTTGTTTTTTTTTTTTTGTAGAGACGGGGTCTTACTATGTGGCCCAGGATGGTCTCTAACTCCTGGGCTCAAGCAATCCTTCTTCCTTGGCTTCCCAAAGTATTGAAATTACAGGTGTGAGCCACTGGCCCAGCCCCTAGGTAACATTTCTAAGTAAAGAAAAACATCTATATTCTGTGGTCAGGGGTAGGGTAGTCTAGTAGAAACGACTTAGGAATGAACCAAGTAGATCAGTCTTTAAAGTCATTAGACTTGGCAGAAGTTAGTTAATGTCTCCCAGGTTTTTTTATTGTAACTAACTAATGCTCATTGAATTATGGGATGAGATAAGGCAGGGGAAGGAGGGCAGTGTGACAAAGGGCCCATAGAATATTTATACTATTACATTAGGCTCTCACTTAACGTCGTTGGTAGGTTCTTGGAAACTTCGACTTTATGTATTATTATTATTATTATTATTATTTTTTTTTGAGACAGAGTTTTCGCTCTGTCTCCTAGGCTGCAGTGCAGTGGCACTATCTCGGCTTACTGCAACCTCTTCCTCCCGGATTCAAGCATTTCTCTGCCTTAGCCTCCAGAGTAGCTGGGATTCCAGGCATCTGCCACCACACCTGGCTAATTTTTGTATTTTTAGTAGAGATGGGGTTTCACCATCTTGACCAGGGTGGTCTTGAACTCCTGACCTTGTGATCCACCCGCCTTGGCCTCCCAAAGTGCTGGAATTACAGGTGTGAGCCACTGCACCCAACACATTATTATTTTTTTTTAAAGATGGAGTCTTGGCCGGATGCGGTTGGCTCACACCTGTAATCCCAACACTTTGGGAGGCTGAGGCGGGCGGATCACGAGGTCAGGAGATTGAGACCATCCTGGCTAACATGGTGAAACCCCGTCTCTACTAAAAATACAAAAAATTAGCCGGGTGTGGTGGCAGGTGCCTGTAGTCGAAGCTACTTGGGAGGCTGAGGCAGGAGAATGGTGTGAACTTGGGAGGTGGAGCTTGTAGTGAGCCGAGTTAGCTCCACTGCAATCTAGCCTGGGCGACGGACCGAGACTCCGTCTCAGAAAAAAAAAAAGACAGAGTCTTACTAGCCGGGTGTGGTGGCTCGCACCTGTATTCCAAGAAATTTGGGAGACCAAGGTGGGCGGATTGCCTGAGCTCAGGAGTTTGACACCAGCCTGGGCAACATGGGGAAACCCTGTCTCTACTAAAATACAAAAAAAAAAAAAAAAATTAGCTGGGCATGGCAGCATGCACCTGTAGTCCCAGCCACTCAGGAGGCTGAGGGAGAATTGCTTGAATCCGGGAGGTGGAGATTGCAGTGAGCCAAGATAGTGCCACTGCACTCCAGCCTGGCGACAGAGTGAGACTCCGTCTCAAAAAAAAAAAAAAAAAGAGTCTCACTGTGTTGCCCAGCCTGGAGTACCATGGGGTGATCTCAGCTCACTGCAACCTCCGCCTCCTGTGCTTAAGCAGTTCTCCTGTCTCAGCCTCCCGAGTAGCTGGGAGTACAGGTGCGCCCCACCACGTCTGGCTTATTTTTTTATTTTTTTGAGACAGAGTTTCACTCTTGCTGCCCAGTCTGGAGTACAATGGCATGATTTCGGCTCACCGCAACCTCTGCCTCCCGGGTTCAAGCGATTCTCCTGCCTCAGCCTCCGACGTACTTGGGATTACAGGCATGCACCACCACACCTGGCTAATTTTGTATTTTTAGTAACGACAGGGTTTCTCCATGTTGGTCAGACTGGTCTTGAACTCCTGATCTCAGGTGGTTCGCGCATCTCAGCCTCCCAAAATGCGAGGATTGCAGGTGTGAGCCACTGCACCGGGCGAATTTTTTTTTTTTCTGTTTTTGGAGACAGAGTTTTCCTTTGTCACCAAGGCTGGAGTGCAGTGGTGCAATCTCAGCTCACTGCAACCTCCACCTCCTGGGTTCAAGCAGTTCTTCTGCCTCAGCCTCCTGAGTAGCTGGGACCACAGGTGCATGCCACCATGCCCGGCTAATTTTTGTATTTTCAGTAGAGACGGGCTTTCACCATATTGGCCAGGCTGGTCTCAAACTCCTGACCTCGTGATCTGCCCACCTTGGCCTCCCAAAGTGCTGAAATTACAGGTGTGAGCCACCGCACCCAGCCAATTTTTTGTATTTTTAGTAGAAATGGGGTTTCACCATGTTGGCCAGGCTGTCTTCGAACTCCTGACCTCAAGTGATCTACCCACCTCTGTCTCCCAAAATGCTGAGATTACAGGCATGAGCCATTGCGCCCGGCACCCACAACATTTTTTTTCCCCTCATCAATGTTGTAAGAAAATGATGTTGAATGGCCAGGCACAGTGACTCACGCCTGTAATCCCAGCACTTTGGGAGGCTGAGACCGCAGATCATGAGGTCGGGAGATTGAGGCCATCCTGACTAACATGGTGAAACCCCATCTCTACTAAAAATACAAAAAAAAAAAAAAAAAAAATCTGGGCATAGGTGGTACGTATGGCCTGTAGTCCCAGCTACTCGGGAGGCTGAGGCCGGAGAATGGTATAAAAGCCGGGAGGCAGAGCTTGCAGTGAGCCAGTATTGCGCCACTGCACTCCAGCCTGGGAGACAGCGAGACTCCATCTCAAAAAAAAAAAAAAAGAAAGAAACAAAGAAAATGATGTTGAATGAAATGACATTGTTCGAGGAACTGGTATATTTTGTCAGTGTTCCCTAGCTTTGCATCTGACATTCAGAGATTGGAACTTGCCAGCCAAAGACTGGAGAAAATCAGAATTATACTGGATACCGTTAATATGTAATATCATTAAAAGATATTTTTAAGAGACCTCTGGTGACACCAGAATTAACATTTATTTCCAAGGCGGCGTTATCAAGTGGCATAGTTAATTGAACACTTGCCTGAGTCCTGGAGGTTAGGTTGAGTAGTCACAGAACTGAAGTGTCTGTGCTTTCCACCACTGAGTCACTTAGGAAGGGACTTGTTGACACAGCCAAGCCCAATGGATGTATTCATTTGTTTAGATGATAAAGTCTTTTTTTTTTGTTTTTTTGAGATGGGGTTTCGCTCTTGTTGCCCAGGCTGGAATGCAGTGGCGTGATCTTGGCTCACCGTAACCTCCACCTCCCGGATTCAAGTGATTTTCTCCTGCCTCAGCCACTCGAGTAGCTGGGATTACAGGCATGCACCACCACGCCTGGCTAATTTTGTATTTTTAGTAGAGACCGGGTTTCTCCATGTTGGTCAGGCTGGTCTCAAATTCCCGACCTCAGGTTATCCGCCTGCCTAGGCCTCCCAAAGTGTGGGATTACAGGTGTGAGCCACCGTGCCCAGTGATATGTTAAGTTTTATTACTTTCATGAGTTGGAGAATACTTTTCTAGAGTAGCTGTTAGAGGAAAGGGATGGTCAGCAGGAAAAGAGACAAAGCATGGAAAATAGAAATACACAGGTAATACAGAGTTTGGGCAGTCACCTCCCTTACCAAACCACGGACTGATTTCTTAGCTTCTTTTATCCATTTATTATCCATTGATTCATTATTAACAAGTAGAAAGTGATCAAATGGAACCAGGAAGAAGAGATTCAAAGGACTTATCCTTGGCTCCCAGTAATAAATTAGTTTGCTGCCATTGAATTAAAATGATTATCTGGAGATAGATCTGGGAGTAAAGGGGCCTGGTAAAGCTGAGAAGATGGAAAAGTCACAAGATTCACTTTTTTTTTTTTTTGAGACAGAGTCTTGCTCTGTTGCTCAGGCTGGAGTGCAGTGACGTGATCATAGTTCACTGCAGCCTCAACCTCCCAATCTCAAGCAGTCCTTCTCTTTACCCTCCTGAGTAACTGGGACTACGAGTGTGTGCCACCACATCCAGCTAATTAAAAAAAAATTTTTTTTTGTCTGAGGGGAGTAGAGACATGGTCTCGCTCTGTTGCCCATGCTGGTCTCAAACTCCTGGCCTCAAGTGTTCCTCCCACCTCAGCCTCCCAAAGTGGTGGGATTATGGGAGTAAGCTACTGCGCCCAGCCAGAGTTCACTTTTTTTTTTTAGACGGAGTTTTTTTACTCTTGTTCCCTAGACTGGGGAACCTCCGCCTCCCGATTTCAAGTGATTCTGCTGCCTCAGCCTCCTGAGTAGCTGGGATTACAGGCATGCGCCACCACACTCAGCTAATTTTTTTGTGTGTATTTTTAGTAGAGGTGGGGTTTCTCCATGTTGGTCAGGCTGGTCTCAAACTCCTGACCTCAGGTGATCTGCCCACCTCAGCCTCCCAAAGTGCTGGGATTACAGGCATGAGCCACCACGCCCTACCCAGGGTACCTTTAGGTATCATGTCACATTGAGGGAAGAATTTGTTTTTATTTTGAATTCTACCAGTTTCACAGCTAAAATTCAGTATGACCCTATGGCTTTCTGGTGATTTGAGGGTTAAACCCAAGTATCAGTAAATTCCTGGGGTTGATATTATAATTATTGCATTGTGGCCTATGTTTGTGGACATAGCCTATTAGCAGGGCTCTTGGTTATATCTATTTATTTATATATATTTTTGAGACAGGGTCTTACTCTGTCACCCAGGCTAGAGTGCAGTGGTATGATCTCTGCTCACTGCAACTTCCACCTCCTGTGCTAAAGTAATTCTGCCTCAGCCTCCTGAGTAGCTGGGACTATAGGCACACACCACCATGCCTGGCTAATTTTTTTTTTTTTTTTTTTTGTATTTTTGGTAGAGACGGGGCTTCACCATGTTGCCTAGGCTGGTCTTGAACTCCTGAGCTCGGATCATATGATCCACCCTCTTCAGCCTCCGAAAGTGCTTGTATTACAGGCATGAGCCACTGCGCCTGGCCCTTGGTAACATCTTGACCCTAATGTGTTGAGGTGTGAACATGTCCAGTAAAGTCAGAGATGGCCTGGCCAGCCTGTGTTTAGCTATGTATATTTTAGTAGGAAGTAGAAGGTATGTGAATGTGGGAAGGAAGAACCACTTGTCTAAGGCAAGCAAATTTTTGCTACAGATAGTTTTTCTGGCTTCTAGAGGCTATAACCTCATGATTAACTGGATTAGAAAATGTTTCTGGCTGAGTGCAGTGGCTCACATCTGTAATCCCAGCACTTTGGGAGGCCGAGGCGGGCACATCACAAGGTCAGGAGTTCGAGACCAGTCTGGCCAATATGGTGAAAATACTAAAAATAGAAAAGTACTCTACTAAAAATAGAAAAATTAGCCAGGTGTAGTGTCACACGCCTATAGTCCCAGCTACTCAAGAGGCTAAGGCAGGAGAATCACTTGAACCCGGAGGCAGAGGTTGCAGTGAGCTGAGATTGCACCACTGCACTCCAGCCTGGGCGACAGTGAGACTCTGTCTGAAAATTAAAGAAGGAAAAAGAAAAAGAAAATGTTGCCAAGGCCACAGTCCCTGATGAGAGTCCACGGGTAAAACTTGCACCTGGTAGGCCGGGCGTGGTGGCTCAAGCCTGTAATCCCAGCGCTTTGGGAGGCCGAGACGGGCGGATCACGAGGTCAGGAGATCGAGACCATCCTGGCTAATACGGTGAAACCCCGTCTCTACTAAAAAAATACAAAAAACTAGCCGGGCGATGAGGCGGGCGCCTGTAGTCCCAGCTACTCGGGAGGCTGAGACAGGAGAATGGCGTGAACCCGGGAGGCAGAGCTTGCAGTGAGCTGAGAGCCGGCCACTGCACTCCAGCCTGGGCGGCAGAGCAAGACTCCGTCTCAAAAAAAAAAAAAAACTTGCACCTGGCTTTGAGCAGGCAGCTGTTTCATCATAGAAGTGTCATGAAGATACAGGTGGGAGATGGAGAGGAAGAGCCTCAGAAAGGTGGAATAATTTATTGCCATTTAAAACATCACTGACTTGCTGGGTGTGGTGACTCATACCTGTAGTCCCAGCACTATGGGAGGCTGAGGTGGGTAGATTGCTTGAGGCCAGGAAGTCAAAACCAGCTTGGGCAACATAGAACCTGTCTGTACAAAAAAATACAAAATTAGCCAGGCGTAATGGTGTGCCTGTAGTCCCAGCTACTTTGGAGACTGAGGTGGGAGGATCACTTGAACCTGGGGAGGTCAAGGCTTCAGTGAGCTGCAATCATGTCACTGCACTCCAGCCTGGGTGACAGAGTGAGACCCTGTCTAAAAACAAGAACAACAAAACCCACTGGCTTTTTGAAGTCAGATTCAATGGCATTCAATCTTTGGGGTCAACCTGACAGAATCATGATGGGGGTACAGTGCTGCAGGGTAGAACTCATGACTCGGTTCAGGTTATAGTGCATGACAGTCTGCTGACACAGTGGGGCTCTTGTTAAGTCAAGAGTTTAGTTCCCAAGGGGACCTTCTTGGCCTCATAGGACATGGAAGTGGGGAGTAGGACAATTGTTGTCCTCCTGAAAAGATAAATTGCTGAGCCCAGGTGAGTCTGGCAGAGTTGTGCCATAGGTGTGTTGTTGTAGCCACCTCTGCACCCTACCCTTGACGTGGAGACAGTTCAAAATAAGGACATTAGGGTGGGTCAGTGGTCGTATTTGCTCCAGTACTAAGGGAAGGGTATTCTAACGAAAACTTTTTCTGGCAGAGAACAGGCTTGGGGTGGGGTAGGGGAACCAAACAAGTGATAGAGTCAAATTCTGGCAATAGAATTTTAAGACTAGCTCAGGTAAATACCAGAAACTACCCTGGAGACTGAAGCAAATTCTACTTGAGCTGGAAAATTAAAGGGTCTACACATTATGCTAAAAGTATGATGGAGTAAGATATAGGGAGTTTGAAGAACAGCTGTGTTTTTCCAACTGTGCTGTTAATGAATGTGTGACCTCTCGTTAGTCCCTTAACCTCTGGGAACTGTTTTATGATCGGTCCTCTGAATCTTTGATAGTCATTGTTTCTTCTCCTTTTTTCTGCCTTCCCTCTTGTACTCTCTCCCTTCAAGGTGCTGGGAAATGCCAGGATGATTAAGACACTGCTCTTGCCCTCCAGAATCTCACATTTGTTAGGTGTAGTGAGGGACAGCAGCATCTAATTTAGTGATAACAATATGGTGAGACCCGCTCTGCATTAGTGGTCATATGTGCAAGGTACATGAGAGCATAGAGCAGGGAAGGACAAACTTTTTCTATAAAGGGCCAGATAATAAATCTTTTAGGCTGTATTGGCCATATGGTCTTGGTCACATTTACTCGACCTTGCCCTTGTAGCAAAGCAGCCCTAGACAACGTGTAAACAAGTGGGCATAGCTGTGTTCCAATAAAACTTACCTAAGCAAAGACTTGGAATCAACCCAAATGTCCATCTGTGACAGACTGGATTAAGAAAATGTGGCACATATACACCATGGAATACTATGCAGCCATCAAAAAGGATGAGTTTGCGTCCTTTGTAGGGACATGGATGCAGCTGGAAACCATCATTCTTAGCAAACTATCACAAGGAGAGAAAACCAAACACCGCATGTTCTCACTCATAGGTGGGAACTGAACAATGAGATCACTTGGACTCGGGAAGGGGAACATCACACACTGGGGCCTATCATGGGGAGGGGGGAGGAGGGAGGGATTGCATTGGGGAGTTATACATGATATAAACGTCATGCACATGTACCCTAGAACTTAAAGTATAATAAAAAAAAAAAAAAAAAAAAAAAAAAAAAAAAAACTTACCTAAGACAAGTGGTTGGCTGAATTGGCCCACAGCAGGCAGTTTGCCAACCCTTGGTATAGAGTAGTGAGCATTTTAGGGAAGACACTTCAGATGTGACAATGGAGGAGGGGCTTGAAAAATAAATGGCAATTATTCAGAGAAGGGAAGGAAAAGAAAGGGGATTAAGCTGATTTGGAATGCTCAGTTTGTCCACCTCTGCAATTTAGAACCTGATGCTTTTCTGTAGAGCTGAACTGGAGGTTGTTCTTAAAAAGGAGGGAAGAGGCCGGGCGTGGTGGTTTAAGCCTGTAATCCCAGCACTTTGGGAAGCTGAGGCGGGCGGATCACGAGGTCAGGAGATCAAGACCATCCTGGCTAACCTGGTGAAACCCCGTCTCTACTAAAAAATACAAAAAACTAGCCAGGCGAGGTGGCGGGCACCTGTAGTCCCAGCTACTGGGGAGGCTGAGGCAGGAGAATGGCGTAAACCTGGGAGGCGGAGCTTGCAGTGAGCCGAGATCCGGCCACTGCACTCCAGCCTGGGCGACACAGCTAGACTCCGTCTCAAAAAAAAAAAAAGAAGAGACTATTGAAGAACAGTATTTATTTTTCAGACAGCGTGTAGCACGTTATTTATTTATATTTTTAAGACAGAGTTTCCCTCTTGTGGCCCAGGCCGGAGTGGTGATTTATTTATTTATATATATATTTTTAAGATAGAGTTTGGGTCTTGTCACCCAGGCTGGAGTTCAATGGCACGGTCTCAGCTCATTGCAACCTCCACCTCCTGGCTTCAAGCGATTCTCCTGCCTCAGCCTCCCAAGTAGCTGGGATTATAGGTACCCACCACCATGCCCGGCTAATTTTTGTAATTTTAGTAAAGACAGGGTTTCATCATGTTGGGCAGGTTGGTCTCAAACTCCTGACCTCACATGATCCACCCGCCTCAGCCTCCCAAAGTGCTAGGATTACAAGTGTGAGCCACCACACCTGGCCTGTTTGTTTTTTTTAAAGACAAGGCCTCGCTCTGTTGTCCAGGCTAGTGTGTAGTGGTTCGAACACAGCTTGCAGCAGCCTTGACATCCTGGGCTCAAGTGATCCTCCCACTTTAGACTTTCAAGTAGCTGAGACTACAGGTGTGTGCCACCACACCTGGCTGATTTTTTAAATTTTTATTTTTTTGCAGAGACAGGGTCTCACTGTGTTGCCCAGAGTGGGTTCAGTTTTTTTTTTTTTTTTTTTTTTTTTTTTTTTTTTTTTTAATTTAGAGACAGGGACCTGCTCTGTTGCCCAGACTGGGATGCAGTGACATGATCATAGCTTACTGCAGCCTCGACCTCCTCAGCTCCAACGTGCACCACTGTGCCTGGCTAATTTAAACTTTTAAAATTTTTTCTAAGATGGAGTCTTTCTCTGTCACCCGGGCTGGAGTGCAGTAGCATCATCTTGGCTCATTGCTACCTCTGCCTCCCTGGTTCAAAAATTCTCTTGCTTCAGCCTCCCAGGTAGCTGGGATTACAGGCACATGCCACCACATCCAGCTGATTTTTGTATTTTTACTAGAGATGGGGTTTTGTTGGCCAGGCTGGTCTTGAACTCCTGACCTCAAGTGATCCACCCGCCTCGGCCTCTCAAAGTGCTGGGATTATAAGCGTGAACCACTGTGCCTGTCCTAAAATTTGTTTTGGTAGAGTCAGGGGCCTTGCTATGTTGCCCAGTCTGGTCTTGCAGCCCTGGACTCATGCCATCCTCCTGTCTTGGCCTCCTAAAGTGTTAGAGTTACGGGTATGAGCCACCAATCCTGGCCTGATTCAGTATTTTGATTCATTGTTATTTATTTACTCTTATGTATTCTAGGACATAACTTCAAGTAGAGTACTGTATTTTTTTAGTTCTTAACTGTCCAATTTGTAGGGAACAGTATATGTTTATGTTTTTTCCCGAGACAGGGTCTTACTCTGTCACTCAGATTGGAGTGCAGTGGTACAATCTCACCTCACTGCCACCTCCTTCTCCTAGGCACAAGCTAGGCTCCCGAGTAGCTGGGATGAGAGGAACACGCCACCACACCCAGCTAATTTTTTTTTTTTTTTTTGAGTCGAAGTCTCGCTCTGTTGCCAGGCAGGAGCGCAGTGGCACGATCTTTGCCCACTGCACCCTCCACCTCCTACATTCAAGCAATTCTCCTGCCTTAGCAGTAGCTGGGACTATAGGTGCCTGCCACTACACTGGCTAATTTTTTTTTTTTTTTTTTTGAGACGAAATCTTGCTCTGTTGCCAGGCTGGAGCGCAGTGGCACGATCTTGGCCCACTGCACCCTCTGCCTCCTACGTTCAAGCAATTCTCCTGCCTTAGCAGTAGCTGGGACTATAGGTGCCTGCCACTACGCCTGGCTAATTTTTTTTTTTTTTTTTGAGACGGAGTCTCGCTCTGTCGTCCAGGCTGGAGTGCAGTGGCCGGATCTCAGCTCACTGCAAGCTCTGCCTCCTGGGTTTACGCCATTCTCCTGCCTCAGCCTCCCAAGTAGTTGGGACTACAGGCGCCCACCACCTCACCCGGCTAGTTTTTTGTGTTTTTTAGTAGAGACGGGGTTTCACCGTATTAGCCAGGATGGTCTCAATCTCCTGACCTCGTGATCCCCCCGTCTCGGCCTCCCAAAGTGCTGGGATTACAGGTTTGAGCCACTGCACCCAGCCACTTTTTGTATTTTTAGTAGAGATGGGGTTTCACCATATTGGCCAGGCTGGTCTCAAACTCCTGACCTTGTGATCTGCCCTCCTCTGCCTCCCAAAGTGCTGGGATTACAGGCATGAGCCATGCACCCAGCCACTTTTTGTATTTTTAGTAGAGATGGGGTTTCACCATATTGGCCAGGCTGGTCTCAAACTCCTGACCTTGTGATCTGCCCTCCTCTGCCTCCCAAAGTACTGGGATTACAGGCATGAGCCACTGCTCCTAGCCAATTTTTGTATTTTTAGTAGAGAGGGGGTTTCACCATGTTGGTCACGATGGTCTCGATCTCTTGATCTCATGATCCGCCCGCCTCAGCCTCCCAAAATGTTGGGATTTCAGGTGTGAGCCACTATGCCCAGCCCCACAGCTAATTTGTTAAAAAAATTTTTGTACAGACAGGGTTTTGCCATGTTTCCCAGGCTGGTCTCAAACCCCTGAGCTTAAAGTATCTACCCACCTGTCTCCCAAAGTGCTGGAATTATGGGTGTGAGCTACCACGCCTATCCAGAAACAGTATTTTATTAGAAATGTTCAGGTACACTGGGTGCAGTGGCTCACGCCTGTAATTCCAACATTTTGGGAGGGTGAGGTGGGCGGATCACTTAAGGTCAGGAGTTCGAGACCAGCTTGGCCAACAGGGTGAAACCCCATCTCTTCTCAAAATACAAAAATTAGCTGGGTGTCGTGGCACGTGCCTGTAATTCTAGCTACTCTGGAGGCTGAGGCAGGAGAATCACTTGAACCCAGGAGGTGGAGGTTACAGTGAACCTAGATCACGCCTCTGAACTCCAGCCTGAGCAACAGAGCGAGACTCTGTCTAAAAAAAAATAGAAAAAAGAAAAAAGAAATGTTTAGGCACAAACTTTCAGCTAGGAACAGTTGAGGATGCTGATATTTGGAAGATATATTTTTGAGAGCTTGTTTGTTGCTAGCTAAGAATGAAGGCTTTGGCGGGGTGCGGTGGCTCACGCCTGTAACCCCAACACTTTGGGAGGCCGAGGCAGGTGGATTACCTGAGGTCAAGAGTTTGAGACCAGCCTGGCAAACCCCCTTCTGGGGGCAGAACCCCTCTTTACTAAAAAAAAAAAAAAAAAAAAAAAAAAAATTAGCTGGGCATGGTGTCACATGTCTGTAATCACAGCTACTTGGGAGGATGAGGCAGGAGAATTGCTTGAACCTGGGAGGTGGAGGTTGCCGTGAGCTGAGATCACGCCATTCCAGCCTGGGCAACAAGAGAGAAACTCCGTCTCAAAAAAATAAAAAGAATAAAGACTTTCCAAGAGCCTACCCCATATTCGAAACATAGGGAACATGCAAGGGCCCTTATGATGACAGTTGTTCTTAGCCACTCTGGTCTGCCATCCCTTGACAGGCTTGCAGGCATCACAGACAGTTCTGGGCAGCAGCTGCAGTGTTTCCTAAGCCCTCTGTGAGGGCAGCTGGTTGGAAGACCCAAATACACAGAGAACACAAACTGAGAGTGGCTCATTGGAGTCAGTAGGTCACACCCAGCAGGCTCCTCTCTGGCTTCTCTGCTTCCCTTGTTGTATCAGCTGTCTCAGCCTGTTAAATACTTGTAGTAGGAATCCCTCTGGATTCCCCACAGCACCTGTGCCTTCCTGGTCTGGGCATGTGGAAATAAGATGGCCCAGCTGGTGACTAAATAACAAGATGAAGTGCATGTTGCTTGGATTTTGTTCTTTTGGCTCCTCCCTTTTCCTTCCATGTCACTGCATGCAGACGAGATGTGTGTCCTTGGTGTTCATTAAATCACTCAATTGCGGGATGCAGTGGCTCATGCCTTTAATCCCAGCACTTTGGGAGGCTGAGGCGGGGGGATTGCTAGAGGCCAGAAGTTCAAGACCAGCCTGGGCAATATAGCAAGACCTCGTCTCTACAAAAATAAAAAAAAAAGTAGCTGGGTGTGGTGGCGCATGCCTATAGTCTCAGCTACTCAGTAGACTGAGGTGGGAAGATCGCTTGAGCCCAGGAGTATGTGGCTGCATTGCGCTAGGATCATGCCACTGCACTCAAGCCTGGGCAGAAGAGTGAGACCTTGTCTCTTAAAAACAAAGAAACGGGCGGGCACGGTGGCTCAAGCCTGTAATCCCAGCACTTTGGGAGGCCGAGACGGGCGGATCATGAGGTCAGGAGATTGAGACCATCCTGGCTAACACGGTGAAACCCCGTCTCTACTAAAAAATACAAAAAACTAGCCGGGCATGGTGGCGGGCGCCTGTAGTCCCAGCTACTCAGGAGGCTGAGGCAGGAGAATGGCGTGAATCCGGGAGGCGGAGCTTGCAGTGAGCTGAGATCCGGCCACTGCACTCCAACCTGGGCGACAGAGCAAGACTCCGTCTCAAAAAAAAAAAAAAAGGCCGGGCGGGGTGGCTCACGCCTGTAATCCCAGCACTTTGGGAGGCCGAGACAGGTGGATCACGAGGTCAGGAGATCGAGACCATCCTGGCTAACAGGGTGAAACTCCGTCTCTACTAAAAATACAAAAAACTAGCCGGGCGAGGTGGCGGTGCCTGTAGTCCCAGCTACTCGGGAGGCTGAGGCAGGAGAATGGCGTGAACCCGGGAGGCGGAGCTTGCAGTGAGCTGAGATCTGGCCACTGCACTCCAGCCTGGGTGACAGAGCGAGACTCCGTCTCAAAAAAACAAAAAAAAACAAAAACGAAGAAACAAGACCAGGCGCGGTGGCTCACGCCTGTAATCCCAGCACTTTGGGAGGCCGAGGCGGGCGGATCACGAGGTCAGAAGATCGAGACCATCCTGGCTAACAAGGTGGAACCCCGTCTCTACTAAAAATACAAAAAAATTAGCTGGGCACGGTGGCGGGCGCCTGTAGTCCCAGCTACTTGGGAGGCTGAGGTAGGAGAATGGTGTGAACCCGGGAGGCGGAGCTTGCAGTGAGCCGTGATCGCGCCACTGCACTCCAGCCTGGGCGACAGAGCGAGACTCCGTCTCAAAAAACAATCAAACAAACAAAAATAAGGGTTACCCAGCATCAGGCATGATTCTAAGCCCTTTTTTTTTTGTTTGTTTTAAGACAGAGTGTCTGTCACACAGGCTGTAATGCAGTGGCACAAGCTCAACTCACTGCAGCTTCCATCTCCTGGGTTCAAACGATTCTCCTGCTTCAGCCTCCCAAGTAGCTGGGACTACAGATGTGCACTAGCATGCCAGGCGCTTATTTTTGTATTTTCGGTAGAGGCAGGGTTTCACAGTGTTGGCCAGGCTGGTCGGAACTCAAGTGATCTTCCTGCCTTGGCCTCCCAAAGTGCTGGGATTATAGGCATGAGCCATCGCGCCCAGCCTAGAAGCCTTTTAATATTGATGTGCTTTGGTATTGAATGCACATACTTTTCTCCTTTGCCCACATCAAGCTGCTATATATAAAACGGGCACAGGAGGAAGCACTGGTTAGTATACAAGGACTGTGTTTTCACTGGGAATCATGCAGAATGAAAGGAGAGCCAGGTAAGCACAGGTTGTGATGTGCAGTGATTTCAAGTAAGCCATATGCACATTAATAACAAATATTTGTAAGTTTATGCTTCTTGGTTTGCCTGAATCCAGTGTGTTCTTAAACTTGATACTTTTTATTCTTTGAGATGCTGACCAGTTAGTGCTTGTAACTGATTGATAGTGAAGCCAGCAGCTATCGTGTTTGCCTTGAAAATGAGTGTAGTATGGGTGATAGTCATGGAATTTTTATGGTAAACTTTTTTTTTTTTTGAGACAGTCTCTCTCTCTCGCCCAGGCTAGAGTGCAGTGGCGCAAGCTTGGCTAACTGAAACCTCTGCCTCCTGGGTTCAAGCAATTCCTCTGCCTCAGCCTCCCAAGTAGATGGGACTACAGGCGCATGTCACCATGCCCGGCTGATTTTTGTAATTTTTGTAGAGATGGGGTTTCACCATGTTGACCCAGGTTGGTCTCTAACTCCTGGGCTCAAGTGATCTGCCTGCCTTGGCCTCCCAAAGTGCTGGGATTACAGGCATGAGCCACTGTCCTTGACCTGGAAAAAATTTTTCTGTGTTTTCCTGCATAAAGAAAATGAAAAGAGACCGGGCGCGGTGGCTCAAGCCTGTAATCTCAGCACTTTGGGAGGCCGAGGCGGGCGGATCACAAGGTCAGGAGATCGAGACCATGGTGAAACCCTCTCTCTACTAAAAAGACAAAAGATTGGCCGGGCGCGGTGGCGGGTGCCTGTGGTCCCAGCTGCTCCAGAGGCTGAGGCAGGAGAATGGCGTGAACCCGGGAGGCGGAGCTTGCAGTGAGCTGAGGTCCAGCCACTTGCACACCCCAGCCTGGGTGACAGTGAGATTCCGTCTCAAAAAAAAAAAAAAAGAAAAGAAAATAATAATAATGATCATAAGACAGTGCAGGCTGGGCATGGTGGCTCATGCCTGTAATCCTAGCACTTTGGGAGGCCGAGGCAGGTGAATCACCTGAGGTCAGGAGTTGGAGACCAGCCTGACCAATATGGTGAAACCCCCTCTCTACTAAAAATACAAAAATTAGCTGGGCATGGTGGCAGGGGCCTGTAGCCCTAGCTACTCGGGAGGCTGAGGCAGGAGAATTGCTTGAACCCGGGAGGCAGAGGTTGCGGTGAGCCAAGATGGCGCCACTGCACTCCAGTCTGGGTGACAGAGCGAGATTCCATCTCAAAAAAAAAGCCAGTCCAATTAAAAAATGAGCAAAAGCTTTGAATACTGTATCAGAGAAGATGCAGTAAATACAAATAAGCACATAAGATGCTTGATATCAGTAGACATAAAGGAAGTACAAGTGAAAACCACAGGTGAAACTGCTACACTTCTGCTAAAATGGCTAAGATCAGAAAGGCTAACAGTACCCAGTATTGGTGAGTAGGTGACAGATTCAGAACTATCAAACATTAGGGCTTGGCGCTGTGGCTCATGCCTGTAATCCCAGCACTTTGGGAGGTTGAGGCGGGCGGATCATGAGGTGAGGAGTTCGAGACCAGCCTGGCCAACATAGTGAAACCCCATCTCTACTAAAAATACAAAAATTAGCCGGGCGTGGTGGCAGGCGCCTATAATCCCAGCTACTTGAGAGGCTGAGGCAGAGAATAGCTTGAACCTGGGTGGCAGAGGTTGCAGTGAGCCGAGATTGCGCCACTGCACTCCAGCCTGGGTGACAGAGTGAGTGAGACTCTGTCTCAAAAATAAATAAATAAATAAATAAATAAATAAATAAATAAATAAGAAAGAGAGAGAGAGAGACTTGTAGATCTCACCATTGCATTCCAGCCCGGGTGACAGTCAGAGACTCTGTCAAAAAAAAACCCAAAAAACTGCCGGGCGCGGTGGCTCAAGCCTATAATCCTAGCACTTTGGGAGGCCGAGACGGGCAGATCACGAGGTTAGGAGATCGAGACCATCCTGGCTAACCCTGTGAAACCCCGTCTCAACTAAAAAATACAAAAAACTAGCCGGGCGAGGTGGTGGGCGCCTGTAGTCCCAGCTACTCGGGAGGCTGAGGCAGGAGAATGGCGTGAACCCGGGAGGCGGAGCTTGCAGTGAGCGGAGATCTGGCCACTGCACTCCAGCCTGGGTGACAGAGCAAGACTCCGTCTCAAAAAAAAAAAAAAAAAACCAAAAAACTATCAAACATAACTGGTGACAATGTAAAATGTTACAATCACTGTAGAAAACAATTTGACAGTTCCTTTTTTTTTTTTTTTTTTTTTTTTTGAGACAGAGTCTAGCTCTGTCCCCCAGGCTGGAGTGCAGTGGCGGGATCTCGGCTCACTGCACGCTTGCCTCCTGGGTTCACGCCATTCTCCTGCCTCAGCCTCCCCAGTAGCTGGGACTACAGGTGCCCGCCACCACACCTGACTGATTTTTTGCATTTTTAGTAGAGACGGGGTTTCACCGTGTTAACCAGGATGGTCTCGATCTCCTGACCTTGTGATCCACTTGCCTCAGCCTCCCAAAGTGCTGGGATTACAGGGATGAGCCCCCGCCTTTTGTTTGGTTTTTGAGGAAACTTCAATTGAGGAAGATAATTACTTTAAAAGTTAAACATTTACCGTATGACCCAGAAATTCTACTCTTAGGTATCTACCCAACAAAAGTAAAAACATGTCCACACACAGAGACTTCTTACTTGTAAAAAGTAAAATGTTTTCACTTTTACATGCCCAAAGACTTGTGTGTGATTGCTGCCAAAAACTGGAAACAGCCGGCTAGGGTGGCTCACATCTGTAATCTCAGCACGTTAGGAGGCCAAGGGGTGGATTGTTTGAACTCAGGAGTTCAAGACCATCGTGGGCAATATGGTTAAACTCCATCTCTACAAAAAAATACTAAAACTTAGCCGGGCGTGGTGGTGTGCGTCTGTGGTCCCAGTTAACTTGGGAAGCTGAGGTGGGAGGATTGCTTGAGCCCAGTGGGTGGAGGTTGCAGTGAGCTGAGATTGTGTCGTCGCGTTCTGGCCTGGGTGATAGAGTGAGACTCTGTTTCAGAAAACACAAAAAACAAAACTGGGAACAATTCAGATTTTGATCAATTGTCCATCAACTAGTGAATAAATATATAAAAGATAGAACTGTATCCTCATAGTGGAATGCTGTCTAGCAATTTAAAAAACTATTGGTACGTGAAACAAAATGGATGAACCTCAGAAATATGCTAAGTGAAAGAAGCCAGAGACATAAGTCAACATATTGTATGATTGCATTTATATGAAATATCTGGTAAAGGAAAAACTATAGAAATCAACATACTGTGTGGTTCCATTTATGTGAAATATCTAGTAAAGGAAAAACTATAGAAATAGATTTAAGGCCAGGCGTGGTGGCTCACTCTTGTAATCCCAGCACTTTGGGAGGCCGAGGCGGGCAGATCACGAGGTCAGGAGTTGGAGACCAGCCTGGCCAACATGGTGAAACCCTGTCTCTACTAAAAATACAAAAATTAGCCAGGCGTGGTGGTGAGCACCTGTAATCCCAGCTACTTGGGAGGCTGAGGCAGGAGAATCGCTTGAACCTGGGAGGCGGAGGTTGCAGTGAGCTGATATCGCACCACTGCCCTCTCGCCTGTGTGACAGAGCAAGACTTCGTCTCAAAAAAAGAGAAAGATTTTAAAAAGTAATCTTGGTGGCCCTCCCAAGCCTAAAAGGTACATTCTACACTCTCTCTACTGAGGGCAGCTTTTACTGGTTTTCTCCAGTGGTTTGACAAAAACTATAAATTTACTAACTTGGAATAATTGGGCCATTTATAGGTATATAGTCATTTGCAAAAATATGTGGGAAAGTTTAGATTTGTACGGTAGCTAAATTGAGGGTAGAGTGATAATCGTTTGCTTTACAAAAGAAGGCATATTCCTGTTCTGTATGAGTTTTCATAACTAAAAAAAGGACAAGGTAATCTTCCTCTCCCCACCCCCAATTTCTTTTATTGACAACGGTCTCCCCCATTGATGGGGACCCCTAATTGATGGGGTCCTCTCTAGGAGATTTTGTCACATTTGTACAGCTTTCTGTTAAAAGCAGATCCCTGTAGCTCAGTCCAGATCCTTTTTTTTTTTTTTTTTTTTTTGAGACGGAGTCTCGCTTTGTTGCCCAGGCTGGAGTGCTGTGGCCGGATCTCGGCTCACTGCAAGCTCCGCCTCCCGGGTTCACGCCATTCTCCTGCCTCAGCCTCCCGAGCAGCTGGGACTACAGGCGCCCACCACCTCGCCCGGCTAGTTTTTTGTATTTTTTTTTTTTTTTTTTGAGACGGAGTCTTGCTCTGTCGCCGGGGCTGGAGTGCAGTGGCCGGATCTCAGCTCACTGCAAGCTCCGCCTCCCGGTTCACGCCATTCTCCTGCCTCAGCCTCCCGAGTAGCTGGGACTACAGACGCCCGCCACCTCGCCCGGCTAGTTTTTTGTATTTTTTAGTAGAGACGGGGTTTCACAGTGTTCGCCAGGATGGTCTCGATCTCCTGACCTCGTGATCCGCCCGTCTCGGCCTCCCAAAGTGCTGGGATTACAGGCTTGAGCCACCGCGCCCGGCCTGTTTTTGTATTTTTTAGTAGAGACGGGGTTTCACCGTGTTAGCCAGGATGGTCTCGATCTCCTGACCTCGTGATCCACCCGACTCGGCCTCCCAAAGTGCTGGGATTACAGGCTTGAGCCACCGCGCCCGGCCTCAGTCCAGATCCTTAAAGCATTACTGTAGGTTGGGGATATTGGGGGCAAACTGAAAATACGTAGTCAGCTTACAGTCATTTCTGCTGACTTTCCGAGTGCCCCCTTACATCATTTAGCATTTGGGATCTGTTTGCATTAGAATTGAAATGGAGAATTGTCTAATCCATTCTCCTTTGCTTTTGGAGCATTTAGGGGAGATTGCACTTACTTGCCCAACTGGTATTTTGGCAGGGGTTGGGGGTGTATTTTGAAATCGTTGTTCTATAACCAGTGTGTCATTGTTACTCAGCCTGTCTAAAGAATCACTTCTGGCTGAGATTTATATCCATTTTATTTTCTCTCTGGCAAAAATTCAAGTGGCTCTTCTTCCAGCTTTTTTTCCTCCCCTTCTCTAGCTTAATTTGTCAGTTCCATTCTTAAACATTCTACATAGATGCCTGGTTTCCTGAGCCAACTCTTGTTTCTTACTAAATGGGGTGATGTTGTTTTTAAGCTACTATGTAGGTGACAAAGACATTTTACTCTTTGAGCGTTCAGACTATCTAGTCAACACAAGCTTTATAGAAGCAGCTTTCTCTGACCCAGCATTTGGAGATGATTTTGATTTTCAGGAATAAGTGTTTTTAAAGGGGATTGAGGTTTCAAAGTGAGATCCTCCAGTCTGCTTGTAAGGTAAATGCCTGCCTGACCACTAGATGCTTCCCAGGAGCTCTGCGACCCTCCAGTTTTTCCTTCTTTCCTTGAAGATTTTTTTTTTTTTTTTTTTTTAAATAGAGGCAGGGTCCCACTATGTCGCCCAGACTGGTCTGTAACTACTGGGCTTAAGTGATCCTCCCACCTCAGCCTCCCAAAATTCTGGGATTACAGGCGTGAGCCACGGCGCTGGCCGAATTCAGATTTTCTTAAGGCATTGTTTGGAAAGCAAAATTCTAGGAAACTCCTTCTTAGGTTGCAATGAGCTGAGATCGCACCACTGTACCAGCATGGGCCACAGAGCAAGACTCCGTCTCAAAAAAAAAAAGAAAAGGGAAACTTCTTGTTACCAGGGTGTTTTTGGTGCTTGAGTAAGCGTTGCTTGTTGCTGCTTAAAATACATCATCAGCAGCTCTCTTTCCATAGAAACTACATAGAAGCTACAAGGCTTTCTTGCTACAGTTGGGATTGCCACTGCTTCGAATGCTGTCAGCCTGTGTGTTTATTTGTCTGTAAAGTTATAGCCTGGTGGGGCCGGAATGGCAGCCAGTCTTGAAAGATTATATATATATTGCTGCTGTATTTGTTTCTCTCCACGTCCTAGAGATCCTGTGAAAAAGGAGCTCTGGCTTCAGATCACTGCAGAGTTTTGCCATCTTTCCTCTCTTACCCAGGGAGGCTGAAATGACAGCATGAGCTGGCCTTCTGTGCTCACACCCGCTTCTCCTTCCTAAGACAGTCTTTGAAACTTGCAAGGACAAGAATACCCAGTGCCACATGGCAATAGAAGGCCTCCTTTTTTTTCCATAGTCAAACCTAAGCCTTGACAAAGTGCTTAATTTTATAAACAAAGAATTAGACACTTGGTTTACTTCCCCTACTATAAAACTATGCTTGGAGCCAGGCGCGGTGGCTCACGCCTGTAATACCAGCACTTTGGGAGGCTGAGGCGGGTGGATCACCTGAGGTCAGGAGTTCGAGACCAGCCTGGCCAACATGGTGAAACCCTGTCTCTACTAAAAATACAAAAAAATGGCCAGACATGGTGGCTCATGCCTATAATCCCAGCACTTTGGGAGGCCAAAGTGGACGGATCACGAGGTTAGGAGATCGAGACCATTCTGGCTAACACAGTGAAACCCTATGTCTACCAAAAAAATACAAAAAAATGTATCCGGGCATGGTGGCAGGCACCTGTAGTCCCAGCTACTCGGGAGGCTGAGGCAGGAGAATGACATGAACCCAGAGGCGGAGCTTGCAGGGAGCAGAGCTTGTGCCACTGCACTCCAGCCTGGGCGACAGAGCAAGACTCCGTCTAAAAAAAAAAAAAAAAGCTGGGGGGGTGGTGTGCGCCTGTAATCCCAGCTACTCGGGAGGCTGAGACAGGAGAATCGCTTGAACCTGGGAGGCGGAGGTTGCAGTGAGCTGAGATCGTGCCATTGCACTCCGGCCTGGGCAACAAGAGCAAAACTCAAGAAAAAAAAGCTGTGCTTGGTTTATGGTTTGATGGATCACTGTAAAAGCAGAATATAAATGTTTGGAGATTCCAAGCATCAAGGTACTTTTGGAACTTGCTGCAGGTATGGCCCCCCCCCCCTTTTTTTTTGAGACGGTGTCTTGCTCTGTCGCCGAGGCTGGAGTGCAGTGGCGTGATCTCGGCTCACTGCAGTCTCCTCCTCCCGGATTCAAGCGATTCTCCTGTCTCAGCCTCCTGAGTAGCTTGGATTAAAGTGCGCACCACCACACCCATCTAATCTTCGTATTTTTAGTAGACACGGGGTTTCACCATGTTGACCAGGTTGGTCTCGAACTCCTGACCTCAGGTGATCCATCTGCCTTGGCATCTCAGAGTGCTGGGATTACAGGCGTAAGCTACCGTGCCCGGCCAGTGCCTCTTCTTATTTAAGGAACTGATGTTTGGGGACAAATTGTGTGTTTTCATGTGTGTTTGCACATGTGCTGCAGCATTGTTAGACTCAGCTGTTTATGTTCATGGGTGTGAAAAGTCTCCAGATTATTTGTTGGACTTTTAAGATGCATTGTTTGCCTTTGTTTTAACTGCCTTGTCTAGCACATTTGTTTTGTCTTACACTCAGACAAATTTGTACCTCTGGAATCTCTAGCAACCAGTAGTGTGGGGTGTGGATCAGAAATGTGCTGGAGAGGTGATAGGGATTGACAGGGTAGAATTTACTAGATTGTAGTAGACTACCAGATTTTACTAGATTTTCTTTTGATCAGTTTGTGGATTGTTCCACCAGAGGGCAGTGAAGGAACAGAGATGACGTAGAATTCAGACTCTTCCTTTTTCTCAAAAACGGGACAGGGTTGCCTTTAGCTGAAGCAAAGGTGGACAGCGTTTATGGTTAGATTTACTTGAGTCCTGGCTCCTTATGTGAGCACAGATAATGTCCTGTAAGAGTTTTTAGAGGCTCAAATTGTGGTCTGTGAAGGTATAGTATGTATTAATTTTTAAACTGGAGGCTCTAGCGCAACAGCTCATAAACGTTCCTAATTTTCATCTTAACATGGAAATTGTGTGTGTGTGTGTGTGTGTGTGTGTGTATATATATATATTTTTTTTTATATATATTTTTTAAGAGACAGAGTCTTGCTTCTTTGCCCAGGCTGGAGTACAGTAGCATGACCTCGGCTCACTGCAACGTCTGCCTGCTGGGTTCAAGTGATTCTGCTGCCTCAGCCTTCTGAGTAGCTGGGATTAAAGGCGTGCACCACCATGCCCGGCTAATTTTTGTAATTTTAGTAGAGATGGGGTTTCACCATGTTGGCCAGCCTGGTCTCGAACTCCTGATCTCAGTGATACACCCAGTTAGAAGTGTGTGTGTGTGTGTGTGAGAATATGTATTTTTTTTTTTTTTTTTTGAGACGGAGTCTTGCTCTGTCACCCAGGCTAGAGTGCAGTGGCACGATCTTGGCTCCCTGCAACCATCTCCTCCGGGGTTCAAGCAATTCTCTGCCTCAGCCTTCCAAGTAGCTGGAATTATAGGAGGCCCCCACCACGCCTGGCTAATTTTTTTTTTTCTGTATTTTTAATAGAAACAGGGTTTCAACCATCTTGGCCAGGCTGGTCTTGACCTCCTGACCATGTGATCCACCTGCCTCGGCCTCCCAAAGTGCTGGGATTACAAGCATGAGCCACCACCCCTGGTCGGAAATGTATATATTTTTAAATCTCTGACCATCATTTGCCATCACATAGTCCCCCAGCCACACTCTATAATTTTTAAAGTGCTTTATTTTCTTTCTAGTGCTTATCACTGTCTGAAATTACCTTGTTTTCGGTTACTTTTTTATAGTCTGTCTCCCCCACCCACTTCAGGCTGTATTTAGCCTAGCATAGTGAATGTCTGGCACATGGTAGGTATGCAGTAAGTATTAGAAGGAAGGAAGGAACATTTTCTTGGAATACCGGTAACTGTTCAGGTATGTTGTGGATTTTTAAAATTTGTTTCACTTTTCATTTCTGAGAAAACAGAAATCTGTCCAAACCAGTCTTTCTTGGCCTCCTTTCTTCAGCTTAGGTCCTGACTGTTGGGAAGAATGAAGATGAATCCTATTCTGAGTCTCTTTCCTCTCTTCCACCCTAGCTTGCCAGCAAAGCACGGACAGAGAAGGAGGAGAAGCTGAGCCAGGCCTATGCAATCAGTGCTGGTGTCTCGCTAGAGGGCCAGCAGCTCTTCCAGACCATTCACAAGACGTGAGTTGGGGGATCGGATAGGTCTTTTGTCCTGGGGTAATGTGACCTGGTTGTGCTGTCTGGTGGCAGGCTTTTGGGTGGTTGTCTCCTAAAAGTCTACTGGGGAAGCTGGTAGGGTATTGGCAAAACGCTGGCATCCAGAGGTGCGGGTGCTGTAGCCCCCTTTCCACACAGAAGAATAGTGTAATCACAGACAAGTTATCTTCTCTGGTCTTCAGTTTCTTGTCTGTAAAACTTAGTTTTGGATTAGATTATCCCTAAGGGTCCCTTCTAGACCTAGTAGTCCATAACTTAGAACTAGTGATTTCTTCTCTTTGGTTTTGTTGTTTTGTGCCTTTCTGTAAAAGCTGATGCAGTTTTTATTAAGGGAAAGTTGTATCTATATCACTTTTCCCAATATAGATTGGGATGAACACGGAGTTAGAGCAGGTCACCTTCTTACCACCTCTTAAAAGACATTTTGTTGGTCAGGTGCGGTGGCTCACGCCTGTAATCCCAGCACTTTGGGAGGCTCAGGCGGTAAATCACCTGAGGTCGGGAGTTCCAAAGCAGTCTGACCAACATGGTGAAACCCCCATCTCTACTAAAAATACAAAATTAGCCAGGTGTGGTGGTGCATGCCTGTAATCCCAGCTACTCAGCAGGCTGAGGCAGGAGATTCGCTTGAACCCTGGAGGTGGAGGTTGTGGTGAGCCGAGATCGTGCCACTGCACTCCAGCCTGGGCAACAAGAGCAAAACTCCGTCTCAAAAAAAAAAAAAAAGACATTTTTTTCACAGCAGAAGTCATTTGACTCTCCACTAGCTTCCCTAGCTGCTGAAAAACTGGAACATTTGACACCCCTCTCCACCCCCACTCCCCACCCCACACTGCCTTCTGTTACTCTGTTTAACCACCCTGGATCTGGTGCACAGACGGCAGCTGGCATCAGAGCTGTTTGAGGCCATGGTGTGAGTATCTGAACATTTACAGGTATGTGAAGGAACTCTCAGTCACATCAGCTGCCCTGGGGCTTCCCAAGTGTGAACTGGAATGGGTTTTCCCAGTCTGGCAAGTGCCCAACTGTCTGACAATTGAGAAGAGCCAGTCTGAAGAGCAGCTCCCATTATAGGTGATAGGGTCAGAGAAGATGGGGAGTTTGTTCTCTTTTTTTTTTTTTTTTTTTGAGTCAGAGTCTCACTCTGTTGCCAGGCTGGAGTCCAGTGGTTCAATCTTGGCTCACTGCAATCTCTGCCTCCCAGGTTCAAGCGATTCTCCTGCTTCACCCTCCCGAGTAAGTGGGACTACAGGCGTGCAGCCCCACACCCAGCTAATTGCTGTATTTTTAGTAGAGACAGCGTTTCATCATGTTGGCCAGGATGGTCTCGATCTCCTGACCTCATGGTCCGCCTTCTTTGGCCTCCCAAAGTGCTGGGATTACAGGCGTGAGCCACCACGCCTGACTTCTCTCTCTCTCTTTTTTTTTTTTTTTTTTATACAGGGTCTCACTTTTACCGCCTAGGTTGGAGTGCAGTGGTGCAATTTTAGCTTACTGTAGCCTCGATCTCCCCAGCTCAGGTGATTCTCCCACCTCAGCCTCTGGAGTAACTAGGACTACAGACGGATGCCACCACTACTGGCTAATTTTTTGTATGTATTTTTAGTAGAGACGAGTTTTTGCCATGTTGCCCAAGCTGGTCTCCAACTCCTGGACTCAAGCAGTCTACCTGCCTCAGCCTCCCAAAGCGCTGAGATTACAGGTGTGAGCCACCGTGCCCAGCCTGTTCTCCTGTCTTTCTACAGGTGGTGTTTCTCCCTAGGCCAATGGTTGGCAAACTATGCCAGCAGACCAGATCTGCTCATCTGTTTTACCTATTGTCCATGGCTACTTTTGCACAACTATGGCAGAACTCAGTGCTAGTTGTAACAGACGATATGGCCTGCAACGCCTAAAATGTTTGTTAAGAGACCCTTAAGAGAAAAAGTTTGCCAGCCTCTGCCCTAGGCTACTATCTTAGTTTGGATTGTTGAGGCTACCATCACATTTTTATGACTCTCCAGGTCTCTGATGCTTCAGAGTAACAATTGCTGGGCTCTCCTAAGAATAAATGTGCATGAGTTTCATTGCTTTTCTAGCCAGTGGCACCCAAGGAATGTTTCTTGGCTACTATATGGGCTGCTGGTGTCTAGTTGTTGGCTGAGTGGTGAGCTGGGAACTTGGGATCAGCCATCTGGAGTTATTTATTCATCAGACAGGAGATGTAGGATGCCCCCAAGAGGTTACATTTCGCCTGCTGTCTTCTCCTTCCAGCATTAAAGACTGTAAATGGCAAGAAAAAAACATCGTAGTCATGGAAGAAGTTGTTATTACACCCCCATATCAAGTGGAAAACTGTAAAGGCAAAGAGGGGAGTGCACTGAGCCATGTACGCAAAATAGTAAGTAAAGGAGCCTTGAAACTTTAGGGGAGAGAGGATGGTTCCTCAGGCCTTCAGTCTTTAGCACCAGAGCAGGACGTTGTGCTACAGTCTCTGCCTCCTGTAGCATCACTGTCTGGCCTCCCTGCACTGTGGGGCTCTGCAGCTGTGGCTTGGCTACTCCTGTGGGAATGGAACCACTGGGTGATATGGAGTGAAGTGAGTGGGTGACCCTATGTCCTTTGCTGGGTTTTTGGAATTAGCAAGCCTGTTCCGTGGTGTTGGGCCTGAGCAATTTCTCTCATCCCATATTGAGTTTTTCTTTTTTAGAGACAGAGTCTTGCTCTGTCGCCCACGCTGGAGTGCAGTGGCGCGATCTCAGCTCACTGCAAGCTCCGCCTCCCAGGTTCAAGCGATTCTCCTGCCTCAGCCTCCCGAGTACCTGGGACTGCAGGCATATTCTACCACACCCGGCTAGAGATGGGGTTTCACCATGTTGGCCAGGCTGGTCTCGAACTCCTGACCTGAAGTGATCTACCCACCTCGGCCTCCCAAAGTGCTGGGATTGCAGGTATGAGCCACCATGCCTGGCCCCATACTGGGTTTTTCTTAGCTGCAGATACCCTTCTAGAAAGATCTGGTTGGTATAAATCAGTTGTTGTTGGTGTCTCTGGCCCTGCCTACATCACTGGACTTAGCATTTGTTAAAACAAACTTACAAAACACTCCTGCTTTTTTTTTTTTCCTCTGAGGAACATTGAGAGACCAACATTGTAGATGTAGGAGGTATGATAAGACTGTAATCCCCCTACCAGCTTTTCATTTTGTACTTGTGTATAGAAGAGAGTAGGAGTTTAGGTCATGATTATCTCCCCTCATTGTATTTTATAGTTTAGTTTGTAGATTCACCTTCTTCTAGCCAATCTTAGTGGAAACTGCAAAAAAAATGTAGCTGCAGCGGGAGGCCCTGGCCTACCTTGTGGTTGGGAAGGCCAATAGACAGCAAGGGCAAAGGTGCCTGGATAGTACATGGGCTGGACAGCCAGGATGGGGCTGTGGAAACCTGGGTTGGATTGTTTGGGAGACCTTTCTTGCCCATCTCCTTTATTGACCTGTGTTGCCTGGTCTTTTTCAGGTTGAAAAACATTTTAGAGACGTGGAAAGCCAAAAGATACTGCAGCGTTCACAAGCCCAGCAACCACAGAAGGAGGCTGCCCTGTCATCCTGAGTCCGTACACATGGAGGACTCTTCCAGCATCCAGCCAAGGAGGCGCTGGTGGTGGCTTCAGCGGAGGCAGGCCGGGGGAGGGAAGGGATCCTATATGTCCTGTTGGCTCTTAACAAAGGGTCAGCATTTCCAAATCTTAGACTTGAACAAACAAAACACCCAACAAAAAAGAACAAGAGAATAATTTAAAAGTTGAATCATTACTTGACTAACAGACTTCGGTCCACCATGTCCTTTTCACAGCCCTCTTCTGGAACAGTCACCTTGTTAATTTTATTTTTGAAAATTCTTTTCCCACTTTGCCCTTTTACTTCTGACTTTCCTTTGCTAGTCTGTTCCTGCCATTCTGTTTTTATAAGTGGCTACACTTGCCTTCTGAATGATTGAAAGAAACTTTTACATCTTTTCTTCCAAAATAAAAGTAACAAGCTGACTGTGATTCTTAAGTTGAGACCAGAGCAGCAAAGGTCTCACTTTAAATTTTTCTTTGTTTTCTTTTCCTTTTTTTTTCTTTTTTTTTTTTTTTGCACAGGGCATGGCTTGAATTAGTTTTATTTTTCTTAACTTTAAATATATATATGAAAATATATATTAAAATGTTCTCTAAATATTTTCTGCTTCTTGCAGGTCTCTTTTTACTAGATCATGGCTATTCTTCCCACCTCATCCCTCTGAAAATAAAAATGTATTGCCCTCCCCACCATCCATAGCCAGGCCTCTAACTTGACTTGGCGCAAGAGATTCTTGCTGTGAAGTTTGTAGAGCCAGTGTGCGGATAGAATTTGGCTTTGAGGGTTCCTGATGGCTTTTTAGTCTTTAACTGTGTGTGTACCAGTCTCACATTTGGCCCAAACCTCAGGATTCTCCCTCTGCCTGTCTTCATGGTACTAGAAGAACTTCCTCGTCACTCTCTCCACATGAGAGAGTCAGCTGCCCTTTCTCCTGTGCCTCTGCAGGAAGAATTCTTGTGCATGGCACATCTCAGCTCCTCTTTGAGGGATAGTTTTCTTTGATAAGAAACCTGGAGTCCATTTACTCTGACGTCTCTTTAAATCTATATCCAGAGCCACAACCCAGGAAAAAGCTTGGGTGATCCGTAATTTCTCTTCTCCTGCTGTCCTCTTGCTCTTATGCCCCACCCCAACTCCCCTTACATTTTACAAGCTTATGACAGTTTGTATGTGCTCAGCCAATGAGCAGAAAACCTGGAAAGAATTTCTGGACTTTAGCCCACCAGTGTGTCTGGTTGACTAACCTGCTGAGAGCTAAAATTGGCACCCATTGCCCCATGCCTTCAGGCAGTCTCATGGGGCAGAGCATGCCACCATCCGAATATCAGGCACTGAGTGGAATGTGGGTGAAGCTCACATGACTGGCTAGAGCTTTGGGGGTGGGGTGGGGGTTAACTACTATTTTTTTGGCCATGATCTCTTTCCCCTTCCTTTTTTTTAATTAAATAAATGGATCAAAATTAAATAATTCAAGCCCTGCCTTCAAAATGAATTTTTTTTTTTAGTATTATTTAGCAAAAACAATAAAACCCAAATTTTTTTAACCATCACTCATGTCTCAGGTTTGTGCGTCCTTTAGAGGCCCCAGGGGAGAGGATCCAAGGTATCCCTAAGACGGTATGTCTGTCTGGTTTGACCTTTCCCTTTAGTGTCTCTTCTTCCTACTATTTACCCTCTCTTTTCACCCCCAAGGACTCATCCAGAAATAGAGTGCAGGGTGTAATTTAAGAAGGGGGTCCAGGGTTTGGAGTGGTGTGTAGGTGGAGTGTGGGGAAAAGGCTATAGTCACATACATAGAACCGTTTGTTACAGGACTGTTTGGAGACACAAATGGTCAGCGAGCTGAGAAGTAAACTTTCAGATCCACATGCCTCTGGTCAGAACTTGATTTAAAGAACTGAGCCTTTGGCCAGGCGCGGTGGCTCACGCCTGTAATCCCAGCACTTTGGGAGGCCAAGGCAGGCGGATCTCAAGGTCAGGAGATCGAGACCATCCTGGTTAGCACGATGAAACCCCGTCTCTACTAAAAATACAAAAAATTAGCCGGATGTGGTGGCGGGCGCCTATAGTCCCAGCTACTCAGGAGTCTGAGGCAGGAGAATGGCGTGAACCCGGAAGGCAGAGCTTGCAGTGAGCGAGATAGCGCCACTGCACTCCAGCCTTGGTGACACAGCAAGACTCCGTCTCAAAAAAAAAAAAAAAAAAAAAACAGCCTTTGATTTAGCCTACATGGGAATGTAGACTTAGAGAAGGTGAGAAAGGGAGAAGGGAAGAGACCTTGTAAGATCTAGAAAGCCTAAGAGATACTATGAAAGGAGTGGAGGTGATTAATTAGTGGGAAACAGCAAGCCTGGGAGGAAGCTCTTCATCATGTGTCCCACATCTTCCTGTCCCCACTACTAGTCTTAATTCTGTAAATGCGGGGAAGTGAGTATCAACTGGGTTTGGTAGGAAGCACTTTTGACTCCTAAGTTTTAGTTGCTAAAATGATGTGGAGCTTTAAGCAGTTCAAGAGGTGGAGGTAGTGTCTTTGGAAAGGCAGGCAGTTGGTTATGGAAAAAAGGACAAGGGCTTTGATAACTTCGTTCCTCATGTTGTTCCTGGCTAAGTCATTTCATCTTTCTTAGCCTTAAATTTCCCAACTGTAAATGTGGAAATAATATCCATTTCCTAGGATTGGTATGAAGGGTTAATAAGATATCTTAAAAGCCTAATACTTAGAAAGTGCTCTGTAAATGTTAGTATAAATGTTAGCTTGATCCTTGGATAGTTAAATCTGGAGGTGAGATTGGAGTAGATGATTTCCAGAAGTGCCATGTTTGCTTTAGGAGCCTAAGTTTAGGCCAGGTGCAGTGGCTCACGCCTGTAGTCCCAGCACTTTACGAGGCCGAGGCAGGATCTCAAGACCGTTCTGGGTGGCATAGTGAGACCCCCGTCTCTACAAAAAATAAGTTAAAAAAAATTAGATGCGATGGTACATGCCTGTAGTCCCAGCTGCTTGAGAGACTGAGGTGGGAGGATCACTTGAGCCAGGGAGGTTAAGGCTGCAGTGAGCTGTGATTGTACCAGTGCGCTCCAGGATGCACTCCAACCTGGTGACAGCAAGATGCTGTCTCTTTAAAAAAAAAAAAAAAAAAAAAAAAAGCTGTGTTTAGATGGCATTTTAAGGTAGGCTAATAAGTAAAGCACATGGGCAGATCTGGTTCAGGCAGGGTTAGGGGTCTGAGAGCCCTGCCCTCGGTCTCACAGATCTCACCCCTTAATCCTTCCTTGGAGTGCCTAAGGAACGCTTTTGATTATAATTTTTTGTTTGAGATGGAGTTTTTGCTCTTGTTGCCTAGGCTGGAGTGCAATGGTGCGATCGCAGCTCACTGCAGCCTCCGCCTCCCGGATTCAGCTGATTCTCCTGCCTCAGCTTCACAAGTAGCTGGGATTACAGGCACGTGCCACCATGCCTGGCTAATTTTGTATTTTTAGTAGAGACTGGGTTTCTCCATGTTGGTCAGGCTGGTCTCGAACTCCCGATCTCAAGTGATCCACCCTTCTTGGTCTCCCATAGTGCTGGGATCACAGGCATGAGCCACCACACCCAGCCTTGATTATAATTTTCAAAACTTTCTCAGAATAGAGAATGAGTTCCCCTGAGGCCAAGTGACTTGTCTAGAGTGCCCCACCTGCCTGTGGTAGCAGAGCTGGAAGAAAGCCTGAGGCTTTATCCACTCATGGGTTCCTAATGCTGGGACTTTCCAAACTGATGGCATGTGTACTGCTCATTTTGTTTGCCAGAATGAGACTGGAACACGGGAGACTAGTGAGAATGGCAGAATTTGCCACCTAGATTAAAGGATATTGAACCACGGAAGAGCATGGTACAGAGAGCTTACATGTATGATGCAGCATGGACAGTTTTGCAGTGTCTCCTTGGCTTTGTTTTGGGGTGTTCTCCTTTATCCCCAAATAAACATGCACACACACACACACACACCCCTGCCTTTACACCCAGCACCGGATAATCTCGCCGCCACCACCACACACATGCCTTTGGAGTTACTGCTATTTAGAGCATCCAATTATTGTGGTATAAACAGCCTTACCACAGTGAGTTGATAACTGAATCTGTGCCATTCAAGTCTGAGCAGCTCATTGCTGATTTCTGTTTGGTGCTTTGAAAATTTGAAAATTGCTCAAGCACTTCAATATGAGTTCAGTGGCTGCAGCCTGATTGAGGAGGGTAAAGGCTAAGAATGTGTGTCTCATAATCTGTTCTCCTGTGAGACATACTGGTAAAGGAAATAGAGGCATTTCATTCATACACAGATCAAGTGTGCTGTCCTGCTTGGTATGGCAGCTATAGCATGGAGGGTACTGTGGTGAGAATGTGTAGTACTGGAATCTGAAATGTTCAGGATGAGTGGTAAGGAAGTGGCAGAAGTGGGAGTGTGGGAGAGAGCTGGTTGCCTGGTTGGAGGATGTTAGATTTACATGGTAGGTTTGCTTTCCTATCACTGCTGGAGGCTGTCAGTGCCAGAGAATTCCTCTTTAAGAAACTTGGAATCGGCTGGGTGTGGTGGCTCATGCCTGTAATCCCAGCGCTTTGGGAGGCCAAGATGGGCGGATCACGAGGTCAGGAGATCCACACCATCCTGGCTAACATGGTGAAACCCCGTCTCTACTAAAAATACAAAAATATTAGCTAGGCGTGGTGGCGGGTGCCTGTAGTCCCAGTTGGGAAGCTGAGGCAGGAGAATGGTGTGAACCCGGGAAGTGGAGCTTACAGTGAGCAGAGATCGCACCATTGCACTCCAGCCTGGGTGACAGCGAGACTCCGCCTCAAAAAAAAAAAAAAAAGAAAAGAAACTTGGAATCATCTGCACATACTGCCTAAAGTTTAGGGATTTAACATAATCAGATAAACAGTATGAAGTATCTGAAAAAGATGCTCTTCAGCTGTCATCCACTGGTGATACACTGTGTGGCTGTTTCAAAACAAATTTGTTCTTTTATGTTATAAAAACCTTACAGAGCCAGGCACAGTGGGATCACTTGAGGTCAGGAGTTCAAGACCAGTCTGGCCAATGTGGTGAAACTTCATCTCTACTAAAAATATAAAAATTAGCTGGGCGTGGTGGTGTGCACCTGTGGTCCCAGCTACTTGGGAGGTTGAGGCAGGAGAATTGCTTGAACCCAGGAAGTGGAGGTTGCAGTGAGCTGAGATCACACCACTGCACTTCAGCCTGGTGACAGAGCAAGAAAACTCTGTCTCGCCGGGCGCCGTGGCTCAAGCCTGTAATCCCAGCACTTTGGGAGGCCGAGACGGGCGGATCACGAGGTCAGGAGATCGAGACCATCCTGGCGAACACTGTGAAACCCCGTCTCTACTAAAAAATACAAAAAAACTAGCCGGGCGAGGTGGCGGGCGTCTGTAGTCCCAGCTACTCGGGAGGCTGAGGCAGGAGAATGGCGTGAACCCGGGAGGCGGAGCTTGCAGTGAGCTGAGATCCGGCCACTGCACTCCAGCCCCTGGCGACAGAGCAAGACTCCGTCTCAAAAAAAAAAAAAAAAAAAAAAAAAAAAGAAAACTCTGTCTCAAAAACAAACAAAAAAACGACCTTACATGGCTCATTACAGAAAAACTAAAAGACAAAGCAGACATTTTCATCTACCACCCTCTAAAACACTGTTAACATCTTTTTTATCCTTTCACATTCTTTCCTATACAAATTATATTTTCTAGATTTTTAGACACCTTTCCTTGTCCCTTGTGTTTCTGAAAGTGCAGTGCATGATGTCAAAAGAAACTTGCCAACTGGTTCCAGACCACAAAGTTAAGTCAGTGGTATACTCCAATTTATTAGCATCTTAGAATTGATATATATAAAAGGTAAGGGACTAGATGATCTCTAAGATTACTTCCAACCTCAGTGATCTCTATCTTGCTCTACAATGCCCTGCTTCAGGGCCACCTGTGAAGCCATTCTTGACAACTGGAATGGAAACTGATTCCTTCAATAATTTGTTTCTGTCGCTCATATCATGTGGCATATATGAGTTGTCTTTTGGGTATTTGTTTAGGTTTGTCTTTAGTGGTCTATTGGGGTGTCTCGAGGCTCCAAGACACGGAAAGTTATTCACTCACTCATTTGTGTATTTGCTAGCACCCAGTTGTTGAGACAGAGCAGAAAATAGAGTTTTTAAAGTCATCAGCATAATAACTGGATATGTTGCCTTAGTCAATATGAAAAGTGATCCAGGAGTAGGTTTTGAGGAAAGCTTGGAGTTCAAGTTTGGAAAGAGGACAAAGGACCAATAAAGGATACAGGGGAAGAAAGAAATGCACCTGGTTCCAGACTGGAAAGCAGCAGGACTCTACCTCAGGTTTCTCTAGAGCAGACTCTGGCAGCTGGGACTAAGTCTGGTCAGATTGTAGTCCCCCTTCCTATCTGGCCTCTCCCATTTTTCTACAATTTCCAGTTTTGTTGAAAAGTCTAAATTGGAGCTAAGTTTCTTAATTTGCTGGGTAAGGTGAGGCTAAGGCATATTTCCAGCTCTGTTGCGGACTCCTGCAGTGTTAGACAAGAACTTCTTACAGGTCTTTTCGTGGAGGGACCAGCAAGTGGTGGGTTTTTTTACTAATCTGACCCCTTTTACTCTGGTCTGTCTCCTAGCTTAAATTTGTTGCTTATGCTTACTGGAGGGAAGGGCATGTATCTCTCTAGAGAGAATATTTATAGATGGCCACTGAGATGTGATTTCAGCTGAAATCTGAAGAACAAGGTGCTAGCAAAGAGTGTTTGGATAGAGGCAACAGCAGGTGCTAAAGTCAGGTTGACAAGAGCTTGGGATGTTCAGGAACTGACAGAAGACAGGTGGCTGAAGCCTGCTGAGCAGGACGATAGAGAAGTAGGTGGAGCCAGGTGGTGCAGGACCTTACAGTTATCCTAGAGACTGGGTTCTTTGGCACCATGGACAGCCACAGGACTTGGTCTGATATCAGATGGTGGCAGCGGAAGCAAGGAGGCTGCTGGGTTAGGGGTTGGCACAGCAATCTGGGTGGGAGACTGGTGGCAGAGAATTGGTTTCAGAGTTGATGGGACTTGATGCGCTGAATGTGAGGGCAAGGTGGTGAGGGACAGAGAGGAATGAAGGATGCTTTCTAGGTAGGTGGCAAACAATGGGAGAGGAAGAAGTTTGTGGAAGAATCTGGAATTTCTGAATTGCCATTTTGTCTTGCCCAGGAAACATTGAAGAGCAGATGGCAAATGGGCAGCTGGATAACAAGCCTGGGCTTAGAGAAGCGTGGGATGGAGTTAGACATTCAATGACTGTCATGTCACCTGTGAACTCTGAGAAGACAAGAGGTTGGGATCTCTGGCCACAGTGGGTAGATTTGCCTCAGATAGGAGGGGCCCTTCTTCCCTGACAGTGCAGTGCTAGGAGGTAAGTCTGTAGATCTGTCAGGGAGGTAAGGGTAAGTAACTTCTTTTCTGGTGGCCCAGTTAACCTGAAGAGGGAATAGGGTAAGACTGTTGAGTGCCCTTTTAGAGATGCGTCCTCATGAATTTTGGAGGTAAACAGGCACCCATTGTGTGCCTCTGCTAATCATGTCGAGTGACCTTAGTGCAGACACAGAGAAGGTGAATAATTGGGTACAGCCAGGTCGAGAGATGTGTCCAGTCTGTACTGTGGAGGGAGAGGGGAGTTGAGCTGAGGATATTTATGAAAGGGAGTGAGTATAATATGGGACCCTTCACTCTGTCACCAGGCTGCAGTGCAGTGGCATGATTATGGCTCACTGCAACCTCTGCCTTCACTCTTGTAAGTGTGTGCTGTCATCATGTACACTTCAGTTTTGTTCAGATGAGACTTTTCTGAAAGTGTCCTGCTGTTGCCCTTACGTACTGGCTCCAGGCAGGACATGTAGCCATGTAACTCAGCAGTCAGTGTGTCAACGGTGCAAACACAGGATGCTTCCCATGCTGGGGCTGGTATTGGAAGTTTAGAACAAATTTCCGGCCGGGCGCCGTGGCTCAAGCCTGTAATCCCAGCACTTTGGGAGGCCGAGACGGGCGGATCACGAGGTCAGGAGATCGAGACCATCCTGGCTAACACTGTGAAACCCCGTCTCTACTAAAAAATAAAAAAAACTAGCCGGGCGAGGTGGCGGGCGCCTGTAGTCCCAGCTACTCGGGAGGCTGAGGCAGGAGAATGGCGTGAACCCGGGAGGCGGAGCTTGTAGTGAGCTGAGATCCAGCCACTGCACTCCAGCCCCAGCGACAGAGTGAGACTCCGTCTCAAAAAAAAAAAAAGAACAAATTTCCTAGCACTTAATGATGCCAGAGATCTTAAGAGTTTATACAGTATAGTCCCGCCTCCCACTTTACATATCCCCATTATAGCATCCTCAGCAGACTGCCTCTACTTGAACTTCCATTGATGGGGTACTCATTATTCAAGGAGGCAACATGTGGCAGCTGTCCATGCCCTTCTTGTCCTCCAGTGGCGGCTCACCGTTAGAACTAAGGCTAATGCTCAGGTGTCCTGCATGGTAGTCCCTCTTTCAGGGGTTTTTCTTTTTTTTCTTTTTTTTGAGACGGAGTCTCGCTCTGTCGCCCAGGCTGGAGTGCAGTGGCTGGATCTCAGCTCACTGCAAGCTCCGCCTCCCGGGTTCACGCCATTCTCCTGCCTCAGCCTCCTGAGTAGCTGGGACTACAGGCGCCGCCACCTCGCCCGGCTAGTTTTTTGTATTTTTTTAGTAGAGACGGGGTTTCACCGTGTTAGCCAGGATGGTCTCGATCTCCTGACCTCGTGATCCGCCCGCCTCGGCCTCCCAAAGTGCTGGGATTACAGGCTTGAGCCACCGTGCCCGGCCTCAGGTGTTTTTCTTTTGCTAGCAGCCCCTGGGTGAGGGGCACGGGCATTGCTAAATCAGCAAATGTGACTCAGAGCTATCTTCTCCAGTCAGATGGCTTTTGAAGGAAGCTTTCCTAGTTCTTGAGTGTGGTCCCAACACTGGACATGGTCTGTTAGCACACTGGGACCCTTTCCTGCAACCATTTACTGCGATGTTGGACACTATAGCAACTAGCTCCTTTTGGCACATACATCACACTGTTGATTCAGTTTGATGTGATCAGCACAATCTGCCCAGACTTCTTCACAGAAGTAGCTATTATGCCAAGTCTTCTACAGCTTGTGTAAGTAGATTTTAGATTCCTAAATACTGAATTTTACATTTATTGCTGTTAATTTTTTTTTTTTTTTTTTGAGATGGAGTATCACTCTGTCACCCAAGCTGGAGTGCACTGGTGCGATCTTAGCTCACTGCAACCTCCGCCTCCTGGGTTCAAGCGATTCTCCTGCTCAGCCTCCCAAGTAGCTGGAATTACAGGCATGCGCCATCACACCTGTCTAATTTTTGTATTTTTCAGTAAAGACAGGGTTTCGCCATGTTGGCCAGGCTGGTCTCAAACTCCTGACCTCAAGTGATCCACCCGCCTTGGCCTCCCAAAGTGCTGGGATTACAGGTGTGAGCCACCGTGCCCAGCCTGTTACTAAATATTTTTAACCAACAATTTTAACCTAAAAAGAGCTTTAAAAAAAATCTTGATTCTATAACGCAATACACTAGTTGTCCATCCCAATGTTGTGTTATTTTTAATTTTGATAAACTGTCTTCTGTGTTTTCATCTTATCCAAAGGGATATCCTGAGAGATTTTAATAACATCCAGATTTACGATAGACATCTGGTAGCCCTATCAAAAAAGGAAATAAAGTCGTTTGAGTAAAATTTATTTATTTATTTTTTATTTATTTTTGAGATGGAGTCTTGCTCTGTCACCCAGGCTGGAGTGCAGTGGTGTGATCTCAGCTCACTGCAACCTCCGCCTCCCGGATTCAAGCGATTCTTCTGCCTCAGCCTCCCAAGTAGCTGGGACTACAGGCGCCCACCACCACGCCCGGCTAATTTTTTTTGTATTTTTAGTAGAGACGGTGTTTCACCATGTTAGCCAGGATGGTCTTGATCTCTTGACCTTGTGATCCGTCCTCCTCGGCCTCCCAAAGTGCTGGGATTTCAGGCATGAGCCACTGTGCCCGGCCTTATTTATTTATTTTTTTTGAGATGGAGTCTTGCTCTTTCACCAGGCTGCAGTGCAGTGGCATGATTACAGCTCACTGCAACCTCTGCCTCCCGGGTTCAAGCAATTCTCTGGCCTTAGCCTCCCAAGTAGCTGGGACTACAGGTACACGCCACCACACCTGGCTAATTTTTTTTTTTTTTTTTTTGTATTTTAGTAGAGGCAGGGTTTCACCATGTTGCCCAGGCTGGTCTTGAACTCCTGAACTCAGGCAATCTGCCCGCCTCGGCCTCCCAAAGTGCTAGAATTACAGGCATGAGCCACTGCTCCCGCTTCTGGCTGTAAAACTTATTTTTAGTGAACTCATGTGGGCACCTAGTGGTTCTCATGTTTTAGGAAATTGCTCAGACATAATATGTTAAATGAGCCTGTTTTGAGTTTTGTGAACTGTTATGTGACTTGAAAATTGGAAATTTTGGCCTGGCGCAGTGGCTCACGCCTGTAATCCCAGCACTTTGGGAGGCTGAGGCAGGCAGATCACGAGATCATGAGATCGAAACCATCCTGGCTAACACAATGAAACCTTGTCTCTACTAAAAATACAAAAAAATTAGTAGGGCATGGTGGTGGGTGCCTGTAGTACCAGCTACTTGGGAGACTGAGGCAGGAGAATGGCGTGAACCTAGGAAGTGGAGCTTGCAGTGAGCCGAGATGGTGCCACTGCACTCCAGCCTGGGCGACAGAGCGAGACTCCGTCTAAAAAAAAAAAGAAAAGAAAATTGGAAATTTTGCTGAGCTCAAGGCTCTAGCAACCGTCTGTTGGCAATGTTTTCTTACAGATTATTGACAATGGTTCCTTAAGTTTTTTCCAGTATAATCTGCTTATACCAGATCACCTGAACTAATTCCTAGGGGCTTGAGATTAACCAGAGACTCAGACTCATGCCCTAGGTTGATAATAGGTCTGCTACTCTTCCCATTCTAGGCATAATCTATGTTATTCACCCCTTTGCTCTTGTCTAGTAGATCTTGACTTTTTTTTTTTTTTTTTAAAGACAAGGTCGGCCGGGCGTGGTGGCTCACACCTGTAATCCCAGCACTTTGGGAGGCCGAGGCGGGCGGATCACAAGGTCAGGAGATCGAGACCACGGTGAAACCCCGTCTCTACTAAAAATACAAAAGATTAGCCGGGCGTGGTGGCAGGTGCCTGTAGTTCCAGCTACCCGGGAGGCTGAGGCAGGAGAATGGCTTGAACCCAGGAGGCGGAGCTTGCAGTGAGCCGAGATCGCGCCACTGCACTCCAGCCTGGTGGACAGAGCGAGACTCCGTCTCAAAAAAAAAAAAAAAAAAAAAAGACAAGGTCTCCCTCTGTCACCCAGGCTGGAGTGCTGTGATGTGATCACAGCTTACTGCAGCCTCAACCTCTTGGGCTCAAGCAGTCCTTCCACCCCAGCTTCCTGAGTAGCCGGGATTACAGGCGCATGCAACCATGCCCGGCTAATGGTTTTTTTTTTTTGTATTTTTAGTAGAGACAGGGTTTCACCATGTTGGTCAGGCTGGTCTTGAACTCCTGATCTTGTGATCCGCTCGCCTTGGCCTCCCAAAGTGCTGGGATTACAGGTGTGAGCCAGCATGCCTGGAAAATTTTGGTATTTTATGTAGAGAGGGGGTTTCACCATGTTGCTCAGGAATTCACGACCAACCTGGGCAACATAGTGAGACCTCGTTTCTACAAAAAAAATTATTTTTATTATTTTTATTTATTTATTTATTTATTTTGAGACGGAGTCTCGCTCTGTCGCCCAGGCTGGAGTGCAGTGGCCAGATCTCAGCTCACTGCAAGCTCCGCCCCCCGGGTTTACGCCATTCTCCTGCCTCAGCCTCCCAAGTAGCTGGGACTACAGGTGCCGGCCACCTCGCCCGGCTAGTTTTTTGTATTTTTTAGTAGAGACGGGGTTTCACCGTATTAGCCAGGATGGTCTCGATGTCCTGACCTCTTGATCCGCCCGTCTCGGCCTCCCGAAGTGCTGGGATTACAGGCTTGAGCCACCACACCCGGCCAAAAAATTATTATTTTTTTGAGACAGAGTCTTGCTCTGTCACCCAGGCTGGAGTGCAGTGACATGATCTCAGCTCACTGCAGCCTCCACCTCCTCGGTTGAGGTGATTCTCCTGCCTCAGCCTCCCCAGTAGCTGAGACTACAGGCGCACACCACCACACCTGGCTAATTTGTATTTTAGAGACAGCGTTTCACCATGTTAGCCAGGCTGGTCTTGAACTCCTTCCCAAGGTGCTTGGATTACAGACATGAGCCACCACGCTCTGCCAAGCATGACTAGATTGTCAGGCCTGAGTTATGTTAGATTTTACTTCTACCCTTACTAGCAGTATGACTTGGAAACTTAACTGGCGGCCGGCGCGGTGGCTCACGCCTGTAAATCCTAGCACTTTGGGAGCCGAGGTGGGGCGGATCACGAGGTCAGGAGATCGAGACCATCCTGGCTTGGTGCCCCGTCTCTACTAAAAATCTGCCTGGCGACATCTGTAGTCAGCTGCTTGGGAGGCTGACAGGAGAATGGCGTCCCAGGAGGCGTTGCAGTGAGCTGAGACCGTGTGGGCGGCAGAGCGAGACTCCCGTCTCAGTTAGCTTTGTCAAACATTGGTTTCCTCGTCAGTAAAATTGGAGTCCCTGGTTGGGCACAGTGGCTCACGCCTGTAAATCCTAGCACTTTGGGAGGCTGAGGTGGGAGGATCAGTTGAGTCCGGGAATTCGAGAGCAGCCTGGGCAACACAGCAAAACCCCATCTCTACAAAAAATACAAAAATTAGCTGGGCTTGCTGGCACATACCTGTAGTCCCAGCTACTCAGGAGGCTGAGGTGGGAGGATCACCTGAGCCTGGGAGGTTGAGGCTGTGGAGGCCTGTGATTGCACCACTGCACTTCAGCCTAGGGACAGAGTGAGATGTCTCAAAAAAAAAAAAAAAAAAAGTTCCTTTCCTCAGTTGAGGATTAAATGAAGCCTTTAATGAGATGCCTGGCCCTTCTGTGTGGTCATTACTATTCTCTTAAGAGTTCACTGGGCAGGGCTAGTGAACACACTGGGAAACCTGGACAGGAGGTTTGGGCTCCTAGAACAAGGCAGAGGTACTAGGCACAAATACTGTGTTCTGGGAGATGCTGGGCACAACTCAAATGCCAGGATGAAGTGTTTTGACCTTTGGCCTAGTGAGAAGAAAAAGCATTCCCTTCCTTTGTGCCTACACAAGACCTGGGTGAATTATAGATGATGGCAGATTTCTCAGGTAGGCAGTATAGAATGAAGGAGGAGACACCTGACTCCTACCCGAACTGAGGGAGGGCGCTTGGGCCTCAAGTTGCCATTCTCACAATACAGAGCAGGTTGTGGGTCTCCAGAAAGAAGTGAGGAAAGAGTTTGGGGGCGAGCCCTGCTTCCCTGGATGCAAGGCCATAAGGTGGGGATTTCCTAAGCCTGTCCCACATGCTCACCCTTGGGACTGCGGCTTCCCTGAGAGCTGGTCCTGCTGCTGCTCATGAGGGCAGGACTTTGGCAGGAGGCCAGAGAGGCGGGCAACTAGAGCCCAGATTCTTTCCACTGCCATTTCTGGGCTGGGACTGCACTCAGGTGCATTCGGGTGCAGGTGCTGCCAGGAACACAGGTGAGTGCACTGGACTTTCACGGCCTGAGGCCCTATCCTCAGTGCCCAGACAGGGCCAGGATCTTGTTGATGCTCTGACCTCTGGCAGAACGGGAGCTCCAGAAATGTTGGCTGCTTGAGAGCAATTGAATGCATGTTTGGGGGCCGGGGAAGGCAGAGTTTCTCCTGGGTCCCTCTAGAAAGTCAGTGAGAAGCGTGTACTCTCAGGGATCATTGCTGTAGTTACGAGATAAGCTTCTCTAAACATGCAGAGCAGTAGTAACTGAGGAGGCGCAGTCTCTCCGGCTGTTGGTGTGGCTTTGCTGCAGCTGCCGTGTGCCACTGATGATCCTGCTCGTCTTCCTTTGGGAAAGTAAGAGGGAGAGAACAGCCTGAGTGGGGGTGAAAGTCAGTGAGCTGCAGTGTGGGATGGGAGGAAGGAGATGCAGAGAATTACAGGCCATCTTCCCTGATTGCTCCTCATCCAGCAGGAAGAAGGAATGAGAGGTGGTTAAGGGAGGGCGATCCGAATGCTGGGGTCGCAGGCCAAGAGGACTCTTGCCAGAAGCTTAGGTAACACTTAAAATCATGGGAGATGGAGACAGGCTGTCTTTGAGACGATGTTTGGGCACCCAGCAAATGGTGAGACCCCTGAATGGCATCTACTTGTGTTTTTCTCCCCTAGCATCACTGTGCTTTCCAGGGTCCCAGGCAGAGGAGTGAGGCCTGAAGGTCTCAGCGGCCATGAGTGCTTGATGCCATCCTCATCCCAGCCCTTCATGGAGCAAGGACGGGGTGGGTGTGGCCACACCTCCCTCACAATGGCTATTGTCATAGTGGTGGCATCAGTGTTTCTCACGAGTCTGGCGGCAGCATGCCCAATACCATGCACCTGCCCTATCTCAGGCAGCGTGGTGGACTGTGGGGGCCTCCACCTGCTCCGTCTCCCTTCCAGGCTGCCTGATGGGAGTCTGGTTCCTGGAGCTGAGCCACAATAATCTCAGCCATCTGCCAGTTGGCACCTTCCAGGGCCTTTGGGGACTGCGGGTGTTGCTGCTTTCTCAAAATATCCTGCGGGATCTGTCTGGTGGGGCCCTAGGGGGCCTGAGTTTCCTGGAGCAGCTGGACCTCAGCCACAACCAGCTGGCCCATCTGCCCCCAGACTTCTCGGCTACCCTGGGCTCTCTGCTCCGCCTGGACCTCTCTCACAACCTACTCACTTTCCTGGACCCCAGCAGCCTGTGGCTCCTGGGGAGCCTGGAGCAGCTCGACCTGAGCCACAACCAGCTGGCTGAACTGACTGCAGGGGTCTTTGGGGGCCTCTTCCGCCTACACTGGCTCTCGCTGGCTGGGAACCAGCTGCAGTGGGTGGAAGGTGCTGCCCTGGCCGTTATGCCAGGCTTGGAAGTCCTCTCTCTAGCTGGGAATGACATCAGCGAGCTGGAGGCCGAGGCGTTTGCAACCTTAGGGGCACTGGGCCTTCTCTCCCTCGTGGGGAACCGAGTGCAGCACCTGGAGTTCAAGGCAGTGGCAGGCATCCGGACAGCAGGCACGCGGCTGCTGTTGGCCGATAACCCCTGGACATGTGACTGTGACCTGCAGCGAGCCTTCGGAAAGCTGGGTCACCTGCGGCACTTGCGTGTGGTAGACCTGGGCAACCTGACCTGCGCTGGGCCTGAAAGGCTGTCAGGAGCAGTGCTGACTGGTGTGGAGGCCCAGCTTTGTCTGGCTGAGACTGCCACTGTGCTGGGCATCACAGGCACCGTGCTGCTCATGGTGGCTGTGGCTGTGCTGATGGCTGAGCGCAAGCGCAGGCAGGGCCCGGAAGAAGCCGGGGAGCTGGGGAGCTTTCTGGAGAGGTGAGGGGTGCTGCCGAGCAAGGTCGAGGCAGCTGGAGGAGGGAGAGCAGAGGAAGGTGTGAGAGAGGAAAAGGGAAGTTCCTCAGAAGTCTGTGGAGCTCAATTGTCTGTGGAAAAGTTGAGGAAACACTTTTCCTCAGTTGTCTGAGGAAAAGTTAAATATTAAATTTGAACTCAGTTGAACATGGACACAAACAATGGTCACCAACAATGGTCACCAAGTCCCGGAATGGGCTGTGTGAGCCCCTTGAGGCATTCATCCAGCACTGTTTCGGAGAAATCTCTATTTCAATCTATTCCTATACGTTAGTTATTGAAAAACAATAGACACTCGCACAAACAAGTTGACCTTTTTGTGTTCCTTGAGCCGGGTCACAAAGGGCCCTCGTGACTGGAGCTCATGCCAAACAACTCGTTACAAAAGAGCTAGGGTCCCAGACTGCGCCGAAGCTTCATGAGACCTCTCCTCGTCTGTGATGGACGAGTGGCCGACTCTGGAGCCCAGGCTGTTGCTTCCCAGACTGGTGGTGAATCCTCCGTAGTCTGGTGAGTGTAAATGTATGTATCTCTTTTCCCTTCTCCCCTTCCCATTGCAATTTGCTTATTGTATCATTTGCTTATTATATTAATTTGCTTATATCATTCGCTGATTATATCTGCATTGCCATTTACGTCAGATAAATCTAGTTTACCCTTAAAGATATTGTGTGTGTGCCTTTTCTTCTCCCCTCGTGCATCTCTCACACGGAACATTTTTGGTGTCACGAACAGAATCCAAAAGAAACCGTAAGGACCAGGCTGGGAGCTCGGAGACTTCCCATATCCAGGGATGGGAACTCCCCCAGTTCTTCCCCGTGGCCATTGTGTGGTCCAAGGGAATTGGCCTTTGTGAAAATTGGGAATCTAAATTAGTGCAATTTTAACCTTTGTGCGTGAAGTGCTTCAGGGAATCCCAGTTGGTAAAAGGGATGCTGAGGGAATTTCCCTGCATGGATGGTGCTTGCTTACGGCTTATAAGTTAATGTGTCAAGATAGGGACTAGCTGCTGCAGGAGAAATGTAAGCTGGAAAAGGAAAATGCTAATCTGACTTCCAGACTGGTCTTGGCCCAATGCCAGGCCTATGTCTTGACAGATCAGGCTCAAAGCTATCAGCCTATTGATGAAAAAAGCATCTGTCTGAGTGGCCCAGTCAGTGTAAAACTGAAGAAGTAGTCAGCCAGGGTTTGGAGCAGGTAAAAACCCAGCTCCTATCTCAAGGATGGAAAATTAATCCTAGTAAAATTCAAGGACCTGCACAAACTGTAAAATTCCTTGGCATCCTATGGAATAAGGGAAATAATCAATTTTACCAAAGGCTAAGGCTAGAATACTAGAATTTGCAAACCCTACTACTAAAAAGGAAGCCCAGAAATTGGCTTGTTTGGATTCTGGAAACGTCATATTCCCCATTTGGGTAACATTTTACAACCTCTGCATGCAGTCATTAGAAAACGCTATGACTTTCACTGGGGAGAGAAAGAGACCATGGCTTTTGAACAAGCTAAACAAGCAGTGAAATTGGCACTAGATCTATGGCCTATACGGGATGGCCCAGTAGAACTGCAAGTAACTGTCCTAAATCAACATGCTAATTGGAGCCTTAGGCAGAAACAAGATAGGAAGACGGTATCTTTGGAGTTTTGGACCCGGAAGCTGCCAGAGGCCAGCAAAGCTTATACCCCTTTCAAGAGGCAATTGTTAGCTTGCTGTTAGGCTTTGCTGGAAATGGAGCACCTCTGCTTCAACCATGATGTCTTTATGATTATGACTTGGGTCATGAGTTTTCCCAAAACTCACCAGTTTTGACGAAGGAAGTGGTGGGAGCAGCCAGCTGGCTGAATTGGTAGCCGTCCTCAAAGCTCTTCAGGAGGAGGCCAGAGGGATTTGTCACTTGTATACCAACTCTTGGTCAGTAGCAAACGGTCTCACTACTAGGATGCCCCAGTGGCAACAAAACAAATGGTTAATTGGGAATAAAGAGGTTTGGGGAAAACAATACTGTGAAGATACCTGAATCCTGGAGCACACTACCATTATCACTGTTTGCCATGTTGGTGCTCATGTGTCTCTGCTTTCTCTTGACAGACTAATCAGCAGGCAGATCAACAGGCCAAAATTTCCACCATAACTGCAAACTTGAATGCGGATGAATGGATTACAGCACGGTCAAGCCTTGCAATGAGAGGCATTATAATGTATGGTGGTATAATTGATAGTTATAATTGATAGTTACATTTAACTGGGGAGAGTTAAAGGTCATTTTATACAATACCACTCCAGATTCTTTTGCTATAAAACCGCAGATGCGGGTTGCTCAATTGTTAGTGGTACCTTGTCAACAATTAACCCCTGAGGAAATTTCTGCCCCAATAGAAACAACATATAGAATGGAGACTTCAGGTCCACCAGAGTGGGCAACTTAAATCCTGGAGCCAAAATATGGGTACAGTGTTCATCAGATCCTGCCCCTAAGACTGGTGACTTTGTAGCTATTGGAGCCGAATATGAAGGCATAGTACAATTTCCTAAAGATGAAAAACAATATCATGTTCCCCTCCATTTTTGTTATTACAGAGAATAACCTGTCTGCTAGTAATCAGCACCTGGGTCGCCATGGCTGAGGCTGAGAATGAGTTCATCAACTGGGTAGCCACTGCCGCAATAGAAGCCAACTGCAGTCAGTACTGGCTATGTGTCGAGTTGCCAGAGGCCGCTGGGAATTGGCTACCTTGGAGCATTGTCCCTGCTAACATCTCTGAATGGATATGCCAATACCAATGGGAGTGGAGTAACACTTGGTTTTGTTTTGTTTTGCTTTTTTGAGCCGAAGCCTCTCTCTGCCACCCAGGCTGCAGTGAGGTGGCACGATCTTGGCTCAGTGCAACCTCCGCCTCCTGGGTTCAAGTGATTCTCCTGCCTCAGCCTCCCAAGTAGCTGGGACTACAGGCACACGCCGCCACGCCCAGCTAATTTTTTGTATTTTCAGTAGAGACGGGGTTTCACCATGTTGCCCAGGCTGGTGTCAAACTCCTGAACTCAGGTGATCCGCCCACCTCGGCCTCCCAAAGTGCTGGGATTGTAGGCATGAGCCACCGTGCCCGGCCCGGGATAACACTTGTAATCCAACCTGGACTTCTTTTAACCAAACAGTCCATTTTTGCCCAAGCCCAAACAAAACATAGCACCTTTGTTACTTAAATTACACATTACAGCGATACAATTATAGTAGAACTCTTTCTGTTCCCCGGGGGGCCCTCTAGGTATGTGAATCCTACGGGTGGTGATACCTGCTCCCACATTGGATGGGGAAACACACTTGGGGGTGGTCATTAATTCCATTCACCATCCGGGATAATATTCCCCTCCCCAGTAATCTAGATGCTTACAAACATTGCTGGTTATGAATACGCCGGACTCCGTGGTGACGGTACCCTATCACAGTATTCTCCCCTGCTGCTGGTACAACCCTGCTTTAGCAACAAATTAAAATATTCAGCTTACATGTAGAAAAAGCTCTTAATGATAGTAGCATGGAACTTATGTTGTTATCAGATAAATGTGCTCAGCTGTGTACTGTCGTGTTGCAAAGTCAAATGGCATTAGGTTTGCTTACCGCAGCCCAAGGAAAAGTTTGCCCCTTACCGCATACTGAATGTTATGTGTACATCCCTGAAATTCTCAAAATATGACTCTCCTTGCAAAGCCACGGGGGGTGTGGTTTTTATTTATTATGCTTTTTATTTTGAGATGGGGTCTCACTCTGCAGCCCAGGCTGGAGTGCAGTGGCATGATCTTGGCTCACTGCAACCTCCGTCTCCGAGATTCACGCCATTCTCCTGCCTCAGCTTCCTAAGTAGCTGGGACTACAGGCGCATACCACCACGCCCAGCTAATTTTTTGTACTTTTGGTAGAGACGGGGTTTTGCCGTGTTAGCCAGGATGGTCTTGATCTCCTGATGTTGTGATCTGCCCGCCTCGGCCTCCCAAAGTGCTGGGATTACAGGCATAAGCCATTGCGCCTGGCTAATTATGCTTTTCATTCTCCTGTGCTTACCCTGTATCTGTAATCTGTATCAACTGTGCCTTCCCTATGTATCCCTAGGAGTATTTTCCTACAATTGAGTATCAAATTGAGGCCGAATGTGGAGGAAAAGTTAAATATTAAATTTGTTTTTTTTTTTTTTTTTTTTTTTTGAGACGGAGTCTCGCTCTGCCGCCCTGGCTGGAGTGCAGTGGCCGGATCTCAGCTCACTGCAAGCTCCGCCTCCCGGGTTCACGCCATTCTCCTGCCTCAGCCTCCCGAGTAGCTGGGACTACAGGCGCCCGCCACGTCGCCCGGCTAGTTTTTTTTTTTGTATTTTTAGTAGAGACGGGGTTTCACCATGTTAGCCAGGATGGTCTCGATCTCTTGACCTCGTGATCCGCCCGTCTCGGCCTCCCAAAGTGCTGGGATTACAGGCTTGAGCCACCGCGCCCGGCCAAATATTAAATTTGAACTGAGTTGAACATGGACACAAACAATGGTCACCAAGTCCCGGAACGGGTTGTGTAAGCCCCTCGAGGGATTCATCCAGCACTGTTTCGGAGAAATCTCTATTTCAATCTATTCCGATATGTCAGTTATTGAAAAACAACAGACAATCACAAAAACAAGTTGATCTTTTTATGTTCCTTGAGTCTGGTCACAAAGGGCCCTCGTGCCTGGACCTCATGCCAAACAACTCATTACAAAAGAGCTAGGGTCCTAGACTGCGCCGAAGCTTCATGAGACCGCTCCTCGTCTGTGCACGGACGAGTGGCCAACTCGAGCCCAGGCTGTTGCTTCCCAGTCTGGTAGCGAATCCTCCATAGTCTGGTGAGTGTAAATATATATATCTGTTTTCCCTTCTCCCCTTCCCATTGCAACTTGCTTATTATATCATTTGCTTATTATATGTGCATTGACATGTATGTGGGATAAAGCTTCTTTACCCTTAAAGATATTGTATGTATGCCTTTTCTTCTCCCCACGTGTGTCTCCCGCACAGAACACAAGGCAGGGGTAGGAGTAACTGAGGGTGGGGGGACCACAGGGACAAATGGCTGTGTTCATTTCTCAGGGGCCGGGCCACCCACCCATCCCCCTCTTCTGGCCTGATAGGATGCCAGCATCTGTCCCAACCCTAGAAATGAGGATTTGGCCCCAGGTCCTTCCCTTCTCAGTATCCCTCTGGAAAGAGGAAAGAGCAGGAAAAGGCAGAGAGGGACTTCAGCCCAGAGAAGGAGTAACAAGGTAAGCTTCCTCAATCCAATCTTCCCCTCCCCCTCACACAAATCCCTGGCCACTGCTGCTGGAGACTTGATTGGAAACTGCTTGCTAAGGTTATGATGGGAGGGTGGGGCATTGTGCCTATAGGGCACAACCCAGGGACAACCCAGGCAGACTCCTAGGACTATTTTATGGACATGTTGTACACAGTCCTGTACTGGTCATCCTCAACACTTTAGGGCTGTATACCTCGGCCATCTGAAACAGGGAGAGGTGAGGAGACTGGAAAAATAAAACCAATTAGAAAGTTGATTCTGTACTCTGTGCCTGTATTGTGGTAAAGGAAATTTGTTTTGTGTGGTTGTCACTGGTGGGCAGAGACAGACAAAATTACCTTTAACTCAGACTTTTTCTCATTCCCCTTGCCTACAGCCCTCCCCACCCTCCAACATACATGTATACAATCTCATTCCCTAGGTCTTTGCATCTATGTATTCGTCTCTCATGTTCTTTTACTTTTTAGAGATGGGGTCTTGCTTTGTCACCCAGGGTGGAGTGCAATAGTGCACTCATAGCTCACTGCAGCCTCAAATTCCTCGAGGAATCCTCTTGCCTCAGCCTCCTGAGTAGCTGGATTACAGATGCGAGCCACCGTGCTTGGCTTCTCATGGTCTTTCTGATTTACCCAGACCTTATCCTAGTGACTGTGTTTATTTATGAGACAGAGTCTTGCTCTGTCATCCAGGCTGGAGTGCAGTGGTGCGAACTTGACTCACTGCAACCACCTCCTGGGATCAAGCAATTCTCCTGTCTCAGACTCCTGAATAGCTGGGATCACAGGCTCCCGCCACCACGCCCAGCTAATTTTTAATAGAGATGGGGTTTTGCCATGTTGGCCAGGCTTGTCTCGAACTCCTGGCCTCAAGTGATCCACCCGTGCCTCTGCCTCCCAAAGTTCTGGGATTATAGGTGTGAGCCACCATGCCCGACCCTAGTGACTGATTTAAAATGAAATGTGAAAAGGCGTTTTATTGTCCACCTTTCACTGGCTAGTTGGGGATTTTTTTTTTTTTTTTTTTTGAGACAGTTTCGCTCTTATCACCCAGACTGGAGTGGAATGGCGCAAATTTGGCTCACTCCAACCTCCGCCTCCTGGATTCAATCAATTCTCCTGCCTCTCAGTCTCCCAAGTAGCTGGGATTACACATGCCTCCCACCATGCCTGGCTTTTTTTTTTTTTTTTTTTTTTTTTTAAGATGGAGTCTCACTTTGTTGCTCAGGCTGGAATGCAGTAGCACAATCTCGGCTCACTGCAATCTCTGCCTCCTGGGTTCAAGCGATTCTCCTGCCTCAGCCTCCTGAATAGCTGGGATTACAGGCATGCACCACTGCATCTGGCTTTTTTTTTTAGATGAGTCTCGCTCTGTCGCCCAGGCTGGAGTGCAGTGGCGCGATCTTGGCTCACTGCAAGTTCCACCTCCCTGCCTATTCACCTGCCTCAGCCTCCCAAGTAGCTGGGACTACAGGCACCTGCCACCAAGCCCGGCTAATTTTTTTGTATTTTTAGTACCGATGGGGTTTCACCGTGTTAGCCAGGATGGTCTCGATCTCCTGACCTTGTGATCCTCGCCTCCCAAAGTGCTGGGATTATAGGCGTGAGCCACCGCACCCGGCCTAATTTTTTTGTATCTTTAGTAGAGATGGGTTTTCACCGTGTTGGCCACGCTGGTCTCAAACCCCTGACCTCAGGTGATCCACCCTCCCCTAGGCCTCCCAAAGTGCTTGGATAATAGGCGTGAGCCAACACACCCTGCCTGGTGGGAATTTTTTTTTTTTTTGAGACAGAGTTTCGATCTGTTGCCCAGGCTGGAGTGCAGTGGCGCTATCTCAGCTCACTGCAAGCTCTGCCGCCCGGATTCACACCATTCTCCTGCCCCAGCCTCCTGAGTAGCTGGGACTACAGGCGCCCAGAGTAGCTGGGATTACAGCCATCACGTCTGGCTAATTTTTGTATTTTTAGTAGAGACAGGGTTTCACCATCTTGGCCAGGCTGGTCTTGAACTCCTGACCTTGTGATCCACCTGCCTCGGCCTCCTAAAGTGCTGGGATCACAAGCATGAACCACCGTGCCCAGCCCAACACCTTTTCATTTATCTGTACAGCACATATTTCCTGAGGGCATCCTGTATACTAGGCCCTGAGGATGTACAGATGGTTCCCAGCATTGGAGTTTTCAACTTTACATTGGTGCGAAAGCAGATCTGCATTCAGTGGAAACTATTTCTCCTGCAATGCTGGGCAGTGTCAGCGAGCCACAGCTTCCAGTCAGCCACACATTTTCAACTTACAGTATTTTCAACCTATGATGGGTTTATCAGGATATAACTCTTATCACAAGTCAAGGAGCATCTGTAAACAGTAAACAGAAACCCAGGCACTGTGTTTGTCCTTATGGAGCTCACAATCTAGTGGGGGAAGATTGTCAATAAAAGAATCACAAATACATTGGCTGGGTGCAGTGGCTCACGCCTATAATCCCAGCACTTTGGGAGGATGAGGTGGATGGATCGCTTGAGGTTAGGAGTTCGAGACCAGGCTGGTCAACATGGTGAAACCCTGTCTCCACTAAAAATAAAAATTAGCCAGGTGTGGTGGCGGGTGCCAGTAATCCCAGCTACTTGGGAGGCTGAGGCAGGAGAATCGCTTGAACCTGGGAGGTGTAGGCTGTAGTGAGCCAAGATCACACTACTGCACTCCAGCCTGGGTGACAGAGTGACACCCTGTCTCAAAAATGGAAAAAAGCATATATATATGTATAAATGTCACCGTGCCAAGTGATTCAAAGGAAGGTAGCTGATGTTATGAGAACATATAAACGGGTGAGGGGTGGGAGAAGGGGCTGAGGACACACTGAAGGGGAACGCAGAGACCACCTGGATGTCCGCTGCAATTAAACTGACAAAATATGACAATTTGGGCTACAGTGGGAGCATGGCAGCTGGAGAAATGGACTGCCTTGAGATGTCCCAGATGTTCAGATCTCCCTTTTCTCTCAGGCGACAGGCAAAAGGCAAAACCCAAAGAGGTGACTTTGAGCCAGGAGGACCCCTTACTTTGAACTTAACAGAAACGGGGATTTCCTCTGGTGCGTTATGTGTACCATTTATTGAACCGCTACCATGTAATAGGACCGACCTTGTCACATTTAAAGTTCACAACTCTGGCGCGGCGCACTGGCTCATGTCTGTAATCCCAGCACTTTGTAATCCCCGCCCCCGAGGGGGGCGGATCACGAGGTCAGGAAATCGAGACCATCCTGGCTAACACGGTGAAACTCCATCTCTACTAAAACTACAAAAAATTAGCCGGGGCCTGGTGGCACGCGCCGAGTAGTCCCAGCTACCCGGGAGGCTGAGGCAGGAGAATCGCTTGAACCCGGGATGCGGAGATTACAGTGAGCCGGGATCGCACCATCGCACTCCAGCCTAGGCGACAGGGTAAGACTCCGTCTCAAAAACAAAACAAAACAAAACAAAGGAAGAAGTTCAACTCTGAGGTAGGTGTCATTATCCCCATTTCATGACGCATCTCATAAAGTTTAGGTGATAATGCCCAAAATCACACCGGGTTGGAATTAGGATTAGTGCCCTGATCGGGCTGCATTCAAAGACCAGTTTGCTTTAATACATCAAACTACGGTCCAAGACTTCTGCTATCTTGAGCCCACTGTTCCTAGTTTTCAATTTTGCAGGGACACAGATGGGCCCTGAAGGCTCCATGAGCAGACGAAAATGTTGGACTTCGCAACTAGATCACCTTAGCTCCGGAACTACAGAGCGATATCGTTGTTTCCGGTAGGAAAAAAAAAGAAAAAGCGCTTAACCCGGAAGCTGCGTGTCCCATCCCCGCGCCGGCCTCTCTGACTGGGGTGAGGCCGCAGCGGACTTGCCCTTTCCCAAGATGGCGTCGAAGATAGGTTCGAGACGGTGGATGTTGCAGCTGATCATGCAGTTGGGTTCGGTGCTGCTCACACGCTGCCCCTTTTGGGGCTGCTTCAGCCAGCTCATGCTCTACGCTGAGAGGGCTGAGGCACGCCGGTGAGCAGGCCTACGCAGCCGCTAAACGCGGCAGGGGGCGGTGATGTGGGAAATAAATTGGGGGCTAGAAGTCGGGACCCTTGGACTGGGAGGAATTGGGACCTCCCTGGGAGGGGTTCTGGTCTGCATGTCGGGCCAAATCTGGTAGGGCAGTCCTGTCCATGGGAGGAGAGTCTGGTTTGGGGGAGCAGTGGAGCCTTGGGAACTCAAGGGGTCTCAAATTTCTTCCCCCACCCCTTCATTCTGTCCTCGTTGCTTCCCCACTCCCGGTCGCAGGAAGCCCGACATCCCAGTGCCTTACCTGTATTTCGACATGGGGGCGGCCGTGCTATGCGCTAGTTTCATGTCTTTTGGCGTGAAGCGGCGCTGGTTCGCGCTGGGGGCCGCACTCCAATTGGCCATTAGCACCTACGCCGCCTACATCGGGGGCTACGTCCACTACGGGGAATGGCTGAAGGTGAGCGCCTCGGCCCCAAAAGGGGCGTCCCTCTGGGTGACGGGGAATCAGAGGTCAATGCCCAGGGCTGTTGGTGGGCGATGAATGGTGCTGGCCAGGTGCACAGTGTGAAGCCTGGGATGTTCGAACCCCTAGGCTTATGGAGATTACAGAGCACAGAAATGGACCTTAGAGACCACACAAACTTCCTCTTCAAAGTGTGGAAACTGAGGTCCAGAGATGGGAAACAGACTTTCCCAAAGCCACACCACAGTTAGGATACTGGTGGGACCAGAACCCCAGTCACCTGGTTCCCAGAATCTTTTAAACTGTTTAGTAATTTCAGACTCACGGGGTACAAAGGACCTAGGAGAGTACCTAGTTTTCATAAAATAATTTTATGTAAATGTAATTGCTCTTAGTATAGAATTTAAGCCAGAACCTGTGCCAGGCCCTGCAGGCTTGGAGATAAGGTTGGACAAAGGCACTGTCCTTGAGGAAGAGACTGTCAGACCCTTAGGGGAGGCAGATGTGTGAACAACTACAGGGCAGCAAGATCAATGTTTTTGTGGGATAGATCCCATGCCACGTAGAATAAAGAACACCAAGTTTAGAGTCTACAGATCTGAGAGTGAGGAAGGGAGAAACACATTGTGTCTGGGTTCTGCCACTTACTGGCAGGTAGGACCTGCCAGTTTTCTTTTTTGTTGTTGTTTTTTGAGACGGAGTCTTGCTCCATAGCCCAGGCTGGAGTGCAGTGGCGCAATTTTGGCTCACTGCAACCTCCGCCTTGCAGGTTCAAGCGATTCTCCTGCCTCAGTCTTCCAAGTAGCTGGGACTACAGGTGCCCTTCACCACACCCAACTAATTTTTATATTTTTAGTAGAGACAGGGTTTCCTCATGTTGGCCAGGCTGGTCTCAAACTCCTGACCTCAGAGTGATCCACCTGCCTCGGCCTCCCAAAGTGCTGGGATTACAGGCGGCAGCCACCGCTCCCGGCCAGACCTGACAGTTTTCTTGACCCTCTGGGCCTCAGTTTCTACTTCTATATATATATAAAAAGAATGATCTGTCTCTGTTGCATCTGCCCACCAAGCTTGGAAATGTAGGAGGGTTCATCAGATGGAATAGGATGTGTAGAGATGGGTGGTTCTACGCTCTGGGAAGCCAGGAGAGATGTGGCCACTGCAGTTCTTGACTGGAGTCCCCTTGCCCCGGCCTAGGTCCGTATGTACTCGCGCACAGTTGCCATCATCGGCGGCTTTCTTGTGTTGGCCAGCGGTGCTGGGGAGCTGTACCGTCGGAAACCTCGCAGCCGCTCCCTGCAGTCCACCGGCCAGGTGTTCCTGGGTATCTACCTCATCTGTGTGGTATGTTGGGGGACTGTTGGTTGGAGGTGCCTGGCTAGGAGTGAACTGTGAGTCCAGGCACGGCAGAACCCCAGGAAGGTAGACACAGAACGAGGCCTTGTATGCAGTTCCTGATGGCCTGGCTCCCTGAGAATTGTCCCGGCCAGCTTCTAGGCCTCAGGGCCCTCCAAATGCCTGTTGAGAGGCCCTTCCTCCAACAGTGTTGCCATGAGGTAGACTGGCCATTAAATTCCAACCCTGAGAGCCAGGAGAACAAGATGGGGTGATTCTCTCATGGCTCCAGCCCCCAAAGGACTAGAAGGGGATAAAGGAGAGGTTTGATGGGAGTCAGGCCCCAGCTGGGACTCTGCCTCCTAGAGCTGATGAGAGCTCTAGGGTAGCCACTTATGGTTCTCCCTGGTGCTAGAGGAGGCCAGGATGGATGGGGACATGGACAGGCCCCAAGCTACTTGGTCTCATCTTAATTACTGAGTATATCTCATGTACAGCTCTCTGTGTGAGCTCCCATATTCAGAGGTGGGAGCTCCAGTCTGACTGTGGAAATACACTTCCTTCATAGCCCCTAGGGTGAGGGGAGACATAGACCCTAACCTCCTGGGGCTCCATAGTCTGATGGGGAGACAAAGGCTCTACTTTCAGAGGTTCCCCAGTCCAAGAGGGGAGTCAGAAGCCCATTTGCAGGGTCTCATTTGCAGGTGCCATCTCAGGGGTGGTTTTCCCGACAGGCTTCTGAGCCTGTTGGAGAGTCTTAGAGGATGGTATGTCTCCAGGCCTACTCACTGCAGCACAGCAAGGAGGACCGGCTGGCGTATCTGAACCATCTCCCAGGAGGGGAGCTGATGATCCAGCTGTTCTTCGTGCTGTATGGCGTCCTGGCCCTGGCCTTTCTGTCAGGCTACTACGTGACCCTCGCTGCCCAGATCCTGGCTGTACTGCTGCCCCCGGTCATGCTGCTCATTGATGGCAATGTTGCTTACTGGCACAACACACGGCGTGTTGAGTTCTGGAACCAGATGAAGCTCCTTGGAGAGAGTGTGGGCATCTTCGGAACTGCTGTCATCCTGGCCACTGATGGCTGAGTTTTATGGCAAGAGGCTGAGATGGGCACAGGGAGCCACTGAGGGTCACCCTGCCTTCCTCCTCGCTGGTCCAGTTGCTGTTTATTTATGCTTTTTGGTCCATTTGATCTTTTGCTTTTTTAAAATTGTTTTTCTGCAGTTAAGAGGCAGCTCATTTGTCCAAATTTCTGGGCTTAGCGCTTGGGAGGGCAGGAGCCCTGGCACTAATGCCGTACAGGTTTTTTTCCTGTTAGGAAAGCTGAGGCCAGCTGCCCCCTGGATCTCCTGTCCCTGAGAAGGGAGTATGGCAGGGCTGGGATGCGGCTACTGAGAGTGGGAGACAGAGGAAGGAAGATGGAAATTGGAAGTGAGCAAATGTGAAAAATTCCTCTTTGAACCTGGCAGATGCAGTTAGGCTCTACAGTGCTGTTCAGAGACTGAGAGTGAGTGTGTGTGTGTTGATACATGTGGATCAGGCCCAGGAGGGGCATAGGAGCTGAGCACTACAGAAGTCACATGGATCCTCAGGGCATGTTAGGGGCAGAAACAGTACCAGCTCTCTGTCACTCACCTTGAGAGCGGAGCAGGCCCTGGTCTGCTCTGGACTGTGCAGGGGTGGAACAAGCAGTGACCAGCTTTGCCCTTCCTGCTGTCTCCGTTTCTAGCTCTATGGTTGGCCTGGTGGGGGTGGAGTTCCCTGCCAAACACCAGACCACACAGTCCTCCAAAAATAAACATTTTATATAGACATTTGGTTTTGCTTTTCTCTTCTCCCCAACAGGGCACTTTGCCATTGGCTGGGATTGATCTTGGGTTTCTTGAAACACCAGATATGGTTAAGCCCCACCGTGGGCCTCCTGTGATCTTTCTCCTGTTCCAAGATTTCCCACAGTTCTTTGGCTCTCTCTTTTTTTTTTTTTTTTTTTTTTAATTTTTCACTTCTTTGTTTTTTAGAGACGAGGTCTCACTTTGGTGTCCAGGCTGGTTTCAGACTCCTTGGCTCAATCAATTTTTGTTGTCCAGGCTGGTTTCAAACTCCTTGGCTCAATCAATTCTTCAGCCTCAGCCTCAGCCTCCCAAAGTGCTGGGACTACAGGCATGAGCCACTGTGCCCAATGGCTCTCTTTTTCAAGAATCTCAAAATCATCACTGTACTATATGCTTTCTATCCCTCACCTCAATCCCTCTTGTTGTAGGTTGTCTTTTTCTCCCCATTTGGAGCTGGTTCTTATGAAGACATCTTTGGTGAGAGCAGCTAGAGGGAGAGAACTGTGAAGTGTCCACTGTGAAGTAGAATATTTTACATTTTACACATGAAGGAAACGGAGGCTCAGAGAGGGTAAGCAGTTTTGGTCAAGCCACAGAGCAAATCCAGCCCACAGAGCTGGATTCCAGGTTGGGTCTATCTAATGGCCAGGTCCAGATATGTACTCAGTGTGACCCATCTCCTGAGGGGAGACAGAGGCTACTCTATTCCAGCCCCTACTGTGCCATGATGGTCTCTATGTTGACCTTCTCGCTTTGTTTTTTTGTTGTTGTTGTTGTTGTTTGTTTTTGAGATGGAGTCTTGCTCTGTCGCCCAGGCTGGAGTGCAGTGGCGCGATGTCTGCTCACTATGAGCTCTGTCTCCTGGGTTCACGCCATTCTCCTGCCTCAGCCTCCCAAGTAGCTGGGACTACAGTTTTTTTTTTTTTTTTTGAGATAGAGTCTCGCTCTGTCACCCAAGCTGGAGTGCAGTGGCAAGATCTCGGCTTACTGCAACCTCTGCCTCCTGGGTTCAAGTGATTCTCCTGCCTCCGTCTCCCGAGTAGCTGGGATTATAGGTGCCTGCCACCATGCCTGGCGAATTTTTGTATTTTTTAGTAGGGTCAGGGTTTCACCACATTGACCAGGCTGGTCTCAAACTCCTGACCTCGTTATCCACCCACCCTGGCCTCCCAAAGTGCTGGGATTACAGGGGTGAGCCACTAGGTCCGGCGACCTTCTCCCTTCTGGTCTATGTGCATCTGCCAGAAAGTCACCCCAGCAGTAGCTGGTATGGTGTCTGGTACATCATGGAGCTTCAAAAAATGTCCAGTGAAACCCCTGAGCTTTGGATTTCTGCCCATCTAGTCCTGTAGAGACTGGACACAACCGCTAGTAGGGCCTAGGGGAAAAGGTCCAAGTTTGAGCTTTTAAGCCAAAGTCTTTTTTTTTTTTTGAGGATGGAGTCTTTCTCTGGCACCAGGCTGGAGTGCAGTGGCGCAATCTCAGCTCACTGCAATCTCTGCCTCCTGGATTCAAGCAATTCTTCTGCCTCAGCCTCCTGAGTAGCTGGGACTACAGGTGCGTGCCTCCATGCCCGGGTAATTTTTTGTATTTTTAGTAGAGACGTGTTCACCATATTAGCCAGGATGGTCTTGATCTTCTGACCTTGTGATCCGCCTGCCTCCGCCTCCCAAAGTGCTGGGATTACAGGTGTGAGCCACTGCGCCCGGCCCACCAAAGCCATCTTTTAACTTCTCTGGGCTCTTGCAGGTAAACGGTCTGCCACGGATGTCTGGTTCTGGCTGTGAGCCCAGCCTAGAAAGGGAGTTATGGGTGGAGGCACCCACGGGGAAGGGGAGCTGGTGCTGCTGTGGCCTGATCTGTGGAAGGGAAGATGCTTCCTAACCTCTGGGAGGGAGACAGTGGCAGCATTCATCATAGAAGTCCTCTACTCCCTCCAGGAGTCCTCTGATTCCCCAGCCCTCAAGATCTTACTCCCAGCCTGTAATCCTAGCACTTTGGGAGACCAAGGAGGGAGGACTGCTTGAGCCCAGGAGTTTGAGACCAGCCTTGGCAACATAGTGAGACCTCATCTCCAACAACAACAAAAAAGCCAGGTGTGACAGTGCGTGCCTGTGGTACCAGCTTACTTAGGAGGCTGACAGAGGACTGCTTGAGCCTGGGAGGTCAAGGCTGCAGTGAGCTGTGATTGCACCACTGTACTCCAGTCTTAGTAAAAGAGAAAGACCCTGTCTTAAAAAAAAAAAAAAATCTTGCTCCCACGGGGTCACTTCTGATTTTCTTTCAAGTGTGAGCTGACTCTCAGACAAGTATTTGCATTTTAATCAAGGCCTCCTGAAAAACTGCAAGACCCAAAAGAATTAAAATGAATGGTACAATATCATGCAGGCAGGGGTGTTATTTTGGGTAAGGGAGCCTCAAAACATAGCACAGAGGCACAGAAACTAGCCCATCCTTAGGGTTAGTCCTGAGTAGAGCCCTGGAAGGCATCTTCCCCTCCCCTAATCCCCAGGTTGAAAATTGAAGGCCATTTACTTGTGGCTTTGGAGCGAGTTGAGTTGGGGTCCTAGACTGGCCCCCCTCTTTCCTGTGCTTGTCCCACTTCAGCGCCTCCTCTGGGCAGAGCTGGGGCAGCTTTCTCCTTTGCAGATCACTCAGCCAACAAGCCCCATCCAGCCTGTGGCTGGCTGCCTGGGGTCATCCCTAGCTGGCATGGCTTTTAGTCCACCCTGGCCATTCCAGGGCCTGTAGGGTCCATGGTGAAGGTCAGCTGCCTGGGTCAGAAGCTGGCTTGCGAAAGGAGTCTGGCAGTCCCTTGGCATGGTTGACCAACTCATAGGAGTCCCGGATATCAGCCAGGCCGAACCAGAAGAAGATCCACTGCTTGTTGGAGAAGCTGCCATCACTGTGTTTGAAGTACCTGGGTGTGGGGAGGTGATGCAAGAAAGTTTTTAGGGCAAGGCCAGTGTTCATTACTCACTGGTTCTGTCTTCAGAGAACATTGATTGAGGACCTACTGCATGCTGGGCACCCAGCTAAGTCCTGCTATGTGTTATCTCACTTTATCTTCACAGCAGAGGCCTGAGCCTGGCATTGTTCAGCTCACAGAGAAGCAGCTAAGGCTCAGAGAAGTTAGGTACCTTGCCAGGCACACACAGGAAGGGAGCGGGTGCCTTGCTCTCCACACTGCCTTGGTTGCTCAGCAAAGAGGAGGGTTCTTGCTCACTTCCTAGTGCTCACAGAGCAGGGTGTAGGGGTGAGGGGGTAGTTACTGAAGGAGAGAGGAGGGTTGTTCCACTGGAGGCACCGCAAGCCTCAATAGACCCTGAAGGGTTAGGATTCCTCAGGCCCCTGTGAGAGGCGGGCTGCGTGGGGGTTAGGAGGTGTCACATGCTTCCAGGAAAGGAGTGTTAAACGTGCTCTAACTCGGGAAATCTCAGGCTTTCTGTGAGGTCTGCCCCTGGGAGGTAGTGAAAGGGAGACCAGTGGAAGAAGAGGAAGCCCAGCCTTCTTGGCATGGTTCGCAAGGGCTGGAGAGGAGAGGGAAGTAGGGGCCCAGCCCAGAGCTGGGAGTGGCGGGACCTACCAGGGATTGATGGGGTTGGTGACCCGGGAGCGCCAGAAAAGCGTCTGCAGGTCCCGCCGCAGGCACTCCCACAGCATCTGGCCGGAGCCTTGGCCCTGGCGGCTGGAGCTCACCACAAATTTGTCCAGGTACGGGGTGCCCCCCAGGACGGGCTCCATGGTCAGAATGGCGGCAGCGTTGTATCTGGCGCAGCGGGAGAGCGGCAGGCTGGGACCTCTCCTTGGTCCGAAGCTGCCCGACTGCCTCCCAGACCCTGCCCTCTGGGGTCCACAGGCTCACCCCTCGGAGACGTAGATGGAGTGCAGCCGCGGGCGCAGCGAGGCCAGGTAGTCGTCCCTGAGCTTCTTGCCGAAGCTGGCGTTGACCAGGTCCACTAGACGGCCCTGGTCCAGCTTGTCCAGCCTGCGCACCCGTAGCATTCGCTCGGCGTTCTTGAACAGGGTCCCGGACCCTGGAGGATGATGGGGAGGGGCTCGTCTGGCTGGAGAGCCGTTTGCGCAGCCTGGTGGGGGCCGCAGGTAGGACGGGCTGGTGGGAGAATTTCTGTCTTTGGGAGACCTCCACAGTGAAATGATTTCAGTGGTCTGCATAGATTTGTCTGTGATTTTCATTAAAGGAGATGCTTTTCTCAGGCAGAGATTGTGCCCTAAGCTCCTGTGGCCTGGAGCCCTATCCACTTACCTTAGTCCTGCCTCTCTCGTTGAAGTCTGCCTCCCGCCGCTGACCCGGCCCACCCACCTAAGCCGCGCCCATCTCTCGTGTTGGAACCTCTCCCTCGTGGTCCCGCCCCTCCTGGCCCCGCCCACCGGACGCTTCCTTCCCCCTGACCCCCAGTCCCGCCCATTCCTTTAATTCCTTTGGAGTTCTTTTCCAGTAAGCTGGGTCTCCTTCTCTCTCACCTCCCCCGGGCTGCGGCAGCAGCAGGAGCCAATGCTGTGACAACTCCCGCCCCCTCTACGGCCCCTGCACAGGAGGAGAAGCCGCTCCTCCTGCTCGCAGACACTCATCCCCGGCCAGTGCTCACTCCCGGGACCCAGTCCCCTGCCCGCCCGCCGCCCTCACCCTTGTTGCTGAAGAGCTCAGTGAGCAGAGTGCTAGCGGCGGTGATGACGGCTGAGGAGTGGTGGGGCAGGCGGCTGAGCACGTCCACGATGAGCCGCATCTGCTGCCGTTCTTTTGTGCTCACCCACTCGGCGTTACTCACCAGGTCCAGGTCGGCGGGCAGGTTCACGTTACTCAGGACCTGTGTCCGGAGCCAGCGGGTGAGCCTGGCCCACAGCCGGCACGGACTGCGCCCCTGCTCCCACGGACCTCTCTTTTCTCTTACCCCTTTATCCTTACTCCCGGTCGGAGTCCTTGGCTGGGGAGGGCGCAGATCTAGGCACCCGGGGCCGAACTCCTCCCCTATACTCCCTTAGGCTTTTCTACCCACCCGGCTTGCTAGTGAGTCTGCAGCCCGTCGGGGAGAAGTGCGAGGGGCTCAAGAGAAGGCCCAGATCGCCCGGGTGGGGGATGGGGAAAGAAAGGGCCGCACCTTCTGACTGCTGTCGCGCAGGCCGCCTGTGTTATTGAGGAAAATGATTTTGGTGGGCCGCAGCGCCTTGGCCAGCGACGCGGTCACCTCCAGGGAGTCGAGAAGCACGGAGCGGCGCGCGGCCGTCTCCCCGATGGGGCACAGGATGGGGATACTGCCCGACTCCAGGCACCACTGCAGCAGGTCTGTCTCCACCGAGACGATGCCGCCGTAGCTGTGGGCCAGACGTGGTGCTCGAGAGGGCCCCCTCCAGGCCTGCTGGACGGGGCAGGGCGGGCGGAGTAGCGCGCTCTGAGGACGCCTGGGCGGGCGGGGCGGGCACTAACCTGGCATGGGGAGCCGGCTCGGCAGCGCCTAGCACCGACCCGCCGCCAAAAAAAGGCACAGCAGTGGCGGCGTTGTGTCGAAGCGCGTCCACCAGCACCTTGCAGCTCTCAGCCAGCTGCGCCTTGGCCTCCCAGAAGGAAAGACAGCCCGAGGGCGCCGTGGGGGCGGGCAGCCCCAGGACCACCAGCGGCTTCATGTCCATGCGCTGCAAGAAGGCCAGGGCGAAGGCCAGACTGGATACGCTCTGCTGGTACTTGAGTACCTCCTCGTCCACCTGCGGAGGAGTGGGCTTTCAAGGAGTGTGACACGGCCCTGAGCCGCTGGCTCCCACAGCCTGGCCTGCAGGGCCGGCTCGGTGACCCTACGCTTCCAGAAGCTGTCAGAACCCACTTCTTGCCACTGGTGCTCACCTGCTCCGCCCTTTGCCCCATTGGGTCTTGCCACTCCCTTGTCTCACGCTGGGGTACCTCCCGCCCTTCTCCCTGCGACCTTGGACTCCGGGACACCTTTGGGGGAGGGGCAATGCAGGCGGCTCCTGTCCAGGTCCTTCTGAACCCCTAAGTGCGCCCGTGTTGGGGGCCTTCTTCAGAGCATCACACCTGGCGGGTGGGGGCCCCCCAGGATCCTCACTCGGGCTGGGCGCGAGGCTTCCGGAGGAGCTTATGGCCTCACCCATTCCCGGCGGCGCTGGTCTGGGCTCTGCCGGGCTCCTTCCCGCTTTCACTGCGCAGAGCCCGCAGCCTATCCTACCATGCCTGAAGACAGGTAGCCACACAACCCCATCCCCTCGCTGTGTCACGGCCCACGCCGGGCTCCGCTCACCTCGATGACGGCGAAGGGCTTGTCCGCGGAGTGGTGGCAGGTTTGGAACTGCGTGAGCCAGTGGCGCGCCTCCCCGGGGCTGGCCCCGCACTGGTTCAGGAAGGCCTGGATGTCCCGCTGCACCAGCGAGCGGCCCGAGGGAGGTTCAGGGGGCTCGTGGGGCACCAGGGGCGTGGGACTTGGCACCCACGACGGCTCCTCGGCGACAGGCGACTGGGAGACGTCTTCCGCGCCCGCGTACTCCTCCGGCGGGGGCTGGGGCTGCGACCAGGCGGTGCTGAGCCGGCGCCCCGGGCTGGTGCCCCTCGCCGCCCGCCGCCGCGCGCCACAGCTCAGCCTCCGGGATCCCCCAGTGCCTCCCCGGCCGCTCAGCCTCGGGGCCACAGCAGCTGCCCGCAGAACCGCGGCCATCAGCGCCGTCGCCATGACGACAACCAACTCTTGGCCGCCCAAGAGTGGCAGTCTGTCTGGAACGTCTGGCACTGGGGGGCTCTTAACTTGCCGTTGGGCGGGGCTGGACCTGGTAGGGCAGGGTCCGGACAGGGGACTAGGAGTCTCCTCTGGGTGCGTTTGAGGAGGGTCAGGCCATGGGTCAGGGGGCGGGGCCACTAGGCTCCCCCGCCCCTGGAGGAACTGAACCCACTATCGGTCATGGGGCTGAGACTAAATGTGGCAGGTTGTCTTTAATCTGCTGCCAAGGTAGGTTCCAGGGGCGGCTTTGGGAGTCTGCAGGGCCTTGGATGATTGGCATTCTGACCCGAGAATAAGGGACTGCAGGTGGCTTTGAGCACAGGGCTGGGCAGGGGTCTGGAAGGAGGGAGCTGGAAAGAGTAGAAGGGGGACAGTGGGAGGGCGGGGGGCGGGTGGTGCTGGCCTTGTCTGTCCTGTTTGCCTGAGCTCAAAGAAGATCCTCATGAATGACCATGAGGTTACCAGGGTTTGCCAAACTCCAGTCACTGGGTACCAGCTTGAGGAATTCTGTTATATCCTCAAAACTTAAAATACTTTAGTGTTAAAGTATTTTAATAGTGTTACATTTTTTTTAGTATTAAAGTTTTTCTTTATCAAATATCATCTCTGGTAAAAATAAAATAAAATGGAATTTTTCATTTTGTTTTTTGAGATAGGGTCTCACTCTGTTGCCCAGGCTGGAGTACAGTGGCACAATCATAGCTTACTGCAGCATCCAACTCCCAGGTTCAAAAGATCCTCCTGCCTCAGCCTCCCGAGTAGCTGGGACCACAAATGCACACCACTATGCCCAGCTAATTTAAAAAAAAAACTTTTTTTTGAAGAGATGGGTTTTCACCTTGTTGGCCAGGCTGTTCTTGAACTCCTGAGCTCAAGCGGTCCTCCCACTTCTGCCTCCCAAGGTGCTGGGATTACAGGTGTGAGCCACCTCACTCAACCTCTTTAACCTTATTAAACTTAAAATTTATCCATATTAGGTCTGTAACTAGGCCAGTATCACTTGCCATAAGCAGAATGCCTTAAGAATCAAGTGAGGAGGTGGGTGGGTCATTTGAGGTCAGAAGTTCAAGACCATCCTGGCCAACATGGTGAAACCCCGTCTCTACTAAAAATACAAAAATTAGCCAGGCAGTAGTGACATGTGCCTGTAATCCCAGCTACTCAGGAGGCTGAGGCCAGAGAATCATTTGAGCCTGGGAAGAGGAGATTGCGGTGAACTGAGATTGTGCCACTGTACTCCAGTCTGGGTGACAGAGTGAGACCCTGTCTCAAAAAAGAAAAAAAAAAAAAAGAAAGAAAAAGAATCAAGTGAGGGGAAAACAATGTTATTACATTCCATTATATTGCAGCTGCATAGCTTGCCTGCTTTCTTGGTAACATGGAAGGTTAGCAGGTGCCATGTGTTAAAGATACCCTAGCACCAAGCAGAACCTTCTTTGTGGTAGACGAATAGCTAACACATGTCAAACACCAGGCACTATGCAAAGCACTTCACAAATAGTCATTCATTTAATCCTCCCAGTGACTCCAGGATAGCTATTATCATTATTCCCATTTTACAGATGAGAAAATGGAGGTACAGAAATATGTGAGGGTCAGGGTCACTCAGCTCACAAGCCGTGGAGCTGGTCTAGGAAGCAGTTCTGCTCCAAATCCATGCTCTTAAGCAAATTTTGGAAAGGACTTGAAAGGCTTGAAAACATTCACAGGATATGATTCAATGTTACTTCATACTGTGTCTGTGTGCTGGGCACTGTCAGCTGCGCACATCGTGCCCTTGGGTACACTCTGATCCAATTGGACCCATTGTTGTTATAGAGGGCGAAAGAGGACCCTCTGTTGTTGTAGAGGGGAGGTGACCTGGCCAAGGTCACACAGCTTGTCAGTGGCATGGCCAGACCCTAAGCACCCTCAGTTCCCAGCCCTGCTCCTCCCCGCTTCCTTGCACGTGGTTTTGTCTCCCCATGCTGGAGTCCTGACACCTGGGGCTCTGCCTTTTGGAGAGCAGGACTTGGGCTGCTTCCCTCCTGAGGATTCTCCAGGGGAGGCTGAGTGGGTGCACTCATCTGTTTCTGGGATCTTCCCCGAGTCCCCATCCCCTGCCCCACCCCCCCACATACTATTCCAGGTGGGAGACTCTAGTGGAAGGAGGGGCTGACATAGGACCTCCTCATTGAGTTCTTTGTTTTCCCACTTAGAAATCTTGGGTTCCAAGGCAAAGCGTGAAGCAATGGCATGGAGGGGCTGCACCCCCTACCTGGTGGGGCCACCTCCAGGGCCTTCTTTCTCTTTCCTCTTTACTCTCAGACCCCGCCACACACACACTTCTCAGAATCCACCGGAGGAGGAGGTCTTAGCCTCCAGGGGCATAATAGTTTTCCTCTCCAAACTCCTCCAACCCAAATGTGCTTCCCTTTCCCTAGGCTGCAAGGCCAGCTCTTCATCACAGCAGGCCACCCCCGCTGACCCCTCTCCACTCAGAATTCCTCCTTCTTGTCTCTGTCCTCTTTGACTCAGACTAGGGCTCCCTGAGGGCAGGACTGGTATCACCCTCAGACTAGGGGCTTCCTAGGGGTCCACCCAATTCAGTTCCTGCTGACTGAATCAGCTCCATTGCCCCTGAACCTATGAGGTGGACACGGGCTGGGAAGCTGCTTCCGACTCCTTTGGGCTTCATCCCAGAGGGCCGTGTCCCCAGGCGGCCAATGGGGCCCAGAGATACCAGAGTAGATGATTAACTCCAGGCCCATTGACCCTGGGGCCACTCTGTCCCCTCCACCTCTCCTCTGGTTGGGGAACTGGCCCTGCTTTCTGGAGGAGAAGAGTGTAAGCGTCTGGGGTCAGCACTCCTACCCAGCCCCACCCCTCTGAGTTGAAGGTCTACAGGACCATTGTTGATGTATGGGTCCAGCTCACATTTTTCTTCCTCTAAAGCTGGGGGGTGTTATTTTGTTAGAGCAGAGCCTGTTGTCATTGTGCCCAGGTTCGGGGGTCCAGCTTCTCACCAGACTTGGGTCTTGAAGATCCTGAGAGTAGAGACACAACTTCTACCCGGAAGGGTCCTGGACCCTGAGCACAGGAGCAAGGTTTAAGCCCAAGGCTTTCCTTCCCAATACAGCCCTTCTTGGCCGCAACTCAGCCCAGCAGGGCGTGAATGTGACAGGAATCGGTCAGGGTGAGGGGCTGGGGTTGACATTTGACAGTAGCATATCACAGCTCCTGAGGGGAGGCACACACACAAATATGCACAGTACACAAATATAGAGCCCCAGAGCATTGAGATGCAAACAGATAAACAGTGTGTAGACACACGGGTGTACAGAGACACAGTACACAAACTTGGAGACCCACACCAGCCACAGTCACACGGATACTCATCTGCATGTAGAGAGATGCCTCTGTATACCATACAGGTGTACCGAGGTACACAGATCCACTCACACATTTGGATACAGAATTGTTCACTCACATAGGCTGGGTGTGGTGGCTCATGCCTGTAATCCCAGCACTTTGGGAGGCCGAGGCGGGAGGATCACTTGAGGTCAGGAGTTTGAGACCAGCCTGGCCAACATAGCGAAGTCCCATCTCTGCTAAAAAAAAATACAAAAATTAGCCAGGTATGGTGGCTGGCACCTGTAATCCCAGCTACTTGGGAGGCCGAACCTGGGAGGTGGAGGTTGCAGTGAGCCAAGATTGCGCCACTGCACTCCAGCCTGGGTGACAGAGCAAGACTCAGTCTCAGAAAAAAAAAAAAAGTGCACACTTAGAGAGGCATTCTTAGGCATTCTCAGCGACTGTGTCATATAGGAATACATGGACATAGACGTGGAAAGACACCAAGAACACACAAAAACACACCCAGCTGTGGCCATTGACAGATACAAGACACTTTGACATACCCAGGGTAGCATAGACCTCCTGACAGTCCCATCTGCCCTTATCTACAAAGGCACACAGATACCCCCCAGCCCAACCAAAGGCAGACGCAGGGCAGTCCTCTGGCTTTGTCACACTCACGTGACAGAAACCTTGATCAAATCCGCCTTCCATCTATCCTGTGCCTGCACCACACAGCTGAACATGTGTGATGACTAGAGAAAGACATACAACCTTGACGCCTGGTCTCAATTTAAGTTTACAACCACAAGCTGCACGTGTAGTCCCAGCTACTCAGGAGGTGGAGGTGGGAGGATTGCTTGAGCCTGGGAGGTTGAGGCTGCAGTAAGCTATGACCATGCCACTACACTCCAGCCTGGGCAACAGAGTGAGGCCCTGGCTGGTTTTTTTTGTGTGTCTCAAAAAAAAAAGAAGAAAAGAAAAGGGAAGCTCTCGGAAAATATAGGTGCCCATGTCTCTGCTCTCCACCTGTTAGTGTAGATGGACAGCCCAGGTGTCATCTAAAGCCAGTTCCTGCCCTGGTGCACAGGCCCCATCCCTTCCTTCCTCCTGAGCATTGCTCCAGGAAGTCTTCCCTCTGCTGCTCCATCATCAAAATTCCTACCAGCATATAAACAGTTATTTTCCATCTTAACAAAACTTCTTTTCTCTTTTTTTTGAGATGGAGTTTCACTCTTGTTGCCCAAGCTGGAGTGCAATGGCACGATCTCAACTCACTGCAAACTCCGTTCCTGGGTTTGAGCAATTCTTCTGCCTCATTCGCCTGAGTAGCTGGGATTACAGGTGTGCGCCACCACAGCTGGCTAGTTGAAACAGGGTCTTCACCATATTAGCCAGGCTGGTCGTGAACTCCTGACCTCAGGTGATCTGCTCACCTCAACCTCCCAAAGTGCTGGGATTACAGGCGTGAGCCACTGTGCCCCGCCCCTAACAAAACTTCTGACTTCACCTCCCCTGCCACCCCTCAACTCCACTCTGGGATCAACTAACTGTTGCCCCAGGTCTTTGCTCCTTTTACCTTCAAAATTCCTGGAAAAAGCGAACAAAGTTGCCGTCTCCAGGTCGTCCCTCTTGTTCTCCCTTAGGTGCAATCCACTTAGGCCATCTCCCCCACCCCTACCAGGGTCACTGTCAAGGTCACCGGTGACCACTGTATTGCTAAATCTAAGGGTCAATTCTCAGCCCTCCTCCCCCTAAGCCTATTGGCCACCGTTGCCTCCCTCCCTTCTCCTCCATACCCCCTTCACTTGGCTTCAGGCTGCTCCTCCCCACACTCCCTTCCTGGTCCTCGTCTTTCTCCTCCTCTCTTCCTGATGGAGAACCACAGGGCTCAGGCCTTGGTCCTTTTCTCTACTTTCTTCCTCTTGGGATCCTGTGTAGTTTTATGACTTAAATAGCATCTCTAAGCTGATGACTGTCATGTTTTTAATTTCAGCCCAGACCATTCTTCTGAACTGCAGATCTGTGTCTCTAACTACCTACTCGACCCCTTGGACCTAATATATTAGACATGTAGTAGGCATCTCACATTCCAGGCATCTAAATCAGAGTGCTATTCCCCCATGCTGTGGCCAAATCTGCTTTACTCACATCTTCCCATCTCAGTTGATGGCAACTCAGTTTCCTGTTTTCTCAGAGCCAAAAATCTATGATCAGTTGGGCGTGGTGACTCATGCCTGTAATCCTGGCTACTTGGGAGGCTGAGGTAGGAGGATCTCTTGAGCCAGGGAGGTTGAGGCCGCAGTGAGCTATGAATGCACACTGTACTGCAGCCTGGACAACACAGTGAAACCCTGTTTCTTTTCTTTTCTTTTTTTTTTTGAGACAGAGTCTCACTCTGTCACCCAGACTGGAGTACAGTGGCTTGATCTCAACTCAGTGCAACCTCTGCCTCCCAGGTTCAAGCAATTCTCCTGCCTCAACCTCCCAAGTAGCTGGGACTACAGGCGCATGCTGCCATGCCCGGCTAATTTTTTGCATTTTAGTAGACAGGGTTTCACCGTGTTGCCCAGGCTGGTCTCGAACTCCTGAGCTCATGAAATCTGCCCGTCTCGGCCTCCCAAAGTGCTAGGATTACAAGTGTGAGCCACCACACCTGGCCGAAATGCTGTTTCTTAAAAAAAAGAAACAAACAAACAAAAAACATTTTCTGGGTGCAGTGGCTCACGCCTGTAATCCCAGCACTTTGGGAGCCTGCAGCAGGTGGATCACAAGGTCAGGAGATGGAGACCATTCTAGCTAACATGGTGAAACCCTGTCTCTATTAAAAATACAAAAAATTAGCCAGGCGTGGTGGCAGATGCCTGTAGTCCCAGCTACTTGGGAGGCTGAGGCAGGAGAATGGCAGGAACCCGGGAGGCGGAGCTTGCAGTGAACCGAGATCGCGCCACTGCACTCTAGCCTGGGTGACAGAGCGAAACTCCGTCTCAAAAACAAACAAACAACAACAACAGAAACATCTATGGGTTCAGGCTGGTGCCTCATGCTTGTAATCCCAACGCTTTGGGAGGCCAAGGCAGGTGGATCACAATGTCAGGAGTTCTAGACCAGCCTGGCCAATATGGTGAAATCCTGTCTCTACGAAAAATACAAAAAAGTTAGCCGTGCGTGGTGGTGCATGCCTGTAATCCCAGCTACTCAGGAGGCTGAGGCAGGAGAATTGCTTGAACCTGGGAGGCAGAGGTTGCAGTGAGTTGAGATCGTGACACTGCACTCCAGCCTGGTGACAGAGCGAAACTCCGTCTCAAAAACAAACAACAACAACAACAACAAAAACCCCAAAAAAACAAACAACAACAACAACAACAACAACAAAAACCCCAAAAAAGAAACCGTAAAAAATTAGGCTGTGTGCAGTAGCTCATACCTGTAATCCCAGCACTTTGGGAGGCTGAGGCAGGCACATTGCTTGAGCTCAGGAATTTGAGACCAGCCAGGGCAACATGGCAAAACCTTGTCTCTATAAAAAAAAATACAAAAATTAGCTGGGCACGGTGGTGTGCACCTGTAGTTCCAGCTACTTGGGTGACTGAGGTGGGAGGATGCCCTAAGCCCAGGAGGTGGAGGTTGCAGTGAGCTGAGATTGCGCCACTGCACTCCAGCTTGGGCAACAGAGCAAGACCCTGTCTCAAAACAAACAAACAAATAGACAAACAAACCAATAAAAGCAAAAAAACCCAGCATAAAGTAAAAATAAAAAATAAAAAAATTAGCCAGGTCTGGTGGTTGACACTTGTGGTCCCAGCTGCTTGGGAGGTTGAGGTAGGAGGATCATCTGAACCCAGGAGGTGGAGGTTGCAGTGGGCTGAGATTACACCACTGCACTCCAGCCTGGGTGACAGAGTGAGACCCTGTCTCAAAAAAAGAAAAAAATTACCCTAAAACCTCATGACTTGAAAGAACCATTTTATTTGCTCATGGATGCTGTCCATGAGGAATTCAGGAAGGGCTTACCTGGTGGTTCTAGTTCAGAGTTTCTTATGTGATTGCAGTCAGATGATGGCTGGAGCTAGGACAGCAAAGGGGGAGCCTGGGGCAGCTGGGGGCTGGACAAGCATCTCTCTCTCCACGTAGTCTCAGAGTGGTCTCTCTGGGCAGGCTGATTTGGAGCAGCCTCAGGGCAGTTGGGCTGCTTAAAGGGCAGCTGGAGGCTTCAAGCCCACGTGGTCCAGCAGAAAAGGTGGCTGCTGCATTGTCTTTTATAGTCCAACCTTAGCAGTCCTGTAGCGTTACTTCTGCCCCATCCTATTGGTTATAAGTGTGTCATGAGCCCACCAGACTCAAGGGAAGGGGTCATGGGCTGCATTTCATATATATATAATATATATATACACACACACATTTTTTCTTTCATACACACACACACACACACACACACACACACACACACACCTTTTTCTTTCTTTTTTTTGTAGAGACAGGGTTTTGCTGTGTTGCCCAGGCTGGTCTTGAACTCTTAAGCTCAAGCGATACAACTGCCTTGGCCTCCCAAAATGCTGGGATTACAGACGTGAGCCACCATTGCAGCCTGCATTTCTTTTCTTTTCATTCTTTTTTTTTTTTTTTCATTGCGATGGAGTCTCACTCTGTCACCCAGGGTGGAGTGTAGTGGCCGGATCTCAGCTCACTGCAACCTCCACCTCCTGGGTTCAAGCGATCCTCTTGCCTCAGCTTCCCAAGTAGCTGGGACTACAGGCGCCTGCCACCACACCCAGCTAATTTTTGCATTTTTAGTAGAGATGGGGTTTCACCATGTTGGCCAGGCTGGTCTCGAACTACTGGCCTCAGGTAATCCACCTGTCTCGGCCTCCCAAAATGCTGGGATTACAGGTGTGGGCCACCGTGCTCAGCCTGGTTTTTTGTTTTTAAAATAGTTGTTTATAGTGCATCTTCCTTACTCCTGGCCCCCACTAGAATATGGCGGCACTCCACAAGGGTAGACATCATTGTTCTGCTCATTGATCTATCTCAAACTTCTAGAATAGTGCCTGGCATACAAGAGACACTAAAAACATATTTATTGAATGAATAAAGAGAACAGAGGGCTGGGTGCAGTGGCTCATGCCTGTAATTCCAGCACTGGGAGGCTGAGGCAGGAGGATAGCTTGAGCCCAGAAGTTGGAGACCAGCCTGCTTAACAAAAGGAGACCCTGTCTCTACTGGAAAAAAAAAAAAAAATAGTAGGCGTAGTGGTGTGTGCCTGTAGTCCCAGCTACTCAGGAGGCTGAGGTGAGAGGATTGCTTGAGCCTAAGAGGTCAAGGTTGCAGTGAGCCATGATTGCACCACTGAACTTGGGCCTGGGGGTACAGAGCAAGACCCTGTCCCCCCCACCCCCCAAAATTTCAGTTCCAAGTAGTCCATGAGCTTCTTGCCCAGCAGGGGGTTTTCTATTCTCTGCCACGTTCTCTCTGGGCTCCCTGGGGGTTAGTTCTAGCCTGGCCAACACAGCGAAATCCCCTCACTACCAAAAATGCAAAAAAATTAGCCAGGTGTGGTGGTGTGCACCTGTGTCCCAGCTACTCGGAAGGCTGAGGTAGGAGGATTGCTTCAGCCTAGGAGGCAGAGGTTGCAGTGAGCCGAGATCACGCCACTGCACTCCAGCCTGGGTGATGGGAGTGAGACCCTGTCTAAAAGAAAAAGGTTCACAATGGAGAAGAGGTAGGAGAAGGAGGTAGGAGTCCCACCAGGAGACGCTCAGAATCCATGAGTGGAGGTGGTTCACGAAGGGTGGGGCAACCTCCGTCCCCCACCCGTATAAATGTCTCAGAGACAGAGAAGGCCATCAGCTTCACTCATCAGTGACTTCTCCATTTGGGTGGGGTGGTGGAGGTAGGGTGTGCGTTCCAGATGGCAGAGGGAGGGAAGGGGCCTGGGATGAGACCATAGCAGGGAACTCCTGGAGAAATTTTGGCTGGAGAAGAAAGCAAAGTGTGGGCCATGGCATTACGTGGTTAGAAACGTAGGATCTGGGGCCTACACTAAGCCTACAGAATCAGAATCCACATTTTAATGAGATCCCTAGGGTATATGCGATACAGTCTGAGGAGTTGTGGGGCAGAGAAAGGCGCTGGTTGCTAGAGACGGGGAAGGCTTTCCATATGGAAATGCTCGCCTGGTGAGCTGGAGGCAGAGGGAGCAAGGGGTGGGGGCGGGGGCGGGGCACTGAAAATCCCAGGGCGGAGCTTCGAATTGAGGTTTATGGCTGTGCAGGGCTGGGGTGTTGTATGGAGCTCCCAGTGATGGTAATGTAGTGGCAGGTGGTGTTTCCATGTCCCATGACTGAAGTCTCCTGGAGGGGTATCCGCCTGTGTGTTCCCTGGAGGAGAGAGGAGTGTGTAGAGGTGTTGCATGTCTGTGCATGTGTGAGTGAGGTGTGGGGTAGAGTTCATGTGTGTCTTTGGTATTTTTTTTGTGTTAAAAATGGTCAACTCGGCTGGGTGTGTTGGCTTACACCTGTAATCCCAGCATTTGGGGAGGCTGAGGTGGGAGGATCGCTTGAGTCCAAGAGTTTGAGACCAGTCTGGGTAACATAGAGAGACCTCATCTCTACAAAAAATTAAAAAATTCCCTGGGCTTGGTGATGCACGCCTGTGGCTTGAGCTTCTCAGAAGGCTGAAGTGGGAGGATCGCTTGAGCCTGGGAAACGGAGGCTGCAATGAGCCATGAGGGGGCCACTGCACTCTAGCCTGGGTTAGGGAGGGAGATCCTGTCTCAAAAAACAGAACAGTCCAGGCGCGGTAGCTCACGCCTGTAATCCCAGGGCTTTGGGAGGCCGAAGCGGGTGGATCACTTGAGGTCAGGAGCTCGAGACCAGCCTGGCCAACATGGCAAAACCCCGTCTCTGCAAAAAAAAAAAAATACAAAAAATTAGCTGGGTGTGGTGGCGCACGCCAGTAGTCCCAGCTACTCGGGAGGCTGAGGCGGGAGAATCGCTTGAACTCGGGAGGCGGAGGTTGCAGTGAGCCGAGATCGCCTCCAGCCTGGGTGACAGAGCGAGACTCTGTCTCAAACATAAAACAAACAAAACGAAACAACAAAAACGGTTAACTAATGTAAATTTCATAGGGTTCTACTTAATATTTGCCTGTCCCAAGGTAAAGTTAATGTGTGGATAGGAGATTGTGGGGTATCGGGGTTCAGGAAAATGTACGAAGGATGAATATTGAGCCTCCTGGACTCAGAACCTAGTGCGCAGGTCCACCCGCCAAAATACCCCCGGGGTCCTCAGTGGATAGAGGACTCGGATTCCACTTTGCGCCCCAGGTTGTAATGACCAACAATTGCCACCAAGGGGCGATGCCGGCCCGGCCACGCGATGAGAAGTCCCGGGTAGTCCCAGGTAGTCCCGGACTGGCCGCATGGGGTCCGCCTGCCCTGCGGCGACCCGCGGAGTGAAGGGATCCTCCCGCGGGGCTAGTGGGAACCTCCCCGGGGTGGCTAGGCTGGGGTGACTCCTGGTACCCTCGTGCTTAGGCTTACCGCCTTTCCCCCGGGGCCCTGGCCACCCCCCGCCCCAGCCAGCGCCCTCCCGTTCGTTGGGCCCAGGCAGGGCTCTGTCTTGGATCCCGAGACCCCAACCACCTTCCGGGAAAACGCAGCTCGTGGGTGGGGGAGTGAGGGTGCAGCCTAACGGGGGTGTCAGGGGCAAAGGCGTTGAGAGGAGCAGGAGGTTTTATTTGGGACGAAGGTAGAGGGTTCTCCCCTCAGGCTATGGAGGAGAGGGCTCAGGCATCCCCGGGGCGGGACACTTTAATGGGGCGCCCTTGCCTCACCCTGGATCAGAACGCGAGGTTTGAGTCCCAGCCCCAATCACTGGATTCGGCCTGACTTTGTGCAGGACTTTTACTCCCACTCTGGGGATCTTCCATCTTCTCAGTAGAGAGAAAGCTTCTCTCCCTACCTTACACGGTGGCTGCGGCTCAAATAGAGAAACCCAGGAAAGTGGCAATGCTCGCTGACTTGACTGTTACTGTGAGTGGGACAGGGGAAGGGTAAAGCTGACGGTAGCTTGAGGCCAGGGGTGGGGTGTAGGTTAAGGAGACCTGGGGAGCCGGTGCAGGATTTTGAGGAAGGGAGTGCCTTGATTTCAGTTGAGCAGTTGGGAGATAAGAACAGCTCCCAGGCAGAGAGAGGGGGGCCTGGCAGTGGGAACAGAGGGGGCTGATGGTTACAGCAGAGTATACTTATTTTTGTTTTATACATTTTTTTTTTCCAGGCTGGGTGTAGTGGCTCATGCACTTTGGGAGGCTGAGGCAGGAGGATTGCTTGAGCCCAGGAGTCTGAGACAAGCCCGGGTAATGTAGGGAGACCTCATCTCTACAAGTAGTTTAAAAATTAGCCAGGCCTGTGACGCATGCCTGTAGTCCCAGCTACTGGGCAGGCTGAGGTGGGAGGATCACTTGAATCCAGGTGGTAGAGGCTGCAGTGACCAGAGATTGTGCCACTGCACCCCAGCCTGGGCAACAGAGCAGGACCCTGTCTCAAAATAATAATAATAATTAATAAATAACTTCAAAAAATAAAAGTAATTTAGAAAAGTTACCAAAAATGTTGAAAATTGGATAAACAAAACCTACCTGGCCCACAAATACAGCTGCAGTTTGCTTTTGGTCTATTTCTTTTCAAACTCTTTTTACACTTAAAAATATGGCTGTATTATTGTGTACATAGAATTAATTTTTCTGATTTTTCACTTATCAGTATGTCACAGCTTTTTTTTTCTTTTTTTTTTTTTTTTTTAACAGAGCCTCACTCTGTCACCCAGGCTGCAGTGCAGTGGCATGGTCTCAGCTCATTGCAGCCTCTGCCTCCCAGGCTCAAATGATCCTTCCGCCTCAGCCTCCTGAGTAGCTGGGAGGACAGGTGTGCACTACCATGCCTGACTAATTTTTTTTTTTTTTTTTTTGAGGCAAAGTTTCCCTTTGTCCCCCAGGCTGGAGTGCAGTGGTGCAATCTTGGCTCACTGCAAGCTCTGCCTTCTGGGTTCACACCATTCTCCTGCCTCAGCTTCCCGAGTAGCTGGGACTACAGGTGCCACCATCACGCCCGGCTAATTTGCATTTTTAGTAGAGAAGGGGTTTCACCATGTTAGCCAGATTGGTCTCCATCTCCTGACCTCGTGATCTGCCTGCCTGGGCCTCCCAAAGTGCTGGGATTACAGGCGTAAGCCACTGCACCTGGCCCGTGCCTGCCTACTTTTTGTATTTTTTGTAGAGATAGCGTTTTGTCATGTTGATCAGGCTGGTCTCAAACTCCTGGGCTCAAGCATTCCACCCTCCTTGGCCTCCTGCAGTGCTGGGATTACAGGTGTGCATCATGGTGCCTGGCCCAGCATTTTTCATATTACTTTCTGTATTCATTTCCTAAGGCTACCATAACAAAGCGCCACCAATTGGGTGGCTTAAACAACAGAAGTGTGTCCTCTCACTGTCTGGAGGCCGGAAGGCAGACATGCTTCCTCTGAAACCTGCAGGGGCAATCCTCCCCCTATTCTAGCCTGTGTTGTTGCAGGCAGCCCTTGGTTTGTGGCTACATCACTCCAATCTGCTTCTGTGGTCACACGGCCATCAAGTGATTCTCATGCCTCAGCCCCCTGAGTAGCTGGGATTATAGGCGCCTGCCACCATGCCCGGCTAATTTTGTATTTTTAGTAGAGACAGAGTTTCACCGTGTTGGCCAAGCTGGTCTTGAGCTCCTGACCTCAAGTGATCCATCTGCCTCGGCCTCCCAAAGTTCTGAGATTACAGGCATGAGCCACCGTGCCTGGCCTCAGTTTCCTATTATTGAGCACTTGATTATCATCCAATTTATTTATTTATTTATTTAAATTTTTAATTTTTTATTTTTTTGAGACGGAGTCTCGCTCTGTCGCCCAGGCTGGAGTGCAGTGGCCGGATCTCTGATCTCGGCTCACTGCAAGCTCCACCTCCCAGGTTCACGCCATTCTCCTGCCTCAGCCTCCTGAGTAGCTGGGATTACAGGCGCCCACCACCACGCCCGGCTAGTATTTTGTATTTTTTTTTTAGTAGAGACGGGGTTTCACCGTGTTAGCCAGGATGGTCTCGATCTCCTGACCTCGTGAGCCGCATGTCTCAGCCTCCCAAAGTGCTGGGATTACAGGCTTGAGCCACCATGCCCGGCCATCATCCAATTTATATATGGTTATAAATGATGCTGTAATGAGCACTTTTGTGCATAAAGCGTTCCCTTATATTGTTGAAACTGGTTTTTTTTTTTTTGAAGGATAAATATTCACGAGAGGGTATATCTGGTAAAGGTTTACCTTTTTTTCTTTTTTTTTGAGACAGGGCCTCACTGTGTCACCCAGGCTAGAGTGCAGTAGCACAATCACAGCTTGCTGCAGCCTCGACCACCAGGCTCAGTGATCCTCCAGCCTCAGCCTCCTGGGTAGCTGGCACTACAGGCATGGGCCACCACGCCCAGCCAATTTTTTGCAGAGATGGAGTTTCACCATGTTGCCCAGGCTGCACAAAATATTTTAATGACATTACTCATTCAGGAAGAGGTATGTTGTGGGGAGAGGAAGCATGGAGAAGCAAAAGGAAGAAAAAAAGCATTTGCTACAGCCCATCAGCCAGAGGCAGCATCCACCAGCCTGACCATATAGTTTATTATAAAGACTTACTACCCTTATTTTTTTCTCAGTTGAGATCTTATTTATTTATTTATTTGAGACAGAGTTTCACTCTTGTTGCCCAGGCTGGAGTGCAATGGCAAGATCTCAGCTCGCTGCAACCTCCACCTCCTGGGTTCAAGTGTTTCTCTTGCCTCAGCTTCCCAAGTAGCTGGGATTACAGGTGTCTGCCATAATGCCCAGCTAATTTTTTTGTATTATTAGCAGAGACAGGATTTCACAATGTTGGCCAGGGTGGTCTCGAACTACTGACCTCAGGTGATCTACCTGCCTCAGCTTCCCAAAGTGCTGGGATTACAGGTGTGAGCCACCGCACCCAGCCTGTTATGTGTTTTTTGCAATTAAAAAATGCTAGGGCTGGGTGCGGTGGCTCACACTTGTAATCCCAGCACTTTGGGAGGCCGAGGCGGGCAGATCACTTGAGGTCAGGAGTTCAAGACCAGCCTGGCCAACATGGCGAAACCCCATCTCTACTAAAAATACTAACATTAGCTGGTGTTGTGGTGCATGCCTGTAATCCCAGCTACTCTGAAGGCTGAGGTGGGAGAATCGCTTGAACCCAGGAGGTGGAGGTTGCAATGAGCCGAGATTGTGCCATTGCACTCCAGCCTGGGTGACAGAGTGAGACTCCCATCTCAAAAAAAAAAAAAAAAAAAAGAAAAGAAAAGAAAAGAAAAAAGAAACAAAAACAAGCTAGATAACCAGAAAATATAACATCCACTAAAAAGGAAAAAAGATGTTATTGAGTTCTACTTTGTGTTAAATATCTCTGTGTGCTGGCCATGGAGATGATCAAAACAATAAAATGTCAAAAGGTGCCCATGGTCCATGGGGATGGAAATATAAAGAAATCATCATAACACGGTTTCAACTCTGCTCTGAGGGAAGATTGAGTGCCCTGGAGTGCTCGGGGTGGCAGTCAACCCAGGGCAGGTGGAGTGGTCAGGGAAGCTTCCCCGGGGAGCTGAATTGAGGGTAAATTAAAGTTAGCCTGGCAAAGCGAGGTGGTCCGATCTGTGATTTCAGTTACGCTTTTATGATATGCACACCGTTTAACGCTTGTGCGGGCAAGGCTGTTGACCTTTCTCTTTGTGATTTCTTCCAGAGCTTTTACGCTCGTAAAGCTCCCTTTCCGCAAGAGGTCTGATGATTCCATTTCTTCCTGTTTTTCCATAGTTCAATTTATTTTTACATTTAACTCTTTAATCTACCTGGAAATCATTTTGATGATTGACAGTGGGATGAGACCCTGGTGGAAGGACGAAGAGGCAGAAACAGGAGGAAGCATCTTCATTCTGCTGCCCTTCTTCCTGAATGCCCACCATTCTTGGTGGCTCTGGGGCTCCCACCAGTCACCTTCTCCCCTCCCTGTGGTCGTTTCAGTGATGGATGAGTGAGAGGGTGTGTGGCTGTGGCCTGGGTGATTGGAGGCGATGGTCCAGTAGACCATGTTGGTCTGAAGTAGGAGGGATGCAGAGCAGACTGCTGTGAGGACTTGCGGCATGGGCACTGGGCAGGACGGATGTAGGTGTATGTCCCACCGCTCTCTGTCCCTCCCTGCTACCGAAGCGCTCACTCTCCATCCTTGCCCCCCTTCCTCCCTCCCTGTTGCTAATTTTAGTTCTCTGTTCATCTGTTTGTTTTGGGCTGTGTTCCCTGCTGGACTGTAAGCTCTTAGAGGGCACATGCCATGTCTGTTTTGCTCAGAACAATGGGCACTGGCCTCTTCTCAGTGCCTGGAGCAAGGACTGGCACAGAGGAGGGGCCCAGTGAATATTGGTTGGATGAACAAAGGGAAGAAATGGCCTCTTCATGCCAGCCCCACAGGGGTGTGGCATGTAGGAAGCTGGGAAGAGTGGTCATTCTGAACTGTCTGCTCCAAGGCCTGGAGACAGATTGCTGGATAGGGGACTGAGGATTCGGAACCCCCAGTATGGGTCGCCTTCTCAAGGTCTGATCTTTGGGCTGAATTTCATCAGTAGCAGGGAGGCTGAGAGGCTGGGAGTCTTCCCTGCTCAGATGCCTTTTGTAGCTGAGGTCCCAGGACAGGGGCAATGGGCTGGGCCCAAAGGAATAGGGCTGGGGAGACAGGGCTGGAGTCCTGGAGGCGGCTGCTTCTGATGAAGCTTAGTCTCAGGGGCTCAGAAATATGCATTACAGCCAGGAGGAGAAGTAATTAAGTCAGAGAGCAGCGACAGGGAGGAAAGGAGGCCCCATTTTCGCAGGAGTCTCCAGGTGCAATTAATAAGGGCAAGGGAGGGGAGAGCTCTGCCCAGTCTGGTGATATTGGTAATAGAGACATGCCTTCAGGGCCATGGTCACCACGTCTGTGCTGACCACCAGAGGAGGGGTGGACACAGGGGCCCGAGGAATGTGTTAGCATCTGGCTTTAGGAGGCCAGGGCCAGAGCAGCCTGAGCTGAGCCCTGGTGTTGCCGTTGACTCGCTGTAGGAACTTGGGCAGGTTGCGTAACCTCTCTGAGCCTCAGTTTCCCCATGAGTAATGTGGAGCTAATAATGTGGACCTCATAGGATTGCTGTGGGATTAAATGTAAAATGCTTAGCAGTGTGCTTATCATGCAACAAATCTGGGATGATAGAGCTGGGATCCCAAAAATAGTTTGTGACAGCTGGTGCTGAGAATCCACGTGTCAGCAGGTATGTGGGCAGAGGGCAGGAATACGCAGGCTGCCCTGATGGTGGCCCCTGGTTTCTGAGTCCTGAGGCAGACAGCAGCCCCAGGAAAGGTATAATGAACCCCTGCTCTGTGCTTTTTCTCCGATGCCTGTGGTCCTTACACGACCTTGCAAGGCTGTTATTGTTCTTTCCGTTTACAGATGAGGAAACCAGGGCTTGGAGAGGCGAAGTGGCTTGCTGAAAATCAGTGGGCTGTAGAGCTGTAATTTCAGTTCAGGCTTGTCTGGTGCCACGATATTCAAATTATCCTTTAAGCTACAAGGCTACAGAAACTTGGGGTGCACAGGAAGCCACATGACCCAGTCTTGGGGTGAACCATGGAGAGCAACGAGCACTGACCTCTCAGGCACACCCTATGCCATCTGTCTTGAACATGCATATGGGCACAACGTCTTCACGAAAGAAAGACCTAGACGCTCACCCTCTCTCTTTTTTTTTTTTGGAGACAGAGTCTCACTCTGTTGCTCAGGCTGGAGTGCAGTGGTGGGATCTCAACTCACTGCAACCTCCGCCTCCAGGGTTTAAGCAATTCTCCTGCCTCAGCCTCTTGGGTAGCTGGGATTACAGGTATGCACCACCCCATCCGACTAATTTGGTATTTATAGTAGAGATGCGGTTTCACCATGTTGATCAGGCTAGTCTTGAACTCCTGACCTCAGGTGATCCTCCCACCTCGGCCTCCCAAAGTGCTGGGATTACAGGCATGAGCCACCACCCCTGCCCAACATTTTCATATATAGAATACCCCTACAGACCTTTCTTCCTGTGTGTGGATATATGTTTTACAAAATTGGAATTATTGTATATAGGTGTTTTTGTATTCTGCTTTCCTCCATAAAACCATATTTCATAAATATTTCCATGTCATTTAACATTTTTCCAAAACATGATATTTAGTGATTCCATTGGAATATTACACCTCATTTATACTATAATTTTTTCATGGATATTTTGGAAATTTGTGCTATTTCCTATTTTGTGTGTGTGCTACTGTTAATCACATTGATGAATAGCCTAGTGCTATCTCTGGATATATCCAGTGGTTACATTCACAAACATGGAAGCCCTGGATTGAAGGATAGTACATTTGCCCTAACCCAGCCTCCTGTGAGGCCTGTTACAGTCTCACCAGTGAGAGGGTTACTGTAGGGAACTCACCATGGCCCAGGCAGCCTTGGGCATTGTCATTTAAAAACATCGTTATGGCTGTAATCCCAGCGCTTTGGGAGGCTGAGGCAGAGGATCTCTCGAGGACAGTTCCAGACCAGCCTGTTCTATGAGTATAGTGAGACCCCGTATCGACAAAAATTAAAAAATAGCTGGGTGTGGTGGTGTGCACTGTAGTCCCAGCTATTCAGGAGGCTGAGGTGGGATGATTGTTTGAGCCTGGGAAATTGAGGTTGTAATGAGCTGTGATCACGCCACTGCACTTCAGTTTGGGTGACAGAGCAAGATCTTGTTTCATTTATTTATAAATAAAACATAAAAGTAAATGGGAGTCTCTGTCATTTTCTTATTATTTGTAGGTACTCTTCATATATTCCAGATCTTAGTGCTTTTTTGGTTGTGTATGTTGTGAATATGTTTTCTTAATTTTGAGAGTTGCCTTTTAATTTAGTTTTTTATTATATAGATAAGTATTACATTTTAATGTCATCAAATTTATAAACCTTTCCTTTATATTTCCTTTGTTTGTTTGTATATTTAGAAGAGCCTTTCCTTTTTCACTATAAAAGTCACATAACAACTTTTCTACAACTTTAGAAGAGAAACAAAGTCATGCCCAGTTCCACCATCTCATGCAACCAGGCAGGATTTAATTAAGAGCAAAATCGAGATTTAATCAGCCGCTCAAGCCCTGGTGTAGATTTAGATGATCAATTTCAATAACCTTAGAGCTGACTGGTGCCTGACACTCAGATGCAGTGGGCAGGGCATGGATGTGGCAGTGCAGAGGACTGCCTGGTATGGGCCTTCCAGGCTGAGCCCCTTTCTTCACCTGTAAAGGAGGAGATCAGACTAACATGCTGGTGTCTTAGGAGGCAAGTGCAGACTCTGGGTTCAGACGGAGCCAGGTTCAAATCCCTACCCGGCCGCTGGCCAGCTGCAAGCCCTAAGATTTTCAGCCTCTCTAAGTAAGCGTTTCCACCTCTGCGAAATGGGGGAAACAATGCGTCCCTCACGGAATAGTTGGGAAAATGAAATCAGATGGCAGTCATGCTTCTCCTCCAGGCCCGCGCCCCAGTTCAGTTAGATATTATTATAATTATTGGTTATTATGGGTGGTGGTGATGGTAGCTGTGTTTAGGAATTCCCGACGACCCTCCTGCTCCCACCCGCTGTGAATCCAGGTCAAGAGGTGGGGCCCTGGCTGTGTAGAGGGCCACAAGGGAAAGGAGGCCAGGACCGACAGGGCACCGGGGTCGGCCAGGCCAGGCCGAGGCCACTTCCCGGCCGCGCGGAGGGGAAAGGAGCAGGGCTGACCTGGAGGCTGAGAAGGCTCCCGGCATCCCCGGGGCTGGCGCCCCCCTAACAGCGACCCCATTGCTTCTTGGATGCAAGGGGAGGGGCCGCCCCGCCCCCGCCCCGCCCCTCCCTCGGGTCCTTATCAGCTATGGCCGGATAAACGCGGGCGATAAGGACCTCTGGCAGCCGGGGCGTGCAAATGGGGCGGCGCGGCCGCGGTTCCGGCGGATCCGGGCGCGGTGTTTGCCGGAGATAAGGGCGCGGCCGCTGCGCCCCGCTCGGTACACAGACGCCACTTAGCTGCGCAAACAGCAGCCGCTCGCCTCGGGACACTCAGCCGGGCCGGCACCGGACACGCGGCCCCTGCGCGCGCCTGGGGAGGACCCTGGAAGGCCGGTGGGGTGCTACAGCGACGTCATCGGGCAGACTCGCACGGGGTCGGGGTGGGGGAATGGGGCTGTGACAGCCCCCGGTATGTCAAGGGCACGAGCCTATGTGTGCCTAAGGCCGGGCAGCGGGGAGCGTTGGGTGCCTGAGCTTGTTGAATGAGGGCAATGGGTGAACTCGTGGTATCTGAGGGGCTGTGCCTATGATGTGTGTGCTTGGGGGCCTTGATGGAGCCCCCAGGGCATGGTCCTCATCCCTGCAGTGCCCCCTGTACCCGGGCTGCTCCCTAACAGTTCTCATTCTCCTCCCCTTGGGGACAGGCAGGCACCCAGATCCCTGAGTTCCCAGAAGAGACTCAAGTTTCCCGTTCTCAGCAGGACTGGGTCTTTGGGACACTGAGCAGGCCCCAGAGCTGAGGCTCCATCAGGCAGGGCCTGGGGTAGGAGAGCCACTAGAGGGCCACCCAGCACCCCTTTACTGCTTCCCTTATTTGGGGGCATCAGCTCCACCCCCAAAACCCTCCTTGGCCCTGTCTCCTACTCCGGTTGCAGTTTTGTTGTTGTTGTTTTGTTTGTTTGTTTTTTTAAGACAGCGTCTCGCTGTGTCACCCAGGCTGGATTGATTTCAGCCCACTGCAACCTCTGCCTTCTGGGTTCAAGCGATTCTCATGCCTCAGCCTCCCAAGTAGCTGGGATTACAGGCGTGCACCACCATACCCGGCTAATTTTTGTATTTTTAGTAGAGACTGGGTTTCACCATGTTGGCCAGGCTGGTCTCGAACTCCCAACCTCAGGTGATTGACCCACCTTGGCCTCCCAAAGTGCTGGGATTACAGGTGTGAGCCACCACCCCCGGCCTCCAGCTGCCTTTAACACCCCAGTTGGCTGCTGGAGGCTACAGACTTGGGGCCACCAATCTCCTACTTCTCCTTAGAACACCCCTTACCAAAGGTCATCTGAAGAAGAAACCCTCTTATTATCTAGGACAAAATGAGTGGCTGCTCCCAGTCCAGAGCAGCCCGTTGAACACAGACTGAACACAGGCATCAGGCTCAGGCACCGAGTTGAGCACAGAATCCAGCCTGGCCCATCTTCAGGCACAAGTCTTGACATTTCATGAGCTTGAAAGACTGTCCAGTCCTGTTGGACTCTGTCCAGTCATGCCTGTTCCTGCCATGTGACTTAACCTGCTTTCCCCCCGGCCTCTGCTAGTCCCCCGCTTCTACCACAACCTTGGCTAAACTCTTCTCTGGCTTTTGCCTCAGTCTGCCTGAAAGCAAGACTGCCAAGTACAAGTGTTCAGTTTGTGCACTGCACAAGAGCATCGCATCTAGGGGCATGGTTCACATTGTCGCTAAGTGGTGTACATGAGTGTGCACTGTCCTTCCTGAATCAGTAGGGGAGACTCCTCTTACAAAAATGCATACAAGCATTCAGGGCCATGCATGAGGAAACACACTGACTCACACATATACAAGTGGTTTTGCCCCATCCTAGCCTCACTCCAGACTTCTGAGGTGGCTTCTCCTGCTGGCCCGACACTCTCAGAGATGGGATTCCCAACCCATCCACTCTGAAATGGGGGTGCTTACTAGTTGGTACTGACCTGTCATTCAGAGTTGGGGGATGATGTGTATGAGTGAGAGTGTGGGTCTAATATGCAGGTGGACAGGGCTCTGGAGAGCTCCCCTGGGCAGAGCTAAGAAGTTGTCCACGAAGAGGCAGTTTGATCTAATTGCTAGGAGGATGCATATGTTCTGGCTACTGATTTAAAGTGTTTATGGAAAGTGATACATTGGACTATATTGATCATACCATTAAGAGAATGGAAAGGGAAGCCACAGGGTGGGAGAAGATATTTGAAAGGGACTTATTTCCAAAAAATAAATAGAATGTTTACAAATCAATAAGAAAAGGTGGACAATTCAAAAGAAAAACGAGCAAAAGGCTCGATCAGGCAATTCACAACAGAGGATAACCAAATGGTTAATAAACATATGAAAAGGGCCGGGCGTAGTGGCTCACACCTATAATGCCAGCACTATGGGAGGCCGAGATGGGCGGATCACGAGGTCAGGAGTTCGAGACCAACCTGGCCAACATGGTGAAACCTCGTCTCTACTAAAAATACAAAAATTAGCTGGGCATGATGGCATGCACCTGTAATCCCAGCTACTCGGGAGGCTGAGGTAGGAGAATTGCTTGAACCTGGGAGGCAGAGGTTGCAGTGAGCTGAGATCATGCCATTACACTCCAGCCTGGGCGACAGAGTGAGACTCTGCCAAAAAAAAAAGAAAAGTTACCGTTTTAATCAATCATCAGGAAAATGCAAATTAAAACCACAGTGAGATACCACTACCCATTCACCAGAATGACTAAAATGAAAAGACAAACAGATGATGCCAAGTATTGGTGAGGCTGTGGTATAACCAGTCTCATACTGTGCTGATGGGAGTGTAAGTTGATACAACCACTTCAAGAAACTGGCCATGTCTGCTAAAATGCAACACGTACACACCCTATAACCCAGCAATTCAACGCCTAGGGGTATATACTCAACAGACGTGTGTATATATGTTCACCAAAAGACACTTCCAAGAATGTTCTGCTTGGCCAGGCGCGGTCTCATGCTTGTAATCTCAGCACTTTTGGAGGCTGAGGCAGGAGGATTGCTTGAGGCCAGGAGTCTGAGACCAGCCTGGGCAACATAGCAATAACAAGACTTTAACTCTACCAAAAAAAAAAAAAAAAAAATTCTGCTGTCTCAGATGGGCATGCTTAAAAAAAGTGTTCATAGCCACAGTAATCATAATATTTCCAAACCTGAAACTATCCAAATGCCTGTAAATGCTACAACAAATAAATAATGATATGTTCACACAACAGAATATTATATAGAGATAAGAATGAACAAACTGTACACACAACAACATGGATGAATTTATTTCACAAACATAAGATTGAGCAGAAGAAACTGAACCTAAAAGAATACTATGTGGCCAGGTGTGGTGGCTCACACCTGTAATCCCAGCACTTTGGGAGGCCGAGGAGGGTGGATCACGAGGTCAGGAGTTCAAGAACGGCCTGGCCAACATGGTGAAACCCCGTCTCTATTGAAAATACAAAAATTAGCTAAGCATGGTGGTGGACACTTGTAATCCCAGTTACTCGGGAGGCTGAGGCAGAGAATTGCTTGAACCCAGGAGGTGGAGGTTGCAGTGAGCCGAGATCATGCTACTATACTCCAGCCTGGGTGACAGAGTGAGACTCTGTCTCAAAAAAAAAAAAAAGAAAAAGAAAAAAGGCCAGGCATGGTGGCTTACTCCTATAATCCCAGCACTTTGGGAAGCTGAGGCGGGCGGATCACCTGAGGTCAGGAGTTCGAGACCAGCCTGGCCAACATGGTGAAGCTCCGTCTCTTCTAAAGATACAAAAATTAGCTGGGGATGGTCATGCATGCCTATAATCCCAGCTACTCGGGTGGCAGAGGCAGGAGAATTGCTTGAACTCGGGAGGTGGAGGTTGCAGTGAGCCGAGATTGCACCATTGCACTCCAGCCTGAGCAACAGAGCGAGTCTTTGTCTCAGAAAAAAAAAAAAAAAAAAAGGAGAAAAAAAAAAGAAAGGATAAAGAATACTTTGTGATTCCACATAACTTATGTATTAGAAATCAGGAAAAATGGTTATCCTCAGCAGGGAAAGGATGGAAAGGAAGGGGACACCGGGAGGACTTCCTGGGGGCTTGTAATGTTCTGTTTCTTAAGCTGGGTGCTGGTTGCACTGATGCGCTTCATTTGTGAAAATCCATTGAGCTGAACATTTACAATCTGTGCACTTTAGGTGTGCTAGTCTTCAATAAAAAGTTGAAAACGTGTTTTGACATTTATAGAGCTACCGTTTGGGTAAATTGAAGCTATGTGTCACTGATTAAACTCTCTTGGCCCTGTTGTTCTCTCCCCTACTCTTCCCCCTCTTCTGTTCCTGGGCCTCACCTAGCTACCCACACACCGATTTCTACCCCCACCGGTGGTCTGCCTCTGATTGCGCAGGATATGCAATTATATACATATATATGTGTGTGTGTGTATATATATATATATATATTTTTTTTTTTTTCTGTTTTTTTGAGACAGAGTCTCGCTGTCTCCCAGGCTGGAGTGCAGCGGTGCCATCATACTCACCGTAACCTTCATCTCCCAGCATTAAGTGACCCTCCTGTCTCAGTCTCCTGAGTGGCTGGGACTACAGCTTTTTTTTTTTTTCATCTTTATTAGAGAAGAGGTCTCATTATGTCATCCATAAATGTGTTTTTGTTAGAGAAAGAAGTCCTTTAAATTTTTTTCCCACAAAACTGCTGTATAGGCGGGTGCAACCTTTGTCTAGAAGCCCTGCCTTCCCTGATGTTTTATCTGTTTGAGATTAGGTTCGGCTGTGAGTGAAGAGAAATTTCAAAATAACAATGATTTAAATCAGGGATTCTCAAATTTAAAATGTGCATCAGAATCACTTGGAGGGCTTGGTAAGACTCCAACTGCTGGGGCCCATGCCCAGGGAGTCTGACTCAGTAGGTCCGGGATGGGGTGTGAAAACGAGTGTTTCTAATTAGTCGCCAAGTGATGCTGCTGCTGCTGCGGCCAATCTGGAAACCACCCTTTGAGAACAACTGCTGGAAACACATCAAGTTTTTTCCTTCACGTAAAAAGCCCAGAGGCCTTTTGGTGGTTCAGGGCTGGTATGACAGAGACCGAGGATCCTTCAAGCTTTTTACTTTTGTTCCTTAAGGTGCGACACTCATTGCATGGCCCAAAATGACTGCTTGAGCTCCAGCCATTAGAGATTTATTCCAGCAGACAGGAAAGAGGAAGGGGCAGAAGAAAAGGAGACCTTTATGGATAAGGGCACTTTACAGGGGGTGCCCACAGTTTAAGGTTCAGACAGACCAATGCCTTTGCCCTTCTGAGGCAGAGTATTGAGGGCTATGCTGCTGGGAACACAGGGAGGGGCCCCAACTCAGCCAGAGGGCAGGAGTGGGAGGTGACCTCTACAGATAGCAATTCCTATCTACCTTTCGTGTTGTTGCAAAGGTTACATTTTAAAAATGGATGTGACTGTGATTTACAAGTGACAAGTCCGGTAGAGAAGTTCCTTGCTTTTCTTTCTGAGGTACAGACCCAAACTGGGGTGGGGGTGTAATAGCCTGTTTTGGAAATTACACTGAGCCTTGCCTGCAGGAGATGTAATCTGGGAGAGAGGCTGGAAAGCGGGGTCTTTAAGTATTGACGGAAGCCATGAATAATGCTTTTCCCCAGAAAGATGCACTTTGTTTTCTTTTTTTTTTTTTTTTTGAGACGGAGTCTCGCTCTGTCGCCCAGGCTGGATGGAGTACAGTGGCCGGATCTCAGCTCACTGCAAGCTCCGCCCCCCAGGTTTTCGCCATTCTCCTGCCTCAGCCTCCCAAGTAGCTGGGACTACAGGTGCCCGCCACCTTGCCTGGCTAGTTTTTTGTATTTTTTAGTAGAGACGGGGTTTCACTGTATTAGCCAGGATGGTCTCGATCTCCTGACCTCGTGATCCGCCCGTCTCGGCCTCCCAAAGTGCTGGGATTACAGGCTTGAGCCACCGCGCCCGGCCTGTTTTCTTTTTTTAGAGACGGAGTCTCGCTATGTTGTCCAGACTGGTGTTGAACTCCTGGGCTCAAAGGATCCTCCTGTCTTAGCCTCCCAAAGTGCTGGGGTTGCAGGTGTGAGCTATCATACCCAGCCAAAATACAGTTCGCTTCTCTCTCTCTCTCCATTCCTTCCTTCCTTCCTTCTTTTCTCCCTCCCTCCCTCTTTCTTCCTTTCCTTTCCTTTCCTTTCCTTTCCTTTCTTCTTTCTTTCAGGGTCTTGCTCTGTCACCCTTATGTCTGGTGGCATAATCATGGCTCACTGCAGCCTTGACCTCCTGGGCTCAAGTGATCCTCCCACCTCAGCCTCCCAAGTAGTGTAGATTACAGGTGTGTGCCACCATGCCTGGCTAATTTATTTTTTTGTAGAGACGGGTCTCCCCCTGTTGCCCAGGCTGGTCTTGAACTCCTGGGCTCAAACAATCTGCCTGCCTCAGCTTTCCAAGATGCTGGAATTACAGGTGTGAGCCACCGTGCCCGGCCAAGATTCACTTTGATACATGTTTTACTATGCAACCTCAAGGGGTTCACAGACCCCTGAGGCTCACTGAGGAACCCTGTTTAAGAATCCTTGTTGTAGAGGATCTCAGCGGTGGTTTTAGGAGCCCCAGCCTCTGCGACAGCAATTTCAGGAGGTTTTCCTGAATGGCCCCAACTCCGAAGTGGAGACTGTAAGTGGGAAGAACCCTGTGGCAGTGGCATAGGTGGCTCTGAGATGGTGCTGCAGTTTCAAGGGACCCCAGAACTGGGCTGAGGACACAGAGTGGGGTGAAGGTAAGCAGGAGAAAGTGGACAGAGGGACATGCTCCTTGGGTATGGAGCAGGGAGGGTCGGGAGCGCGCCTGCCAAGGAACTACAGGTCAGCAGTACCAGTGTCAGGTGGGCAGGCGCCGGAACACCTGCAGCGTGTTCCTAGCTGGGGCAGGACTCCTTGCTTGAGGCCTGGTGCAAGGGGCATCCAGGAGCTGCCCTGGAACTCTAGTTTCCAGGTCACTGACTTGGGCCTTGTTCTCCCTGGGAGGTGGTAGAAAGGTAGGAGTGGGTCGTTTTCTTGTTTTCTTCTCTCTCTGCTGTCACCTTCTACCCCCATCTCTGATAGATGGCACAGACTGAGTCGCAGCTAATGGCTTTCCGCGGAGCCCTTGGAACTAATGAAGCTGCTAACAAGTGCCTGGGTAAATGAATTGCCGCCCCTGCCTCCCTCTCCCCCTCTCTCTCCTTGCCCTGCTGAAGGCCACAGGCTGCACAGCAGCTCATGGCCACTGGAGATACAGAATGGGGGATGAAGGATGGGGCCTGTCACTCTAGGCCAGGAAGGCAGGCTGGGGGGACATGAAAGGGCAGAGGTAAGCACTGGGGAGAAGCATATATGGAGAGGGAGTTGGTGAGAACTGTGAAGAAATGTGGGTAGAGGCCGGTGGCAGAGACGTGAGCAAGAAGGAGAAGGGATATGTATCGGGTAGGGTGGGTTGAGATGGAGTGATGGTCCCCTTCTGTGCCAGGCACTGGGGCACAAAGATCAGAAGCCCCTGCCTTGTCCTTGAGGAAACCGCAGTTTAGTAGGGGGTAGAGAAGCATACAGAGATAGTCACTGGTTGGTTTTTGTTTTTGTTTATGTTTTTGGTTTGAGAAGGAGTCTTGCTCTGTCACTGAAGCTGGAGTGCAGTGGTGTGATCTTGGCTCACTGCAACCTCGACCTCCCAGGTTCAAGCGATTCTCCTGCCTCAGCCTCCTGAGTAGCTGGGACTACAGGCGTGCACCACCATGCCCAGCTAATTTTTGTATTTTTAGTAGCGATGGGGTTTCACCATGTTGGCCAGGCTGGTCTTGAACTCCTGACCTCAGGTGATCCACCCGCCTCAGCCTCCCAAAGTGCTGGGATTATAGATGTGAGCCACCATGCCTGGCCTTGTTTTTTTTTCAGGGTCTTACTCCTGTCACCCAGGTTGGAGTGCAGTGGTGTGACCTCGGCTCACTGCAGCCTCGACTTTTTGGGCTCAGGTGATCCTCCCACCTCAGCCTTCCAAGTTGCTGGGACAACAGGCGCATGCCACAATACTCAGCTGTTTTTTTTTTTTTTTTTTTTTTTTTTGTATTTTTAGTAGGACAAGATTTTGCTATCTTGCCCAGGCTGGTCTTGAACTCCTGGGCTCAAGCAATCCACCCAGCTCAGCCTCTCAAAGTGCTAGGATTACAGGCATGAGCCAGTCTGCCCAGGCTACCCACTGTTTAATTGTCAAAAGAAGCCTGTGACACGAGCTTTACTATTCTCTTTTTACAGTGAGGCTCAGAGAGGCCAAGCAAACTCTCCCAAAGTCACACAGCTAAGAAATGTGAGTGGGATTCAAATCCAGAACATCTGATTCCAGAATTCATACCCTTTCCACCACCCCTAGGTTTGTAAGTATGTGGAAAGGAAAGATATGGTCAGAAACCACTAAGAACAGATGGTTCTGGGTTGATCTGATTTTCCCCGTTGATGGAATTATTTGGTCGGGGATAGGAGTGCCGCAAGCTCCTTGTGTCTGGACTTCAGCAAGGCACACAGCAAAATCTCTCCTGACATCCTGCAGACATGGGGTGATGTGTGGGCGAAATGGCTCAACGGCTGGAAGAATTTCTAATTAGATGAGAGGCTGCTTCTAAGGCAGTCCATGGCTGAAAGTGGGAGGTGGTGGCTCTGCACCACAGGGCTCTGTCCTTGGTCCTGCTCTGTTGAACTCTTTTTTTCCTTATCCTCTCCCCCATATTGATTTCTAATTATCGAAGTAATATATGTCTGCTGTAGAAAAATATAAACTATAGCTAAGCCAAAAGAAAGAAAAAGCATCCTAATTCTCACCAGCACCACTTGCTGAACAGCCTTTTTCAATTTGCTGTAACTTTGAACATTTTTAGAATACAATGTTGGGACCAGAATTCCCACAACAAAAGATAACCCACTGTTCACACTGAGGGCACATCCTGTCAGTCTCTTTATTGCAAACAAGAGCAAGAAAATGTAGCACGTTATGGGGTGCTTACAGTGAGCTGGCAACAGTCCTGAGCTTCTGACACCCATTATTTCATTCAATCCTCCTAACCCTTTATGGACACTTTTATGACCTGTTTTTCACAGATGACAAAACCAAAGCTCAGAGATGAAATGATTTGCTCAGGCCACAGAGACTGGGTGAACAATTGAGGCAGGGTTTGAAGCAGGTTTTGTCAGATTCTAGAGTGGGGTTTTGAGTGACCATGGGACCCCTCCCTCCAAAGGTGCCCGAATGTTCACCTGGACCCATCCCCCACTGCCTCCCTTCCACCTCGCCCTCTACTAGTAAAGGGGGCTGTTTGTGCAGGATGGTCTGAGTCTCCCTGTTGCTTCTCTTCTGCTTGCACAGTAGCATCTGGGGACACGAATGTTATGTGAGGGAAACGCGCGAGGGGAGAAGAAAAGACACATACACGATACCTTTAAGGGTAAACAACCTTTATCCCATGTAAATGGCAATGCAGATATAATAAGCAAATGACATAATAATAAGCAAATTGATATAATAAGCAAATTGCAATGGGAAGGGGAGAAGGGAAAAGATATTTACACTCAACAGACTATGGAGGATTCACCACCAGACTGGGAAGCAACAGCAACAGCCTGGGCTCCAGAGTCGGCCACTCGTCCGTGCACAGACGAGGAGAGGTCTCATGAAGCTTCCGCGCAGTCTGGGATCCTAACTCTTTTGTAACGAGTTGTTTGGCATGAGGTCCAGGCACGAAGGCCCTTCATGACCAGGCTCAAGGAACACAAAAAGGTCAATTTGTTTTTGCGATTATCTGTTGTTTTTCTTTCTTTTTCTTTTTTTTTTTTTGAGACGGAGTCTCGCTCTGTGGCCCAGGCTGGAGTGCAGTGGCCGGATCTCAGCTCACTGCAAGCTCCGCCTCCCGGGTTTACACCATTCTCCTGCCTCAGCCTCCGAGTAGCTGGGACTACAGGCGCCCGCCACCTCGCCCGGCTAGTTTTTTGTATTTTTTAGTAGAGACGGGGTTTCACCGTGTTAGCCAGGATGGTCTCGATCTCCTGACCTCGTGATCCGCCCGTCTCAGCCTCCCAAAGTGCTGGGATTACAGGCTTGAGCCGCTGCGCCCGGCCATTTGTTTTTCTTATATATATGTGTGTGTGTGTGTGTGTGTGTGTGTATGTGTGTGTGTATATGTGTATATGTGTGTGTGTGTATATATATATAGTTTTTATTTTTTGAGATGGAGTCTTGCTTTGTCCACCCAGGCTGGAGTGAAGTGGCACGATCTCGGCTCACTGCAATCTCTGCCTTCCTGGTTCAAGTGATTCTCCTGCCTCAGCCTCCTGAATAGCTGGGATTACAGGTGCCCACTACCATGCCTGGCTAATTTTTGTATTTTTAGTAGAGACGGGGTTTCACCAAGTTGGCCAGGCTGATCTCGAACTCCTGACTTCAGGTGATCCACCCACTTTGGCCTCCCAAAGTGCTGGGATTACAGACGTGAGCAACTGCGCCCAGCCTTGTTTTTCACTAACTAACTTATAGGAATAGATTGAAATAGAGATTTCTCCAAAACAGCGCTGGATGAATGCCTCAAGGGGCTCACACAGCCCCTTCTGGTACTTGGTGACCATTGTTTGTGTCCATGTTCAATTGAGTTCAAATTTAATATTTAACTTTTCCTCCACAATGACCTAGGATGTGATTGCACACCAGGCACAAACCCCAGAGACTCTCCTGATCTGTCAGTAGCCACCCATGGGTGCTTATTTTACAGTAGGAGGGTGGCTTGCCTAGGAAGCCAGGAATTTATCTTTAAGTGACAAACACTTTTTGAAAACTTGCTGTTTTTCAGGTTCTGTTCTAAGCACTTTAGAAATAACTTTTTTTTTTTTAATGGCTTTTTTTTGGCAGAGTGCTGTGGCCCACGTCTGTAATCCAGCACTTTGGGAGGCTGAAGCAGGAGGATCACTTGAGGCCAGGAGTTTGAGACCAGCCTGGGCAACATAGTGAGATCCTGTCTCAACAAAAATAGGCTGGGCGCGGTGGTTCACGCCGGTAATCCCAGCACTTTGGGAGGCCGAGGTGGGCGGATCACGAGGTCAAGAGATCGAGACCATCCTGGCCAACATGGTGAAACCCCGTCTCTACTAAAAATACAAAAATTAGGTGGACTTGGTGGCGTGCCTGTAATCCCAGCTACTCGGGAGGCTGAGGCAGGAGAATCGCTTGAACCCAGGAAGTGGAGGTTGCAGTGAGCCGAGATCACACCACTGCACTCCAGCCTAGCGATAGAGACTCCGTCTCAAAGAAACAAAACAAAACAAAACAAAAAATAAATACTACGGTGGCTCAAGCCTGTAATCCCAGCACTTTGGGAGGCAGAGACGGGCGGATCACGAGGTCAGGAGATCGAGACCATCCTGGCTAATACGGTGAAACCCCGTCTCTACTAAAAAATACAAAAACCTAGCTGGGCCACGAGGCGGGCGCCTGTAGTCCCAGCTACTCGGAGGCTGAGGCAGGAGAATGGCGTAAACCCGGGAGGTGGAGCTTGCAGTGAGCTGAGATCCGGCCACTGCACTCCAGCCTGGGCGGCAGAGCAAGACTCCGTCTCAAAAAATAATAATAAAAATAAAAATAAATAAATAAATACTAATACAAATTAGCTGGATATAGTGGTGCATGCCTGTTTTCCTAGCAACTAGGAAGGCTGAGGTGGGATGATCGTTTGAGCTCAGGATTTCAAGGGTACAGTGAGCTATGACTGTGCCACTGCATTCCAGCCTCGGTGATTGAGATCCTGCCTCAAAAAAAAATAAGTTTTTTAAAGTAACATAAAGTTGGCTGGGTGTGGCGGCTCACGCCTGTAATCCCAGTGCTTTGGGAGGCCGAGGCAGGCAGATCACCTGAGGTCAGGAGTTTGAGACCAGCCTGGCCCAACATGGTGAAATCCCCTCTCTACTAAAAAAAATACAAAATTAGCTGGGCATGGTGGTGAGTGCCTGTAGTCCCAGCTACTCGGGAGGCTGAGGCAGGAGCATGGCACGAACCTGGGAGGCAGAGCTTGCAGTGAGCCAAGATCGTGCCACCGCACTCCAGCCTGGGGGACAGAGCGAGACTCTGTCTCAAAAAAAAAAAAAAAAGAAGAAGAAATAACATTGATTTTACGCCATCTCTTCCAGAAAACAGAACAAGAGAAAATACTCCTCAGTTCATTTTTTTTTTTTTTTTTTGAGGCGGAGTCTCGCTTTGTCGCCCGGACTGGAGTGCAGTGGCCGGATCTCAGCTCACTGCAAGCTCCGCCTCCCGGGTTTACGCCATTCTCCTGCCTCAGCCTCCCAAGTAGCTGGGACTACAGGCGCCCGCCACCTCGCCCGGCTAGTTTTTGTATTTTTAGTAGAGACGGGGTTTCACCGTGTTAGCCAGGATGGTCTCGATCTCCTGACCTCGTGATCCGCCCGTCTCGGCCTCCCAAAGTGCTGGGATTACAGGCTTGAGCCACCGCGCCCGGCCTCCTCAGTTCATTTTATGAGGGCAACATTAAGAGACCAAAACTAAACAAAGATTTTGTAAGGAAAAAAAAAATGCAGATCAATATCTCTCATGAACATACATGTAAAAATCTTCAACAAAATGTTAGCTGGCCGGGCGCAGTGGCTCACGCCTGTAATCCCAGCACTTTCGGAGGCCAAGGCAGATGGATCACTTGAGGTCAGGAGTTCGAGACCAGCCTGGACAATGTGGTGAAACTCTGTCTCTACTAAAAATACAAAATTAGCCAGGCGTGGTGGTGTGTGCCTGTGGTCTCAGCTACTTGGGAGGCTGAGGCAGGAGAATTGCTTGAACCCAGGAGGCAGATGTTGCAATGAGCCAAGATTGTGCCACTGCACTCCAGCCTGGGCAGCAGAGTGTGACTCCATCTCTAAATAAATAAATAAGCAAGCTGAGCTCAGCAGCTCAAACCTGTAATCCCAGCACTTTGGGAGGCCATGGCGGTTGGATCGCCTGAGGTCAGGAGTTCGAGACCAGCCTGACCAACATGGTGAAACCCTGTCTCTACTAAAAATACAAAAATTAGTCAGGCATGGGGGCGTGCGCCTGTAGTCCCAGCTACTTGGGAGGCTGAGACAGGAAAATGACTTAAACCCGGGAGGCGGAGGCTGCAGTGAGCTGAGATCGTGCCAGTGCACTCCAGTCTGGGCAACAAGGTGAGACTGCATCTCAAAAAGAAAAAAATATTAGCCAACTGAACTCAGGAATATATAACAACAACAACAAAAAATGTATATGCTACAATCAGGTGGGATTTATCCTGACAATGCAGGGCTGGTTCAATATTCAAAAATCGATCACTTGGCCGGGTGTGGTGGCTTATTCCCATAATCCCAGCACTTTGAATGTTCATTGTTCAGACACCATTGTTGGGTCTAGGAATCTATACATGTGTTAAAGCTCATAAAGCTGTACACCGACAAAATGGTCAATTTTATTTTATGTTACTTTATTTTATTTATTTATTTATTTATTTTTTGAGAGGGAGTCCATTTTGTCACCCAGGCTGGAGTGCAGTGGCACGATCTCGGCCTGCTGCAACCCCTGCCTCCCAGGTTTAAGTGATTCTCCTGCCTTAGCCTCCTGAGTAACTAGGACTACAGGTGTGTACCACCACCTCCCTCGATCTCCTGATCTCGTGATCTGCCCGCCTTGGCCTCCCAAAGCACTGGGATTATAGGCATGAGCCACCGCGCCTGGCTATTCATATACAAAAAGAGAACTTCAACCTAAACCTCATATCTTATACAAAAATTAGCTCAAAAGGAATCATATATCTAAAAGCAATGTAAAATAATAAAACTTTCAGAGAAAAGTAGGGGAAAATCTTCATGACCTCAGTGTAGGCAAATAGTTCTTAGATTGGACACCCAAAAGCATGAGTCACAAAAGTAAACAATTGATAAATTGGACTTCATCATAAATAAAAACTTTTGTTCTATGAAAGACAGGGAGCTTCAGAGGGAGCTGAAAGTGACAGCTCTGTGGGGTGAGGCATGGGGCTCACCTGCTGTGGACAGGCACTGATATCTCACTCCCTGTAACCTGCACAGTGTGTGAAGTGACCTGAGGAGGGGGAGGTGAGTGGATCACTTCAGGTCAGGAGTTCTAGCCCAGCCTAGTCAACATGGTGAAACCCTGTCTCTACTAAAAATACAAAAATTAGCTGGGTGTGGTGGCAGGCATCTGTAATCCTACCTACTCCAGAGGCTGAGGCAGAAGAATCTCTTGAACCCAGGAGGCAGAGATTGCAGTGAGCCAAGATCTCACCACTGCACTACAGCCTGGGCAACAGAGCAAGACTCTGTCTCAAAAAAAAAAAGCAAAGGCTCATGTTAATTGATAAAGAAAAATCATTTGACAAAAATTCAAAATCCACTTGCAATTAAAAAAACAATACTCTTAGGCCAGGCTGGGTGTCTCATGCCTGTAATTCCAGTGCTTTGGGAGGCTAAGGCAAGAGGTATTGCTTGAAGCTAGGAGTTCAAGGCCACCCTGGGCAACATAGTAACACCCTGTCTCTACAAAAAAACTTTCTTTTCTTTTTTTTTTGAGATGGAGTCTCGCTCTGTTGCACAAACTGGAGTGCAGTTGTGCTATCTCAGCTCACTGTAACCTCTGCCTCCTGGGTTCAAGCAATTCTCTGCCTCAGCCTCCCAAGTAGCTGGGATTACAGGCACCCGCCACCACACCCGGCTAATTTTTTGTATTTTTAGTAGAGACGGGGTTTCACCATATTAGCCAGGCTGGTCTTGAACTCCTGACCTCATGATACATCTGCCACAGCCTCCCAAAGTGCTAGGAATACAGACATGAGCCACCACGCCCAGCCAAAAGTTTTTTTAATTAGTTGGGCATGATGGTGCCTGTAGTCTCTGCTACTTGGGAGGCTGAGGCGGGGGAACTGCTTAAGCCCAGGAGTGTGAGGTTACTGTGAGCCGTGATCACACCACTGTACTCTGCCTGGATGAAAAAATGAGACCCTGGCCGGGCGCGGTGGCTCAAGCCTGTAATCCCAGCACTTTGGGAGGCTGAGACAGGCGGATCATGAGGTCAGGAGATCGAGACCATCCTGGCTAACACGGTGAAACCCCGTCTCTACTAAAAAAATACAAAAAACTAGCCGGGCGACGTGGCGGGCACCTGTAGTCCCAGCTACTCGGGAGGCTGAGGCAGGAGAATGGCATGAACCCGGGAGGCGGAGCTTGCAGTGAGCTGAGATCCGGCCACTGCACTCCAGCCTGGGCCACAGAGCGAGACTCCGTCTCAAAAAAAAAAAAAAAAAAAAAAACGAGACTGTGTCTCTAAAAAAAAAAAAGAAAGAAAGAAAAAGAAGAAAGAAAGGCCGGGAAAGGTGGCTCACGCCTGTAATCCCAGCACTTTCAGTGGCTGAGGCTAGAGAATCACTTGAGGCCAGGAGTTCAAGATCAGCCTGGGCAACATGAAGAAACCCTGCCTCTACTAAAAATACAAAATTTGCTGGGCATGGTGGCACATGCCTGTAATCCTAGCTGCTCAAGAGGCTGAGGCATGGGAATTGCTTGAACCCAGGAGGCAGAGGTTGCAGTGAGCTGAGATTGTACCACTACACTCCAGCCTAGGCGACAGAAGGCGACCCTAAAAAAAAAAAGACAGTGAGTGTGGTACAGGTGAAATGATAGATAGCTAGGCCAATGGAACAGAATAGAACGTACAGAAATAGACCCATGCAAATATGGCAAATTGATTTTTGACCAAAGTGCAAAGACAACTGAATGGAGAAAGGACTCCTAGAACCACCAGCATAGTCAGGACACAGAAGGACTGTATCACTCTGATGGACACCCTGGTGCTATCCCTGTGTGGTCACTCCTCTCACCTCTAATGTTTGCACCCACTACCATCACTATAGTTCTATCTCTTAGGGAATGTCATACAACTGAAATAATACAGTATGTAACTTTTTGAGACAGGCTTTGTCCACTCCTAATGCCTTTGAGATTACTCCAATTTGTTCTGTGTATCAATAGTCCATTCCTTTTTATTGCTGAGTAGTAAATATCCCAATATATTAATGTGGTTTACTCAGTTACCCATTGAAAGACATTAGGGCTGGCCGGGCGCGGTGGCTCAAGCCTGTAATCCCAGCACTTTGGGAGGCCGAGACGGGCGGATCACGAGGATAGGAGATGGAGACCATCTTGGCTAACACGGTGAAACCCCGTCTCTACTAAAAATACAAAAACTAGCCGGGCGAGGTGGCGAGCGCCTGTAGTCCCAGCTACTCGGGAGGCTGAGGCAGGGGAATGGCGTAAACCCGGGAGGCGGAGCTTGCAGTGAGCTGAGATCCGGCCACTGCGCTCCAGTCCGGGCGACAGAGCAAGACTCCGCCTCAAAAACAAAAAACAAAAAACAAAAAACAAAAGACATTAGGGCTGTTTCCAGTTTGGATCAACTATGAATAAAGCGGCTATAAACATTGATGTAGGCATATTCATCTCTAGAATAAAAAACCCTGGAGAGAGTTTTCTGGGTCATATGTAATTGTGTGCTTAACGTTAGAAAAAGTGCCAAAATGTTTTCCAGGATGGCTGTACCGTTTTGCATTCCCACCATCAGTGGACCACAGTTCTAATTGCTCTGCACCCTCTCAGCACTTCAGATTGTCAATACTTTTTTATATTACCCATTCTAATGTGTGGATAGTGGCACTTTGTCATGGTTTTAATTTGCATTTTCCGGCCAAGCGTGGTGGCTTGAACCTGTAATCCCAGCACTTTGGGAGGCCAAAGTGGGCAGATCACGTTAGATCCAGAGTTCGAGACCAGCCTGGCCAACATGGTAAAACCCCATCTCTACTAAAAATACAAAAATTGACTGGGTATGGTGACGCATGGCTGTAATCCCAGCTACTCAGTAGGCTGAGGCAAGAGAATCGCTTGAACCCAGGAGGTGTAGGTTGCAGTGAGCCAAGACTGTGCCACTGCACTCCAGCCTGGATGACAGAGCAAGGCTCTGTCCCCATAAAAAAAAAATTGCATCTTTCTATTGTCTAATGAAACATCTAATGATGTTGAATATGTATTCATGTGCTTATTTGCTATCTTTATGTCCTCCTTGGTGCAGTATCTGTTCATGTGTGTTTTTTTTTTTTTTTAAGTGGATTGTTGGTTTTCTTATTGTTGAGGCTGCTTACTCCATCTCATCTGGAACCTAATAGCTTTTTAAACTGTCACAACCATATGAAGTAGGTATTATTGTTATCTACATTTGACTGATGACAAAACTGAGGTCCCTAGAGGTTAAGTAATTTTCCTAAGATCACACAGCTAGTCAGTGGCCAACCCAGTCATCCTAGCCCCAGAGTTTATGGTCAGAGCTGCAAGTTCCACAGCTTCAGTACCATAAGGGAACCCTGGCAGGTCAGTGCTGAGAGCTCAGGGGACAAGAACTTCTCCAGGCCCTTTAGACTTGAACGAGGGCATTGGTGCCCTTGCCCTCATCTGCTATTGTGATAGGTGTTTGAGCAGCTGTGTGCCGCCCCCCCAAAAATGCCCATTGCACGTTCCAGGTAACATCTGTTGACTACATCTCAAGTCATACAAATCAGAGGCAAACTGAAGTGTTTATGCCCCTACATTATCAGTCATTGGTTAAAGCCGCCCCTGGGGAATGGGGAAGCCCCAGGCATTTCCAACATGATGCAGACAAATTGGTCCTGGCAGTCTGAGGGCACTCCTGTGACTAAAAGATTCCTTCATTCACATGGTCAAGAATGGCTCATTTTTTGTACAGCATGGTGACTATAGTTAATAGTTAATAATACTGTACTGTATACTTGAAATCTGCTTAGAGTGTAGATCTTAAGCATTCTCACATAAGAAAAAGTAACAATGTGAGGTGATGGATGTGTTAATTTGATAGCAGTAATTTTGTAATGTATACATATATCAAATCATCACATTGCACACTTTAAGTATATACAATTTTATTGGTTAATGATACCTCAATAAAGCTGAAAAATGGCTCATTTTTACATTTCCATTTGGCATTGCATTAAGGGTCACGGAAGGGGAAAAATAGAGGAGTGAGAGGATACCCACATTCCTTCTAATAGCACATTTTGGGAGTGGCACACAACACTCTTGCTCACATCCATTGGCCAGAACTTAGTCACAAGAAGTCACTTGGCTGCAAGGGAGACTGGGAAATGTAGTTTTTAGCTGGGAAGTCATATGCTCAGCTAAACTCTATTGTAAGGGAAGAAGGGGAAAATAGGTACTGGGGAACAACTCACGGTCTCTTTACTTAGAGTGATGGGAAAGAGTGAAAGGAAAAGATGGGTGAGGTAGGGTGACAAGTTTCCACTTCCAGGCAGGGGGTTGAGGGAGGAGGAGGCTGCATGCTGAGGTGAAGGCCACTTTCCTTGTGGTAAGAGACAGGTGAGTTTGGAGGCAGAGAAGACAGAAACTGGGCTGACATGAGAGTTGGGGAAAATGGAACAAAACAGGCCAGGCATGGTGGCTCACGCCTATAATCCCAGCACTTTGGGAGGCGGAGGTCAGGAGTTCAAGACCAGCCTGGCCAACATGGTGAAACCCTGTCGCTACTAAAAATACAAAACTTAGCCAGGTGTGGTGGCAAGAGCCTGTAATCCCAGCTACTTGGGAGGCTGAGGCACAAGAATCACTCGAACCCAGGAGGTGGAGGTTGCAGTGAGCTGAGATTGCACCACTGCACTCCAGCTTAGGTGACAGAGTGAGACTCCATCTCAAAAAAAGTGAAAAGAAAAAGAAAATAGAGCAAAACATAGGCCAAGAGCCTTCTAGCTAGGCATGGCCACGTGACTAAGTTTTGGCCAATGGGACAGGAGCACAAGAAGCAATACAGCTTCCCCATCATACTCTTTATTTTCCAACTTGTAAGTTCAGGGGTACATGTACATGATGTGCAGGTTTGTTACATAGGTAAATATGTGCCATGGTGGTCTGCTGCACAAATCATCCCATCACCTAGGTATTAAGCCCAGTAGCTATTAGCTCTTCTTCCTGATACTCTCCTTCCTCCCCAACTTCACTTTTTTGGTTGGCTTGTTTTTGTTTTTTTTTTTTTTGAGATGGGGTTTTGCTCTGTTGCCCAGGCTGGACTGCAGTGGAGCAATCACAACTCACTGCAGCCCTGACCCCTCAGGCTCAAGCAATCCTCCCGCCTCAGCTTCCCAAGTAGCTGTGACTACAGGCACGAACCACCATACCAGGCTAATTTATTTTTTATTGTTTGGGTAGAGACAGGATCCTGCTATGTTGCCCAGGCTGGTCTCAAATTCCTGGGCTCAAGTGTCCTCTCGCCTCAGCCTCCCAAAATGCTGAGATTACAGGTGTGGGCCAGGAACCTGACCTCTACCACACCCAACTCTTAAAGGGAAAAATGCTTGCCCTCCACTTCCTTGTTTCTCATCCCTGTGGCCTGGAATGTGAATGTGGGGTAATAAACACCCTTTTCTTTTCTCTTTTCTTTTTTTTTTTCTTTTTTTGAGACGCCAGGCTGGAGTGCAGTGGCTCAATCTCAGCTCACTGCAACCTCTACCTCCCAGGTTCAAACAATTCTGCTGCCTCAGTCTCCTGAGTAGCTGGGATTACAGGTGCCCGCCATCACGCCCGACTAATTTTTTTGTATTTTTAGTAGAGATGGGGTTTCACCATGTTGGCCAGTCTGGTCTCCAACTCCTGACCTCAGGTGCCCCACCCGCCTCGGCCTCCCAAAGTGCTGGTATTACAGGCGTGAGCCACCGTGCCCGGCCAAACATTCTTAAACCATGTAGATGGGTGCATAATCTTGGAGTAACAAGATAGATGGTGCTTGGGCTCCTTGTAGATCATAGGCACCACACCTCCTGGCTGCCAGCTTGGTCTCTTACATGAGAGAGAAATAAACATCTATGATATTTAAGCTATTGCTATTTGGTATCTATTAAGGCAGGTGCAGGAATATCTTAGCTAATATTTTCACAAGTTGACTGATTCGATAACCTAGGAGCCCACCACGTGCCAGTATCACATCAGATGCCAGGAGCCACGAAGACACAAGTCCACAAGGGCCTGGTGAATAAGGGAGCTGACTGTGTCTGACATAGGTCAGAACTGTTTCTCCCTGAATCCATACCTCTTTCAGGACTTGAGTTTCTGCACCTACAGCACAGGCCTCTTGAGACTGTTGGGCCCTTGCAAAAGTTTTGGATTCAAACAGGAGCTCATCTGAGAACAGGAGCACTCATGTGGAGGGGATGTGCACAGAACTCCCAGGGGCTGGAGCCCAGGGACCCTCACAGTATCTGATTTCAGGCTTTGCAACACACACCAGCATTTTATTTTTATTGTTTTTTTTTTTTTTTTTGAGATGGAATTTCGCTCTGTCACTCAGGCTGGAGTGCTGTGGAGCGATCTTGGCTCATTGCAATCTCCGCCTCCCAGGCTCAAGTGATTCTTCTGCCTCAGTCTCCCAAGTAGCTGGGATTATAGGCACGTGCTACCACCATACCTGGCTAACTTTTGTATTTTTAGTACAGACAGGGTTTTGACATGGCCAGGATGGTCTCAAACTCCTGGCTTCAGGTGATTTGCCCGCCTTGATCTCCCAAAGTGTGGGGATTACAGGCATGAGCCACTGCAACCAGCCTATTTTTATTGGTTTTAAAAAATTCTTTGGTTGCTATTTAAGCCATTAAATAGAAATACCCTTTAAACATTCAAACTATATTGGAAATATATAAAGTACTGGAGAAGCCCTTGTTTTGGTATAAACAGGTCTGAGTCATTGGCCAGTGTTTTGAAAAAGTCAGTTTAAGTAGGCAATCATAAAAACACATACAGGTCTTAGTCACTTTGTTTTGACTTCAAACACAAAATACATATTGAGGCACGAATTTTTCTTTGGGTATCTTGACTCAAATCCCCCTTTGACTTTCTTGCATAAATCACACCCAGAATCCTATAATTTGTCACCTATTATTTCCAATTTCTTTAAACTTAAAGACACTTGTGAAGCAATCTGATGTAGCACACGTCTAGAGTTTTAGGATTTTCCCTTAATAGTTTATCTTTCACACCTAATTCAACATGTCAGCAAATCTCTTTGTGTATTACTTCCAAAGCATTTAACGTAGTTTGCAAGGAAACAATTCTTTATGCACTCATATTTCATCAGTTTATATAATATTTAATTCAATTATATGATTACAATGACAAATACACCTGGCATAAACAGGCTAGAGACACATCCAACCAACAGACAACTCATCCCAGAGGTAGTTGAGTTCTTGCTTTTCTAGACCAGGAGTCAGCAAACTATGGCCCTGTGGGCCTGTTTTTGTACGTTCTACGGGTTAAAATGCCTTTTAGGGGCCGGGTGTGGTGGCTCACACCCGTAATCCCAGCTCTTTGGGAGGCCAAGGCAGGCAGATCACTTGAGGTTGGGAGTTGGAGATCAGCCTGGCCAACATGGTGAAACCCCGTCTCTACTAAAAATACAAAAATTAGCCAGGCGTGGTGGCATGTGCCTGTAATCCTAGCTACTCAGGAGGTTGAGGCAGGAGAATCTCTTGAATCCGGGAGGCAGAGGTTGCAGTGAGCTGAGATTATGCTGCTGCACTCCAGCCTGGGTGACACAGCAAGACTCTGTCTCAAAAAAAAAAAAAAAAAGCCTTTTAGGCCAAGCACAGTGATTCACGCCTATAATCTCAGCATTTTGGGTGGCTGAGGCCTGAGGATCCCTTGAGTTCAATAATAATGAAAAGAATGGCTTTTAAAGTGGTTGAATCTGTAAGCAGTTGAAATAAACTAAAAAAAAGTTTATGACATGAAAATTACATAAAATTCAAACTTCAACGTCTGTAAGTAAAGATTTACTGAAGCACTATCGTGCTCATTCTTTTTTTTTTTTTTTTTTGAGGCGGAGTCTCGCTCTGTCGCCTGGACTGGAGTGCAGTGGCCAGATCTCAGCTCACTGCAAGCTCCGCCTCCCGGGTTTAAGCCATTCTCCTGCCTCAGCCTCCACAGCAGCTGGGACTACAGGCGCCCGCCACCTCGCCCGGCTAGTTTTTGTATTTTTAGTAGAGACGGGGTTTCACCGTGTTAGCCAGGATGGGATTTTTTTGGGTCTATTCCATGGCTGCTTTCAAGCTACAGTGGATGAACCTAACAGTGTCAACAGAAACTGTATGGACCACAAAGCCTAAAATATTTGCTATCTTGTCCTTTACAGAGTTTGCCTGCCTCTGTTCTAGAGCCAAGCCTGAGCCTTGGGCACGCACCACACCATAGGTATCTGTTACTGTGTTTTGCAGAAGCTTCGGGTAAGAGGGAGGGCTCCTAGGGGAGCTCCTACCATAAAAAGTGAAAATCTCTTCCTTCTTGGCATTGCTGTTTCCTAAACCCACGTCCCACTCTTCCCAAGGTAGCTTCATGGTTTGCTTCCTCACTTCCTTCCTGGGCTCAAGTGATCCTCGCACCTTGATCTCCCAGCACACTGGGATTACAGACGTGAGCCCCTACATCCAGCTCAGATTATTCTCTAGAGCATTTACCAGACATATTTCATGCTTATTTATTTATGTATTTATTCATTTATGTGAGACAGATTCTCACTCTGTCACCAAGGCTGGAGTGCAGTGGCACCATCTCGGCTCACTGCAATCTCCACCCCTTGGGTTCAAGTGATCCTTGTGCCTCAGTCTCCTGAGTAGCTGGATTACAGGTGCCCACCACTGCGCCTGGCTAATTTTTGTAGTTTTAGTAGAGATGGGGTTTCACCATGTTGACCAGGCTGGTCTTGAACTCCTAACCTCAGATGATCCACCTGCCTCGGCCTCCCAGTGTGCTGGGATTACAGGCGTGAGCCACCGACCCAGCCTCCATGCTTACTTATTTTCTATTTCCTGTCGCTAGAATGTGAGCTCTCTGAGAGCAAGGATTTTGCCTGTTTGTTCACTGCTCTATCCCAGTGCCTAGATCAGTGCCTGGCACACAGCAGGGACTTAATAAGTGCTCGTTGAGTGAGGATTGAATTACTCTTTTGTTTCTTTCTGAGACAGAGTCTCGCTCTGTCGCCCAGGATGGAGTGCAGTGGCGCAATCTTGGCTCACTGCAACCTCTGCCTCTCGGATTCAAGCAGTTCTTCTGCTTCAGCCTCCTGAGTAGCTGGGACTACAGGCACACGCCATGACACCTGGCTAATTTTTGTATTTTTAGTAGAGATGGGGTTTCACCATGTTGGCTAGGCTGGTCTTGAATTCCTGACCTCGTGATCCACTCACCTGGGCCTCCCAAAGTGCTGAGCCACCACACCTGGCCTGAATTACACTTGCTGTATGACAACCTGCTGTCTGCAGGACCCTGGGCATGAGGAAATGCCTGAGGGTGGAAAGCAGTGGAGCAGTGCTGCACAGTGCATGGTGATCAAAGACAGGCCTTTTGTGTGGAGTGGGTATAGGCAGGTGGGTGATGGGGTACAGAATTCTAAGCCTCTGGGGATGAATGGCAGAGGCTACACCATCTTGATGAGTGGCCCTTGAGCCCACTAGAAAAGGAGAATTGTTGGCTGGGGTCCAGGTCCATGGTCTCCCTGACTTGGGGTGGCCTTGCCAGGTGCTCTCAGAATGGGGACCAAAAGAACCCTTTGATTCTGTCCCCTCCCCTTTGATTCTGTCCCCTACCCTTCAAAGACAAACTGGAGGCAGGTCCTGGTCTCACTCCTACAAAAACAATTGTTTCTGAAGTTTCTCCCCTCACACCCCAGACATGTCTCATGGCCACTGAGTCATGCAGCAATGATGGGCGTGGGTGTGTGGGTGGGGGATGGCTGAGCCCATTGATCGAGGGCTGAGACATCTTCCCCGCTAATCAACAAGTTAATAAGCTCTTCGATGAGGAGGCGGTGATTAATGAACCAATCAGCTTGCCCTGTAATTGAGGAGTGAGATTGGAGGGTGGGGGTATGATGGATAGAGAAGGTTTGCAGGGATGTGCGGCTGGTTCCTGGTCCACACTGAGACCACCTAGGGGCCCATTTACTTTGGCTATAAATGAGGAAGTGACTTCTTCAGAGGTTGTAGCCCGAATTTAGGCCACCCCATGCCCTCTAGCTTCTACAGTGTCTGTCCTCTCTTCCCATCTGTCCTTGGACTCCACGCTCCCCAAGACATAACAGGGTTCCAGGGGTATCAGATTCCCTGTGGCCATCTCACAGGTTCCTTCTCTGCCTGGGATCAGTGCACTAGAAACCCCCTACAACCACCAGGGTTAGTGCTGCAGGATCAGAAGAGCAAATAGTTCCCTTCTCTCTGGTATCCTTGCCCCTGTTAGCCTGCAGGGTCCTTCTCTAGGCCTGACCCCTGGGATCACAGGTTTCCTAACCAGCCCCCACTGCCCCCTCCATCCTAGGGTGAGCACCTGTCTTTTGTCTTTCCATGGAGGAATGGAATTCTTTGATTTCCGCTGTCTCCCCTCCAAACAGGACAAAGGCTGTCTCTGTCTCTCTGTATGTTCTGGGAACCCCTCAGACTAGGGCTCCCCTACGACATGGCCATGTTTCTCCTTTGAGACTGGGATTCTTAAAGGACAGGGGTGTGCCTTGCCCCTTGGATGAGGGCTTCCTAAAAGGAATGATTTTTCTCCTCCCTCCAAGGGCAGGATCTATGTCCCCTTGTCCTGGTGTCCTCTTCCACCCCCATGCTCAGCAGGGCACCCTGGTGTTTCCTGGGATGTGGAGTCCCACGGGGCCTGACTGGCTGATAAGGAGCCATTTCCGGAGAATGCAGGTGATTGAACCCATAAAAGGGTGACAGAGAGCCCTGAACTCCCCATCTCAGGAGAGCTCTAAAAATAGCGCCAACAGCCATCTGTCCTGGGGCTGGAGGGGCTGGCTCAGAACCAAGGGCCTGGACAAGTTGGCCCTGTCAGCCCCTATGGGCCAGGAAGAGGAAGCTGGAAGGACTTTATGGGGAGACCTTCCCACAGCCCTTTCTCCTCCTGAGCAGGTGGGTTTGAGGGGGTTGGCAGTCTGGAGGCCCTTCCCCTACTTGGCCTCTCAGAGTGGGTGGTGGGCCCTAGACTTAGTCTTCGGGTCCCTGCTCCCAGGCCTGCCTCTGGCACCCCAATGGCTACTCCAGGTGCTGAGCCTTTCTGCCCCTCACAATTGAGAGGTCCTCTTCCTGGGGTCTGCCTCACCCTCCTTTTCCTGTTTGAATCGTGGGTGAGCTTGGCTGCTCCATCACCTCCCAGGACTTCAGTTTGCTCATCTGGAAAATGGAGATACACTGAGTTCATCGTCTTGTGATGCCTGAAATTATGCACTACCCGCTGCACAGTAGGTGCTTAATAAACATGAGTCCTTTCCTTCAAAGGATCTGGGCTTAGAGCCCAGTGGAAACTGCCATGGGCTGGGGACAGTGGCATGTGCCTGGGAAGCCTTGGCATCACTCAGGCCCAGAAGACACCAGTGCCCTGAACGACACCTGCGTAAGGGTGGAGACACTCTGCCTTGGGAGGGGGCTCTATACCACACATGGCTGGACCGGGGTCTGTGTGTGCCAGTCTGGATACATAGGTGGCCAACTCAGCTGCTTCTGGTGGGGGGATTGGCTTCTGCCTCCTCCTGCCTCTCTTCCAACTCTTTAATAGAGAGAGGACATAATGGAGTGTTCAGAGACGCCTGTCCCCCAAGACACCATAAACTGCAGGTCAGGAGCCAAGGTCAGGTGCTCCCACCCTGTCTCCAGGAGACTTTCCCCAAGAGGTCCTGTCACTCCTCAGCCCTTCTCCAAGGTATTACTGAGCAGAGGCTGAAAAGGGTTGTCTTTTGGAAAGAGTGGTCATAGATCCCACAGACTGGAGGGAATGTGTCCACCCTCCCACCCCTAACTCCCACCCACGGACAGGCTAGGGAAGATAGAATCTCAACCCTGGTCTTAGGGGCTGCCCCAGGAGTCTAGATCCAACCGCTTCACTTCCTCAGGAGACTAGACCTGCCACTGGGGGGCTGTGGGGTGAACATGGGGTTCAGGCTGGGTACCCCATCCAGTGAGACCCCGAATCTGAGCATGGCAGCTGCCCCCTCAGCTCCTGCGAGGTGGAGACATCACACACTGGCTGGGTATAAGCTCAGTGATCTGGCGAGGGTGGAAGGAGGGAGGAAGAAGGGCCCACCCCCTGCTGGCTCTCCCTCCCCCTAGGACTCCCCCTCCCTTTCCAGGCGGGGATATAAGCCCCACAAGGAAAGCGCTGAGCAGAGGAGGCCTCAGCTTGACCTGCTGCAGTGCAGCCCTTGGGACTTCCCTCGCCTTCCACCTCCTGCTCATCTGCTTCACAAGCTATCGCTGTGAGTGGCTGGGGGCTCAAGCATGGTCTGCTACCAGGAAACCCAGGGTGTTTTGTGGGGAAACTGAGGATGGGTGGTAGAAACTGGGGGTGAGTGGTAGGAAACTGGATTGGAGGGGGCCATTGGAGGTGGGAAGGAGGCCCGGGAGTCGCGTTGCCAGCAACTAACTCTCTGTGCAGCAGCGGGAGCAGGGTTGGGGAGGCAGGCAGGGCTTATGCCCCTCTCACAGATGAGGAAACTGAGTCAGGAGATGGTGCAGTGCCCGAGAACACACAGCAAGCCGGTGGCTGAGCCTTGGTCCGGTACCAGCCCCAGGAAGAGCGTCGGAGCGCGGCCCCGACGGCAGCCGCAGCCTCCCGCCGTGGAGGGTCGAGGCTTGGAATGACCCACCCCCTAGTATCGCCTTCCCAGATGGTGTCGGTGCGCAGGTCGTGGCCTACCATGGCCACAGTGCTTTTGGCCCTGCTCGTCTACCTGGGGGCTCTGGTCGAGGCCCACCCCATCAAACCGAGGCTCCCGGCGAAGACGCCTCCCTGGAGGAGCTGAGCCGCTACTACGCCTCCCTGAGCCACTACCTCAACCTGGTCACCTGGCTGTGGTGAGCGCAGGCGCGGGGTGGGCCGAGCGGGACCCCTGAGGCTCTCCCCCTGTGGCCCCTCTCCACTGGGGGCGTGGTCAGATCTGACCACGCTCTTCCCGCCCCGCCTCCAGGTATGGGAAAAGAGACGGCCCGGACGTGCTCCTTTCCAAAACGTTCTTCCCCGACGGCGAGAACCGCCCCGTCAGGTCGCGGTAAAAGCGCTCCCGGCACCACACATCCTGCCTCCGAGAGCGCGGCCTGGCCCCACCCTGGCAACATCACTTACGACGTCTCCCAGGCTCGCCTCCCCAGATCCAATTCCTTCCCCTTCGCTTCCGCAGGTCGGAGGTCCCAGACCTGTGGTGAGGACCCCTGAGGCCTCCTGGGAGATCTGCAAACCACGCCCATCTCATTTGCATACGCACTCCCGACCCCAGAAACCCGGATTCTGCCTCCCGACGGCATCTGGGCAGGGTTCGGGTACCGCAGTCCTGCGTCTCGGTGCCCTCGCCCCTTGAGCTGCAGGGCTGTGTGTGGTCCTTCCCTGGCCCCAAAATAAAGAGCAAATTCCACAGAAACGGAATGTGTGCCTTTGTATTTCCTTCCCTTTCTCCTTCGTGGAGGTCTCGTGGAAGTGGACGGTGGTGGAGGCGTGGGGGGCCAGAGGAGCGAAAACCGACTCGGACAGAGGTGCTCCAGGACAAGGCTGGGGCGGGCGGCGGGGTTTCCTCTGCTCGGAGCCCAGGGAAGACTCGACCACCCAGCCTGGAGCTGGACAGCGCCCAGACCAGGAATTGCTGTGGAAGGAACTCTGGTCGAGTGGGGGCAGGGGTGGATGGGGCTCTGGAAGAAGGGGCAGGGAGCGTGGACAGGAGCCTGCTAGGCAGCCTAGCAGAGTAGATGGGGACAGGGCTGTCCCTTCCACACCCAACCCCGTGAAACCAAGGACGGCTGGGGCCGGGCCGGGCACCAAGACCTCGGGGCGCTTCCCTAGGAGCTGTATTAGTAGCGCCCAGGACTGGAGTGGCTGGCGGTGGCGTGGTCCAAGATGGGGCTGTGGAGGAAGAGCCGTGTGTGTGTGTCCTGTCGGGAGAGGCAGGTAATTTCTACCGTCCCCCTTCCCCGAGCAGAACAGCAATGGGGAATGTGGAGGCTGCCCGATCGCTAAAAAACCGCCCTGTCTCATCTCGTTGAATTCACACTCTGTGGATAAGTCACGAACTGTGCTTTCCTAGTGACAAAGCCATAGGGACACCCTCCCATGTACCGCCCCCCCCTCCCCTGGACTAGATACTGAAGCCTAAAGGCACTGTGGATGTTTAAACTCACCCTTCTGCACCGATTCCAGAGTCTGCCTATAGGGTGATCTTCCCTGACATCCACCCTTCCCTGCCCCTTTCCTCCAAGAAGCTTGCCTTGATTGCCCAATTGCACTCTTCCTGCCTTCTCTGGCTGCCCAGCTCTCAGGGCCTCTGCTCTATTCACTGAGAGTTTTGTCTATGTCTCTGTGTCCTGTCTCCCTCCTGGGGCCTCAGGAAGGAAAGGCCTATGTCTCCTTCCTCACATGCAGCCTCCTGTATCTATGGGATGTCTCCTGGGCTTCTAGTTCAGCAAGACCTACCCAAATCTGGCAGGGGACTAGGAGATGAGGGGGATAATCAGGTTGAGGCCAAAGCCTTTGACCCAGAGAGGGTAAAAAGGACAGGAAGACTGCAGGCATCCCTGCGTGGACCAGGGTTTTGAAGTACTGTTTGCAGTTCCATGGCTCTGGAAGAATAGAAGACTCTAAAGCTGACTGTGCCATAGCTGCAGAGAAGGTCCCTGCTTGGACACAGGTCCCTTGGGGACCAGAGGGCTCTGACACCCACCCTCCCCTGTGCTGCCCTCCAGCCTCCCTGGAGGTAGAGCTGAAAGGATGAGGCAGAGGAGGCAGGTGGAGGTCACCAGCTATGTGGATTGTGATGCTCTGCGCCTTTGCCCAGGTCACTCTCCCTGCTTGCAGAGCCCTTTCCCTCTCTTCAGCCTGGAAGATACTCTTAGGATAGTGGTCACCTCCTCCCGGAAGCCTTGCCTGATTTCTTGGGGATGAAGTTAGTTTCTTTGACTCTCTCTCCCCATTCATTATCTTAGACCCACTTTCCATCCCAGTTTGCCTCCTGTCTTCTCTCCTGCAACAGAACAGGTGGGACGGGAGCACACAGTGGCTACCCAGAGCTTTGGTTCATTGTGTGGGTGGGGAGCGGGAGAATGTGTCTGTGTGTTGGTGTCCTTGATCCCTGTCTACTGATCTGCCTGGGAGAGCTATAGTCAGTTTAAGGCGGATGGAAGAGAGACCTGGTATGAATTAGGCATGACTACAGACAATTTCTGTCCAGCTTGACATGTCTCATTGACCATCAGTGACATGGGTTCACCTCATGTTCATTTTGAGGAGCGTTGAGCAGTTTAGGGTAATAATATTATTAATAATTATTATTAGCATAATAATAATGACAATAGCAATAATTACCTTTCCCAAAAAACACTTATTTAATGTGCTAGACACTGAGCTGTTTGTTTTACATATATCATATTACTAGGATATTGATTTGGCTTAAAAAAAACAGGTGGAATTAACAGTGGCTTAAACAAGATGGAAATTTATTTCTCTTGCATGAAATGTGAGTGGCATCTGGGGAGTTGGCAGTTGTACTCCATGAGGGCATCCAAGAGCCCAGGCTCCCCATTTGTGGCTTCCCCATGCCCTCATCTATGTCATTTACAGGACTGAAGACAGCCCACCATGGCCTTATCTGTGTTCTGGCCAGTGGCAAGGGAGGGAAGGGCAAGATAGGCACTCTGGTTACTACATTGTATAATAAGTTACCCTAAAACTTGGCAGCTTCAAACAACCATTGTACATCACTGAGGATTTTGTGGGTCAGGGTCAGGAAGTGCTCCTCCTGGCAGTTCTTGCTGTGAGTCTCACATGCGGATACTACCAGAGGTTGGCAGGGTTGCAGTTAAGGATCCACCGGGCTGATGCCTGAGAAGGCTCATTCACATGCTGGTGCTGGCTGTTGAGTTCAGCCAGGGCTGTTGACCATTGTACCTACATGTGGCCTCTCCAGCCTGATATTCTTGGGGTAGTTGGACTTACATGGTAACTGGTCTCCTGCTTAGAGTATTTCAAGAGAATCAGATGAAGGTGGCATTGCTGTTTAGTTTGCTAGGGCTGCCATAACAAAGAATCACAGACTGGGTGGTTTAAACAACAGTCCTTGTGGCTAGCAGTCTGAAATGAAGGCGTTGGCAGGTTGATTCCTTCTGATCTGGTGCAGGCCCCTCTCGTTGTCTTGAAGATGGGTGTCTGAGCTGTGCCTCTTCACCTCATCGTCCCTCTTTGCATGTCTGTTTCTGTGTCCAATTTCCCCTTTTCAAAGGAGAACAGTCCTACAGGATTAGGGGCTCACACACTATAGTATGACCTCATCTTTTTTTTTTTTTTGAGATGGAGTCTCACTCTGTCGCCCAGGCTGGAGTGCAGTGGCGTGATCTAGGCTCACCACAACCTCCACCTCGCAGGTTCGAGCGATTCTCCTGCCTCAGGCTCCGGAGTAGCTGAGACTACAGGCATGCGCCACCACACCCAGCTAATTTTTGTATTTTTAGTAGAGATGGGCTTTCACTATGTTGGCCAGGGTGGTCTCAAACTCCTGACCTTGTGATCCGCCCACCTTGGCCTCCCAAAGTGCTGGGATTTCAGGCGTGAGCCACCGTGCCTGGCAACCTCATCTTAACTAATTATATCTGCAATGACCCCATTTCTAAATAAGGTCACATTCTGAAGTACTGGGAGTTAGGACTTCAACATATGAATTTCAGGAGGAACACAATTTAACTCATGACAACCATTTTTTGTGACCCAGCCTCAGAAGTCACATAGCACCATATCCCATATTCTGTTGGTCAAAGCAGTCACAAGTGCACTCACATTCAAGAAGAGGGGACACAGACCCCACTGTAGGATCACACATGAGATAGGAGGTATTTTTGTGTCATCTTTGAAAAATATAATTTGCCATAGGCAGGCACATCCATTCCTAAAAACAGAATGGCAAAAATCGCTTTAACTCTCACCCCATTGGCTAAAGCCTAGTCTCATGGCCCCACTTAGCTGCAAAGGCAACCTATGTCTTTGCTGAGTGGCTGTGTGCCCATCTCAAGCTCTTTGTTTTTACAAATTTTTTAAATTTATAAATGGATTATCTTTTTTTTTGTTTTGTTTTGTTTTTTTGAGGCAGAGTTTTGCTCTTGTTGCCCAAGCTGGAGTGTAATGGCATGATCTCAGCTCACTGCAACCTCCCCTTCCTGGTTCAAGCGATTCTCCTGCCTCAGCCTCCCGAGGAGGTTGGATTATAGGCATGCACCACCACGGCCCAGCTAATTTTGTATTTTTAGTAGAGACAGGGTTTCACCATGTTGGACAGGCTGGTCTTGAACTCCTGACCTCAGGTGATCCACCCGCTTTGTCCTCCCAAAGTGCTGGGATTATAGGTATAAACCACCGTTCCCAGCCGGATTATCTTTTTGTTATATAACAAACCTACATATGCACCATCTCAAGGTCTTTGATGATGAAAGGAGAATGTGGATATTTGGGCACCTAACATTATCTGCTAGGAACATGATGTCCTTTGAATGTCATCTAGAAATCATTTGGGCCTATCTCTTCATTGAACCAATGGGAATCCCAAGGCGGAGAGGAAGAGAGGCTTGCAGGAAGCCGTAGAATAAAGGACAGAGGTAAGAGATCTCATCCCGAAGCAGTTCTGTTTCTACTAAACATGAAATCTAAACTCTCTGCCAGAAACTCAGGCTTTTCATAACACCCCTTCCTCCTTCGGTGGCATTTCCTGCAATTTCTCAGTATGTGTCCCTGAAGTGCTCAACCCCACTGCCACAGAGCCCTGCTTCTGTGAAATAACATTTCCCCCTGCCTCCAGCCTTCAAGGCCACTTCAGGTCTCATTTCCTCCAGGAACCTAACTGCCCTGGCCTCCCTGTTTACCTCCCCAACACTTTCTTTTCTTTTCTTTTTTTTTTTTTTTTATGAGATGGAGTCTTGCTCTGCTGCCCAGGTTAGAGTGCAGTGGCGCGATCTCGGCTCACTGCCAGCTCCGCCTCCTGGGTTCATGCCATTCTCCTGCCTCAGCCTCCTGAGTAGCTGGGACTCCAGGCGCGCACCACCACACCCAGCTAATTTTTGTGTTTTTAGTAGAGAAGGGGTTTCACCGTGTTAGCCAGGATGGTCTCGATCTCCTGACCTCGTGATCTGCCTGCCTCGGCCTCCCAAAGTGCTTGGTTTTTTTGAGATGGCGTCTTGCTCTTGTCGCCCAGGCTGGAGTGCAATGGTGCTATCTCAGCTCACTGCAACGTCTGCCTCCCAGGTTCAAGCAATTCTCCTGCCTCAGCCTCCTGAGTAGCTGGGATTACAGGTACCCACCACCATGCCCGGCTAATTTTTTGTATTTTTTGTAGAGACGGCGTTTCATCATGTTGGCCAGGCTGTTCTCAAACTGTATTGTGTAGCTTAGTTTAGTTTCTATTTCAGCAAGAAAGAAGCCTTCCTCTTTGAGAAAAATTTGGAGCGGCAATAACAGGATTTGCTATTGTAGACACTGGAGACAGGAAGGGAGAAATATTGAACTCTCCCTGTGTGTCTTCAGGAGGCCCTGGAGGCAGATGGAGTTCCCAGGGCAGCGAGAAGTGGAGGCAGAGCCCAGGCTCCAAATTAGTGGAGTGAGCCCCCACTGGGTCCTGAATTGGCTCAGAGTGGGTGAGAGAAGGGGCTTAAGGTACGTGTGTTCATGTCACAGCTATCCCCAGCCCAAGGGCTTCTCCAGGGCATAGGTCCTGGCATCTGGGGGCAGCTACCCCTCACTCTATCTCTTCCTCTGCTGTTGCCATGTAATTTTGGAATAAGACATTGGCTTAAGAGCTGGGCCAGGCTCTAGCCAGTGGCGGGTTGGGATTGGGGGGGTCTGCAAACAGAGATAAAGCCAGGCTGGAACCATGTGGACCTGGGTTTAGTTTTGACCCTTCCTGACTCCCATGTGACCTTAGACAGCCTCAGCTACCTCACTGGACCTCGGTTTTCTCATCCGATAAGGGCGAAGAGTAATTCCTGCCTCTCTCACAAGGTAGCAAAGAGGCATTTGTAAGATGACCTGTGAGTAAGGTTCTGAAGCACAGGGCTAGGTGAGGGATGGCTGCCAGCTTGCTAGAGGGCCACAGCCAGTTTCTTCCCCTTTCTGAACTTTCATGTCCTCACTTTCAAAAAAAGCCATCCTGACCAGGTGCAATGGCTCATGGCTATAATCCCAGCACTTTGGGAGGCTGAGCTGGGTAGATACTTGAGCCCATCTCTCAAAAAAAATAAAAAAATAAAAAAATAATAGCAGGCCATGGTGGCAAGCACTTGTGGTCCCAGCTACTTGGGAAACTGAGATGGGAGGATCCCTTGAGCCTAGGAGACAGAGGCCAGGAGACATCGCTATAGTGAGCGATGATCATGCCACTGCACTCCAGCCTGGGTGACAGAGTGAGAGCCCGTCTGAAAAAAAAGAAAATTAAAAAAAAAAAAGCAAGCCATCACCCAGCTTCTCACACAGCTTTGACCGCTTTGTAGAATGCTTGCTTCTACATCACCTCCCACTGCCCCCATGAGGCCCAGAACAGATGTGCGATAAATGACCACTCATTGGTTGATTAACTGAAAGCAGCAGGGATTGAGGTTAGACAGCCAGGATGGGGGCGGGGCAGGGGAATGTGTGTGATGGAGGACTCGGTGAGGGCCAAGCTGCCGCCCTGGGGTCGCGTATGTAGGGGTCCCCATTCCCTTTGCTCCTTTACCTGCCTTCATTCACTCTGTGACCTCAGGCGTTCCTGGGGTGTTCCTCTCCTAGTCTCATAGCACTTACTCCATCCCCATCACCGCCAGTGGCCATCTGCCTCGTGCCAGAGGGCGTGGTGTTGGGCAGAGGAAGAGGTACCACTATCATCTTCATTTGGTGGGTTTGCAAACCAGGAATTGGTGCTTTCTCTATTTCTTTCTTTCTTTTTTTTTTTTTTGAGACCAAGTCTCACTCTGTCCCCCAGGCTGGAGTGCAGTGGCGCAATCTTGGCTCACTTCAACCTTTGACTCCCAGATTCAAGCGATTCTCCTGTCTCGCCCTCCCGAGTAGCTGGGACTACAGGCGTGTGCCACCACACCCGGCTGATTTTTTTAATTTTTAGTAGAGACGGGGTTTCACCATGTTGGCCAGGATGGTCTTGATCTACTGACCTTGTGATCCGCCCACCTCGGCCTCCCAAAGTGCAAGGATTACGTGCGTGAGCCACCGTGCCTTGTGAATTGGTGCTTTCTTTAAGCAGGGCTCTGTGGCAAGCACTATGGGAACATTACCGAAAAGAGGTCCTGACCCAGACCCCAAAAGAGGGTTCTTGGGGCTCACGCAAGAAAGAATTCAGGGTGATTCCGCAGAGTAGAGTGAAAGTAAGTTTATTAGATAAGGAAATAAGGGCCAGGTGCAGTGGCTCACACCTGTAATCCCAGCACTTTGGGAGGTCAAGGCAGGAGGATCATTTGAGCTTGGTCAAAAAAGTGAGCCCCCACCTCTACAAAATCAATAAATAAATGAAAGGAAAGTAAAGAAACAAAGAATGGTTACTCCATAGGCAGAGCAGCCCCCAGGGCTGCTGTCTGGCTATTTTTAATGGTTATGTCTTGATCATATACTAATAAACAAGGGGTGGATTATTCATGAGTTTTCCAGAGAAGTGGGGATTTCCCAGAACTGAGGGTTCCGCCTCCTTTTAGACCATGGAGGGTAACTTTCAGATGTTGCCATGGCATTTCTAAACTGTCTGGTGCTGGTGGGAGCATCTCTTAGCATGCTAATGTATTATAATTAGTGTATAATGATCAGTGAGGCCAGGCACAGTGGCTCACACCTGTAATTCCAGCACTTTGGGAGGCTGATGGGGGCAGATCATTTGAGGTCAGGAGTTCGAGACCAGCCTCACCAACATGGTGAAAGCCCATCTCTGCTGAAAAAGAAAAAAAGAAAAATCAGTGAGGGCAATCAGCGGTCACTTTGATCACTCTCTTGGTTTTTGCGTGTTCTTACCAACTTCTTTACCTCATTCTATCAGCAGGGTCTTGTGACCTGTATCTTGTGCCGGCCTCCTATCTTGTCCTGGAACTAAAAATGCCTAACCTCCTGGGAATGCAGCCCAGCAGGTCGCAGCCTCATTTTACCCAGCCCCTATTCAAGATGGAGTCGCTCTGGTTCAAACGCCTCTGACAGGAACACATGAAGATGAGTGAGAACCATTGCTGTGTTCTAGACATAGTGATGTAGTTAAACTTTGCATCCCCACCAAATCTCATCTTAAATTGTAATCCCCATAGTCCTCATGTGTCAAGGGAGAGACCAGGTGGAGATCATTGAATTATGAGGGCAGTTTTCCCCATGCTGTTCTCGTGATAGTGAGTGAGTCATCACGAGAGCTGATGATTTTATAAGTTGCTCTTCTCCCCTTTGATCAGCACTTCTCCTTCCTGCCGCCTTGTGCAGAAGGTGCCTTGCTTCCCCTATGCCTTCTGCCATGATTGTAAGTTTCCTGAGGCCTCCCCAGCCATGCTGAACTGTGAGTCAATTAAACCTCTTTCCTTTATAAATTACCCAATCTCGGGTAGTTCTTTTTGTTTTTTTTGTGTTTTTTGAGATGGAGTCTCACTCTGTTGCCCAGGCTGGAGTGTAGTGGCATGATCTCGGTTCACTGCAACTTCCGCCTCCCCAGTTCAAGTGATTCTCCTGCCTCAGACTCCCAAGTGGCTGGAATTACAGGTATGCGCCACCATGCCCGGCTAATTTTTGTGTTTTTAGTAGTGATGGAATTTCACCATGTTGGCCAAGCTGGTCTTGAACTCCTGACCTCAGGTGATCCGCCCGCCTCAGCCTCCCAAAGTGCTGGGATTACAGGTGTGAGCCACTGCGCCTGGCCTCAGACAGTTCTTTTCAAAGCAGTATGAAAATGAACACACATGGCCATGTAGTGTAGAAAGCACATCTACTACCACTTCCTCCTGGATTGTCACCACATCCCTGAGAGGACCCAGAAGAGGAATCTGTTGTTTGCATAGGAGAAAAATGAAAGCTACAGTTTGGTTGACATTTGTGGACTACTTGTTATTTCTTAGGCACTTAGGTTTACCTCTGCGACAGGACAGAACTACAAGTGGCCCTGGCATCTGAGTCAATCCCTAGATCCACTGTCCGTCGGGTGGGGCTGGGTCCCCACATGAGTAGCAGCCAGAACAGGTCCCTCCATGGCCATGGTCCTGTGCGAGCGCAGACCTTTTAACTAGGGTTGGAGCCTGGCGCCCTCTGGCGGCAATAGCTGCAACCTCTACCTGCCAAACCCAAGGCCAGCATGAGACCAGTCACCAGTTCACACCCTTGTTTTGCAAGCAGAAAACCTCAGTCCAGAGAAAGGCCCGGGCTTGCTGAGACAGAACGACTTTCATATTTGCCTTGTGGAATGTAAGTTGTCTGGTGAAGCATTATTGCTCTTCTTGTTAACAAAAATCAAAATTGGGAGGGTTAAGGCAGAACACTGATGTTTGCTGAGCCTTCCTTTATTCTCCCTATCTTGAGACGGGCATGATGAGCTCATTTTACAGAGAGGAAAAGTGAAGCTCAGAGAGGTTCAATCAATTACTTTCCCAGGCTCACACAGCCAGCCAATGGCAGAGCCAGGATTTGGTCCCAGGTCTATCTGACTCTAACCCCACCCTGCCAGATCCCTGGAGTTTCACCTCCAGTCCCCTCTTCCCCAACAGTCCCCCCAGCCCCCAACTTCTTGGTGTACTGATCTGGGACAGCAGAACCGTCAGCAGTCATAAGTCCTTAGCTCCGTACTCCGTGTCACCATGTCATTCAGACACAGCCAGTTACCACTCCTTGGCCTAAGCTGGGGAGGGAGACTGGGGGTTGGGAAGAGATGCTGGGTAGGGGAGATTCAGGGGCTTCTGGTGGGGATGGATTAGTGGGGTTGAGAATCTAAGCCAGAATTTGGGACCTCGGTAGCTATGAGATCTTGAGCAAGCATCTTTACCTCTGTGAGCCTCAGGTTTCTCAGCCAAAAAGTGGGAAATTCTACCAATACTTTGACAGTCCAGGTTTGGAGTTAGATTTTGGCGTTAGATTTTGTTTCAAACCCTGAATCTCCCACTGACTGGCTGTGTGGTTTGGGGCCAGTGATTTGACATCTCTGAGCAGATTTCAGATCTGGAATCTGTAAAATAGGTTGTTGTGGGGATTTAGTGAGGTGACTGAGCTGGAAGCACTTTGGAAAATGTGAGGCTTTACAAATGATGCTGGTTTTTAGCACTTCCCTGGAATGGGGGCTCTGAGATGGGGAGGGAAATGGCTATGGGAAACTGGCACCCCCTCAACCTTTCCCCTGAACCCAAGCACATGAGTTCTCATTCTGCATCCTATGCACCCACCAAATGGGTTTCTCCAAGCCTGGTACCCCACTCCTTTCCACCTTGCCTGAGGACCTGAGGTGCCTTCCCTCTTCCCACCTTGTTCTAGTTGCAAGCTTCAGAGGATGGCCTGAGTTTCCATTCTTCATCCTGGAGGCTCCAGCTGCAGCCTCAGTCTTCTGTCTCGAGAGAATCCGTTTGATTTCGGTTGATCCTTAGGAGATGGGAGGGCCAGCTCCAAGGCCTGTGACCAAAACCTTTCAGTCATTCTGAAGTTCCAGAACCCCATCTTTCTTGAACCAAGCCTGCTCTGGTGCCCAAAGGGAAGGAGTGTCAGTGATGGGGGCCCACAGGAGACTTTTGCTGTGGTCCAGTTTTATCGACTATGCTGCTAGTCTGGCACCCCCAGCACTGCCCTGTGCCCCTCCCATCTCTGGCCCCAGTACTGGCATTGGGAGTACCAGGGAGACAGTGGGAGGAGGGGGTAAGGGCTGTGGAGTGAGAGAGGCTGACAGGAGGCGAGGACTCTAGGGAACTGAGGGCTATCAAGCGGCCCAGCTGAGGGCAGGGACCTGTCCTTGCTTGGTCCAGTGACTGCTTATTCCTGACTCTGGGTAAGTGGGTTCAGCCTGCTTGGGGCTCTGGAGGACTCCCCCAGGCTGGGGCCTGGGATGGAGGGAAAGAGTTGGTACTTTGCAGGGACAGGGGCCTTTGAAGGTCTAAGGTCCTGCTTGGGTCTTGCTGTCTGCATCTGGACAGACCTGTCGCGCTAGAAGCCATCTGATGACAAGTGTGTGTGCACACTCGTGTGCGTGGCTGTGAACTGGAATGTGTCCCTGTGTGAGTGTCTGTGCCGGTCTGTGCAGGATGACATGGGCAACAGTGTCTTCTCCAGGACCCATATCTGTCTCTACAGATGAGTGGAGGGCCAGACCCACAAGGCCATGGATTTCTGTCCTTTGCTTCCCCAGTTCATTCCGTGTCCGGCACCCTGTGGGTGACCTGGTGTGCCCTTATTTCCCACTATCTACTGCTGCCTCCGAGCCATGAGGCCCTGGATGTCATGAAATATGTGTCTCCAGGACTCACGTCCCCATTTTCTCTGCTACGCTTTTCTAACTTGTGAGGACCTGGCTGCTGGGCTGCTCACAGGACGGGCTCTCTATGCCTCCAAGGCAGTGTGTAGGAGATGAAGCAGCCAGCTCAGAGTGGCCCTTTTCTCTGCCCTCTTGTCCCAGGCTTGGAGAAATGGATGATGGGCTAAGGGGCTGGGTAGATGGGCCCTGCTTCCTGGGCATAGGAAAATCCGCAGCGCGGGCTCTTCTGCCTCCACCTCCCCTCTGCTTGCTCCCCAGATGGCTGCTGCACGCTGCTGCCTCTCCCTGCTGCTCCTGTCCACGTGTGTGGCTCTGTTGCTGCAGCCACTGCTGGGTGCCTGGGGAGCCCCGCTGGAGCCATTGTACCCAGGGGGCAATGTCACGCCAGAGCAGATGGCCCAGTATGCAGCTGAGCTCCATAGATACATCAACGTGCTGACCAAGCCTAGGCATGTGCCACGGACATGGAGAGAGACCCCAGCCCCTGGGACCCTGGGCTCACTCCACATTCCTGGCCACACCCTGTCCCCAGCCCAAGCCCCATCTCCAGCCCCAGCCCCTTCCAGGCCACTCTTGGGGAAACAGAGCATCTGTGCTGACCAGGCCTGGGCCCATGTGCCCTGGGCAAGTGAGTGCCTACAGGCGGATACGAAACAGGTGGGCTGGCACCTGGGCACAGGGCTTCCATGTATAGGGAAAAAGACAAAGAGGACACGCTGGCCTTCTCAGAGTGGGGTCCTCCCATGCTGCTGCCCCCAGGTGAGTTCGACTCCCTGCCCTGTCTGTCCAGCTCCCTGGGGCTGAAATGGGGATGGTGGGACTGAATCAGGGCTTAAAAAGGTGTGGTGGGGGGTGGAAGAGGGAGAACAGGAGCCCAGGGCTGGAGTAAGGCCTAAGGCCTCAGGCCTCCTGACGGCACAAGGCCTGCCCCCCACACAGCTCCTCACAGGGAGCTCAGCCTGCTGGAACTGTAACGCTACCACCTGCCTCCTACCACTCCATGGGCAGTGCCAGCCCAGCTCTCCCCTCCACACTGTTGGCTCTGGCCAAAACTGGCTCCTTGTTCCCGCAGAGGCTCAATAAAGCAAGTCAAAGCCACAGTCTATCTCTATGTCTCTGTGGACTCCTGGTGCAGGGCAGCAGGAAGAGCTAAATGCATGGAGAGAAAGGGGAGGGCAGGGCAGAGGCAACAGGGAAAGCAGGCTGTGCTTGTAAATCATCCAGAACGTCCATGGGGTCATCAGTCACTCATCTCTTCCTCTCCGCTTCACAGAGGGACAAGTTGTGACCAGAGGAAGGCAAGGACTTCTCTATGGTCATTCGGCAACCTGTGAAGTGGCAGTCTTGAGCTTGACTCTTCCCAGTTCAGCACCTGTAGACCCTCCCAACCCAGCCCCATGACAACCCTGCTCCAGGTGCACCAGTGCTTTCTGTGGCTGAGGCAGCAGGAGCACCAAAATGTATACGAAAGCATCCTTGGCATGGTGGCAGGGGATCAGCCCAGCATGGAGGCACAATTCTGGTGCTATGGCAGTCACAGCTGCATCCAGGGGCCTGAGCTGCCGTCCAGAAATTTGGAGAGAATGGGCTGTCCAGAGAGGTAGCGAAATCCTGGGCACAAGAAGTATTCAAGCTGCTGTGGAAGGGGAGGAGGCTAGATTAGCTGAGAATTCCAACCACTGCCATGAGTCCAATCTGTGGATTCCACACTCCAGCTCTGGGAGGGCGAGGACATGGATCCTGCCTCAGGGAGGACTGCTTGGAGTCCCAGTGCACCTGTCTCTTCCTGGCCCTTCTCAGGCATCCTGAATAGGTGGGGACAGAGCACACGTGCATGTGTGTGTGCACGTGTGTGTACAGGGGAGAAGTGAGGGAACTAGAATGTGTCTGGTTCCTAGAATGGCTTCTCCCGTCTCCCCCACATGCTTGGCCTGAAGGGATGGGGTTATACGTTTGGAGGATGAGGGGTCCACTTTCCTGGGCTCAGCACCTTGCACAGATCCCATGGAAATGACACCACAACTGTGTTTCCCCTCAAGTCCTGACTCAATCTGGTGTGTGCAAATGACCTGGAAGTAGAACCAGGTCCTAAAAGGCAAAGAGCTTCTAGAGGATGCAGCTGCTTGGCTCAGATTAATTTTTTGTTTGTTTTTGGAGACAGGGTCTTGCTCTGTCACCCAGGCTGGAGTATAGTGACATGATCACAGCTCACCATAGCCCTGACCTCCTGGCCTCAAGCGATCCTTCTGTCTCAGCCTCCCAAGTAGCTGGAACTATAGGCACATGCCACCACACCCAGCTAATTTTATTTTTGTAGAGACAGGGTCTTGCTATGTTGCCCAGTGTGGTCTCAAACTCCTGGGTTCAAGCGATCTGCTCACCTTGGCCTCCCAAAATGCTGGGATTGCAGGTGTGAGCCACTGTGCCCGGCCTCTGGTTGATTCTTAAATCGAAGGGATGTCTGGATAGAGAGATGGTTTTGCAAGAGAACGGTTTGAGTCTGGGAGAGGGAGTCTGAAGTCCCAGCATTTTCTCTGGCAGCTTAAGGGGATGGGTGGTGAATGGGGAGAGGAGTGGATACTTCTTAGGGCCAGGGGTTCACACCCTGGAGACACACCTGGATGTGAGGGTAGGATCAGGGCAGGGGGCTCTTTCCCCACTAGGTCTCTCTGATGGCCATGGGAGCCCCCAGAAGAGAGAGCCACCCTCACACTCAGCTTCTCAGGGACAGGCCCCGGCCAGGCTCCACCCTTTCTCCTGCTCTGCTCACCCCCGAAGGATTTAGAAGTCCAGGAGGCAAAGGCGGCCCCCTATACTCTGCATGCTGAGGGGCAAAGGCACCTCTTCTTGTTCCTGTGCCAACTCTGACAGCCTAAGCTGGGCTGTTTGGTAGAAATTTGAGCCAGGTGGGAGTTGGGGTGTGTCTAGCTGAAGCCCCTCCTTTGAAGTTTCTTCTCTCACCTCTGCTCTCCCTCTGGGTTAGAGCCCCCCCACACTGGTGCCATCTGTGCAGGACTAGCAGGGCAATAAGTGTCTTCTCCAGGACCTGTATCTGTGTCTCTACCATGGGGTGGAGGGCCAGACCCACAGGGCCATGTATGGGTGACCTGGAGGAAGGCGGATGGGTTACCAGAGGAGGACCCCCAACAGCTGAGGTCTTTTTCTCCAACAGCAGAAACTCCAGAGTCCCCCTTCCCCTCCGATGGACTGGTCCCTCCCTGACCCCAGGCCCACAGAAGTCACTGAAGCAACAGAAATTTGTCTTTATTGTTTCCACTGAGGGGATGAGGAGGGGTTGAGGCCCCTCTCAATATAAAGGGGTTGGTGGGCAGAGAGGCGTCTGGAGGCCAAGGCCCAGCCTGGAGAAAGAAGCTCCCCCACCGGAGCGCTGTGTCTCCCTGAATGCCCGCCCCCAGGAGCTGCCTCTCGCCAGCACTCAAGCTTCCTCCAGTCCCGAGGCCCCTGGCTCGGTGCCGAGCGTCCAGGCTGTCCTACCTGGGGCCTCGGGAGGACATCGGTGGTCGGGGTTTCGAGGTATTCAGCCACTGGGGGTTCCTGGTGGTCCATGGAGGGTATTTCGTGCCTTTCGATGGGGAGGTGTTCGTGGCGTTCGCAGTTTTCTTGTGGTTTTTAGATTTCTTCGGGCCGGGAACAAGTCTTTGCAGTCATGAGGCTGCTCCCCGAGCCCAGCTCGGGCCGCGATGTGCGTAGGGGTGCCTGGTGGTGTCCGTGTCCCGCCCCCCGCGCCCCGCGCCCCCCCACCCCTCCACCTCCCGCTTTCCTCCCTACCTCACGCCCTCCGCCGGCCCACCTGCTGTTGAAGAGATTCCCCATGTACTTCTTGAAGGAGCCTAAGTTCAGCCAACTGGCGGCCCTGGGCTGCGGCACTTGCAGCTCCTCGCCCAGGGCGCCCTCGGGCTGCAGCAGCAGCGACACGAGGCCCGCTATGGCCAGAGCGAATACGCAACGCAGGGCCGGCGTCTGGAGGGGGCGGGGCAGACAGAGCCGCGGGCGGTCACGTGATGCGAGGACTGTGGTCAGCGCGGCGCCCGGACCGGAGCTTGCAGGTGTTCCTCGCGGTGGGCAGGCTGGGGTGCAGGGGTGCTGAGACCGAGGGACGTGTCTATTTCTGGGACACACACCAGTGCACAGACGCCATAAAGAACATCCTGGTGCCCGGAGGAATGATGCACACCTGGACATGCCCCGTGATGCAGGCGGAGCATCGAGGTGCTGTGGCTCACGCCTGGAATCCCAGCACTTTGGGAAGCCGAGGCGGGCGGATCACCTGAGGTCAGGAGTTGAAGACCAGCCTGGCCAAAGTGGCGAAATCCTGTCTTTACTAAAAATGCAAAAATTAGCCAGGCGTGGTGGTGGGCGCCTGTAATCCCAGCTACTCGGGGGGCTGAGGCAGGAGAATTGCTGAAACCCGGGAGGTGGAGATTTTAGTGAGCTGAGATTAGGCCACTGTGCTCCAGTCTGCCCAACAGAGCCAGACTTCTTCTAAAAAAAAAAAAGGCCGGGCGCGGTGGCTCAAGCCTGTAATCCCAGCACTTTGGGAGGCCGAGATGGGCGGATCACGAGGTCAGGAGATCGAGACCATCCTGGCGAACACGGTGAAACCTCGTCTCTACTAAAAAAAATACAAAAAACTAGCCGGGCGAGGTGGCGGGCGCCTGTAGCCCCAGCTACTCGGGAGGCTGAGGCAGGAAAATGGCGTAAACCCGGGAGGCGGAGCTTGCAGTGAGCTGAGATGGCGCCACTGCACTCCAGCCTGGGCGACAGAGCGAGACTCCGTCTCAAAAACAAAACAAAAACAAAAACAAAAAAACAAAAGGAAAGAAAAAGAAAAAAAAATGAACAGAGAGACACACCCTAAGGTGGACGCATGAGGATGGCATAAAGCCATTGGTCAGCTCCCTAACCTCACCGACCTCTCTCCCGCAAACTCCTTGCTTGTCCCCCTCTTTTCTCCCTGCTGTTCCTGCAAAATGACAGTCACTCTGTTCTCTGCCTGGAAGACTCTTCCTCCAGACATCCTCATGGGCCAGCTCTGTCTCCCCTTGTAAGCATTAGCTCAAAATCCACCTTTTAAATGGGTCCTACCCTGCACCCCTATTTAAAATTGCAACCCGGTCGGGCTCAGTGGGATTACATGCCTGTAATCCCAGCACTTTGGGAGGCCAAGGTGGGAGGACTGCTTGAGCCCATGAGTTGGAGACTGCCTTGGGCAAAAGACAGCCCGTCTCTACAATTTAAAAAATAAATAAATAACATAATATTGCAACCCAACCCCTCATCTTTCTGTATCTTTTTCTTGCTCTATTTTTGCACTGTTTTTTCTTTTTTCTTTTCTTTTCTTTTCTTTCTTTTTTTTTTTTTTTTAAAGACAAGGCCTCCTTTTGCTTTCCAGGCTGGAATATAGTGTCAGGATCATAGCTCACTACAGCCTCAAACTCCTGGGCTCAGGCCATCCTTTTGCTTTGGCCTCCCAAGTAGCTAGGTCTACAGGTGCATACAACCATGTCCAGCTAAATTTTAATTTTTTGTAGAGATGGAGTCTTGCTATGTAGCCCAGGCCGGTCTCAAACTCCTGGCCTCATGAGATCCTCCCGCCTCATCTCCCAGAGTTCTGGGATTACAGGTATGAGCTGCCACACCCGGCCTGCACTTTCTAACTTACTATATTCTATACTTACTATATTTGTTGTCTGAGTCCCTTCCCAGCAGCATATCCTCCCTCAATGTAAGCATCATTAATTACAGCTGGGCTCTTCGCCTATTTTGTCTATTGATGGATTACAAGCACCTAGAACAGTGCCTGGCACTTAGTAGATACTCAATAGTACATATTAAATGAATGACTGACAGTTACACAGAGGAAAGCCAGTCTGAGGATTCACACACCCAATGCACAGAGAATTTTGTGCCTGCAACACACAATGATTTACAGACTATGGTGCCCATAAACATGATGCACACCCGCAGAGCTCCTAAGCCCCTCAGCCCTCTTTTAACCAGGAACTCCCCTCATCACCACCACCCCAAGCAGGAATAAGAAGCCCTAGGAGCTATCCTGGCCCTCAGAATGGCAGACGAGGCTGCCCTGGCCTATCTCCTTCATGCCCTTAGTGGGCCTGAGGAGGGGCCCTTGGTGCCAGGCCCTATCCCCAAGCTCCTAGAGAATACAGCTGATGCGGACCCAGACTTGGCCACCAGACATTACCATGGTGCTGGGCAGGTGCAGAGGAGCTCAGCAGAGTGTCACTGGCCAGGACCTGAGGCCCTTTATATTCCTAAGCATCCATGACCCCTTTCCCTCTGAGGCTCCATTCACAGCATAGCCTTCTTTTCCTCCCTGTGTCATGACCTGAAAGTCCGGAACAGAGAGAAGGTGGGGGTGGAAGCACATGGGCTACCAGCTGTTCTGACCAGGTCACAGTCCCTGCCGGGGGCCCAGAAGTGTGGGTGGCAGAGGCAGGGAGGCCTGGGGTGTCAGGTAACTTTTTGCTCCAAGTACACAGATCCCAGGAAGAAACTGGCTCTGGGGTTGAGAGGGGGTTGTGCTTTTCCCAGGGGTTACTGTCAGGGTTTGGAAGGGGGTTATGCTGAGACCAGATACCCCTCCCCATCTGGCTAGATCCAAGGTACGTCTGCCTCCTTCCCCTGCAGGGCTGCTTTGGGGTCCCAGCATCCCTATTCCCTGCCCCTAGGCCTGCTGCCATGGGGAGGGGGTGGAGTTGCAGTTTCTGGTTTCAGGATTGCAGGCCCCGCTGCACAGCCTGGAGATTTTCTCAGCCTGCCTGACCATTTTGGAGCCCCTGAGGCATGACCTGCTGAGCCTTCTGGAGGGCAGTGGGTCTTGGCTGCTTGGATAATGGACTTAGGCCTTGGCTGCCTCAGGCCACAGAGCCTCAGCTGTGTGGCCTGTCAGGAACCCTCTACATCCTCAATATTGCTGCTTTTCTGGGGCAAGTTGTAAAATGTGTGCCAATTCTTCGTGCCTACCCCAACCCCAGAAGGGGCACAGTAGGAAGAGCAGGGACTTCTGGATAAGAATCCTGACTCCGCTCCCTCCTGACTGTGTGACCTTGATTAGGGGACATTATCTCCCCTGAGCCTCCACATCCTCATCTGTGAAATGGAGCTGGTTGCATCCTGGCATGGGACGGTTGTGAAGATGGAGGTGGGTGATGTAGCTTAGCCTCTGGGCAGCTCCTGGCACATGCTAGGTGATTAACAGGCGTGAGCCCCTCCACTCATAGAAGAACCCCCTCCAACCTTTTTTTTTGAGATGGAGTCTCACCCTATCGCCCAGACTGGAGTGCAATAGTGCGATCTCAGCTCACTGCAGCCCCTGCCATGCAGGTTCAAGCGATTCTCCTGCCTCAGCCTCCTGAGTAGCTGGGATTATAGGTGCCTGCCACTGTGCCCTACTAATTTTTGTATTTTTAGTAGAGATGGGGTTTCACCATCTTGGCCAGGCTGGTCTTGAACTCCTGACCTCGTGATCCACCCACCTCGGCCTCCCAAAGTGCTGGGATTACAGGCGTGAGCCACCACACCCGGCCCTAAAAGAACCCCTTTCTCCCATCTCTACTTGTCCCAAAAGTGTCTCATCTTCTGGCCTCTTCTTATTAAAACTTGCCCTTGGCCAGGCATGGTGGCTCATGCCTGTAATTCCAGCACTTTGGGAGGCTGAGGTGGGAGGATCACTTGAACCCAAAAGTTTGAGAGTGGCCTGGGCAACATATTAAGACCTTGTCTCTACAAAAAAAAAAAAAAAAAAAGTAAAAGCTTGGTGTGGTGGCATGTGCCTGTGGTCCCAGGTATTGGGGAGGTGTTGGGCATAGGTATTCCCCACCTGTGCCCAACAGAGAGAAAGGAGAGAGACAGTTCTTGAGCCCGGTTCTTCCTGCTTGAGCTTGGTGTGTCAACCAAAAGAGTCAAACTCTGTAAAATATTTGAAGAAATATTTGAAGGAATTTATTTTGAGCCAAGTATGCATGACCAATGGCCCATGACAGCCTTCAGGAGATCCTGAGAACATGTGCCCAAGGTGATCAGGCCACAACTTAGTTTTACATGTTTCAGGGAGACATAGGACATCAATAATATATGTGACATGTAGAGTGGTTTGGTCTGGAAAGGCTGGACAACTGGAATGGGGTTGGGGAAGCAGAGGACTTCCAGGTCATAAGTAGATCCAAAGATTTTCTGATTGGCAATTGGTGGAAAGAGTTAAATTATTGTCTAAAGATTTAAAATCAACAGAAAGGAATGTTTGGGTTAAGATAAGGGATTGTTGAGACCAAGGTTTTATCATGCAGGTGAAGCCTCCAGGTGACGGGCTTCAGAGAGAATAGACTGTAAATGTTTCTTATCAGACTTAAAGAGTCTGTTCTATCAGTAAGTCCAAAAGGAGGGATGGTATAATTGGCATGGCTGGGCCCCCCTTCCCATCATGGCCTGAACTAGTTTTCAGGTTAACTTTGGAATGCCCTTTGCTGAGAGGAGAGGAGGAGTCCATTCAGATGGTTGGGTGAGCTTAGAATTTTATGTTTGGGTTTCAGTTGGCATCCAGTACCCCTTCCCCCAAGTTTGGGGTCCCTCCCAAAGGAGATAGGCCTGGGTCTCTCCTCACATCCTTGGGGGTCTCAGAACTGCAGACTCAAACCTTTGCCTCAAGGAATCCCTTTGATGATTTGCATAAACGCTTGGAAGGGTTCAAACCTTTGGGAAGTTCGGGGAGCTGCTCTGGAGCTGAGACACGGCCAGTCTATCTCCCTCCATCCCCCTTTTGTCTCGTTCTCACCCTGAAGCTGCAGGCCTCAAGCTTTTTGGCTGGATTCTTCCCAAAGCAGGTTGGGTGTGCTGGTACTGTAATCACCTGATGGGTTCTTCCTGCCTGCTGCACAGACAAAACCAATCCACTGAGACCATGGCATTGCAGTAAAGAAAGAGTAATTGACACAAGGCCGGCCACACAGGAAACAGTTATTACTCAAATTGGTCTCCCCCAAAACTTGAAGATTAGTTTTTCAAAGATAGTTTGGTGAGCGGGGTCTAGGGTATAGATGTATAGGTGCTGCTGATTGGTTGGGCATGCAGAATGGTATGCTCAGGGTATGCTAAATGGTCCTTGAATGCTGAGTCTGCTTCTGGGTGGGGGCCACAGGACTGGTTAAGTCACAAGTCTGGGTGGAGCCAGAAATGCATAAAGAAACATCTTTCCTTATGCAGATGTTGTACAGCTGTGCTTACACATTCCTTTGTAAGGACAGGGCAGTCTCCACTAAGTTAGGGGACAAAAGTGACTCTTAGTGATGGCATGAGCTCTGCCCCTACTCTCAGATACAATGCCAGGAACTGTGAGGACCAGAGGCCCTGGAGCTGCTGCCTGGGTGTGGTCGGTTGCCAGTTATCAGCCTCTCTGAACTCCATGTCCTTAGTACTAAACAGAAGCCCCTTTTGCAAGGTGGGCCCTGGGAAGCACTGTTGGGGCCATCCCTCGTTGATGGCCTCTTCCATCTCTGGGTTTTCATGGCTTTTTCAGGAGCAGGCCTTGCCACCCTGAGTGCCCTCCATGACCACAGCTACCTTCTGAGGAAAGAGGCCTCAGGGGTCCTCTCTGCATGTAGCTGCCTGGCAGGCCTCACCTGGCTGTACATGGGAATCACCTGGGGAACATTACAAACCACTGTTGTGTTGCCCTGCTCCCCAGAGATTCTGCGCCTTGTATTAACTGAGCACCTAGAGCCAGGTGTGGTGATGCACACCTGAAGTCCCAGCTACTCAGGAAGCTGAGGTGGGAGGATCCCTTGAGACCAGGAGTTCAAGATTAAGCCTGGGGAAACTATTGAGACCTCATCTCAAAATTAATTAATTAAAAAATACTGAGCACCTACTTGATGGCCAGCATTGAATAAGGTGCTGGAGTTACAGTGATCATTAAGATATAATTTTTGTCCTCGAAGAACTTCAGTCAGGTGGGAATAGGTATTTATTGAATGGAATAATATTCAAGAAATATCTACCAAGAGGCCACTTCTTGGAAATCCCTGTTGGAAAGAAAATTTTTATCTTTTTGATGAGCAGAGTGCAAAGTTGTCTCTTTAGATGGATGGAATTGGAAGGGAATTTAGTAATCTAGTTCCTATCTCCGAACCTCCCATTTTACAGATGCAAAAACCAAGGCCAAACAGCTAAGTTTTTTGCCCTGGAGGAGGAAAGTGGTCTCTGAAAGCCAGAAGACTCTCACATTACAGCATTCCTGCCGGTTTAGTCCGGATTGATCTGGTTTGATCCGGTTTAGTCCGGTTTGGTCCGGTTTGATCCAGTTTAGTCCGGTTTGAACCGGTCTTTGAACCGGTTTAGTCCGGTTTGAACCGTTTTAGTCCAGTTTGAAATGGTCTGATCCGGTTTGAACCGGTTTGAACTGGTTTAGTCCATTTTGATCCGGTTTGGTCCGGTTTGAACCGGCTTGAACCGGTGTGATCCGGCTTTATCCGGTTTGAACCGGTTTAGTCCGGTTTTGATCCGGTTTAGTCCGGTTTTGATCCGGTTTAGTCCGGTTTTGATCCGTTTGATCCGGTTTAGTCCAGTCTGACCCGGTTTCATCCGGTTCGATCCGATCCGGTTTGATCCGGTTTAGTCCGTTTGGTCCGGTTTGATCCAGTTTAGTCCGTTTTGAACCGGTCTTTGAACCGGTTTAGTCCGGTTTGAACCGTTTTAGTCCAGTTTGAAATGGTCTGATCCGGTTTGAACCGGTTTGAACTGGTTTAGTCCATTTTGATCCGGTTTGGTCCGGTTTGAACCGGCTTGAACCGGTGTGATCCGGCTTTATCCGGTTTGAACCGGTATAGTCCGGTTTGGCCCGGTTTCATCCGGTTTGATCCGGATTAGTCCGGTCTGAACCGGTTTGATCCGGTTTAGTCCAGTCTGACCCGGTTTCATCCGGTTCGATCCGATCCGGTTTGATCCGGTTTAGTCCGGTTTGATCCGGTTTGAACCGGTTTAGTCCGGTGTGATACGGTTTGATCTGGTTTACTCCGGTTTGATCTGGTTTGATCCGGTCTGATCCGGTTTGAACCGGTTTAGTCCGGTTTAACCGTTTAGTACGGGCTGATCCGGTTTATTCCGGTTTGAACCTGTTTAGTCCGGCTTGAACCGGTTTGATCCGGTTTGATCCGGTTTCATTTGGTTTGATCCGGTTTTGATCCGGTTTCGTCCGGGTTGATCCGATTTGATCCGGGTTAGTCCGGTTTGAACCGGTCTTTGAACTGGTTCAGTCCGGTTTGAACGGTTTTAGTCCAGTTTGAACCAGTCTGATCCGGTTTGATCCGCTTTGAACCGGTTTGACCCGCTTTGAACCGGTTTGAACCGGTTTAGTCCGGTTTGAACCGGTCTGATCCGGAACCGGTTTGATCCGGCTTGATCCGGTTTAGCCCGGTTTGATCCGGGTTAGTCCGGTTTGAACCGGTTTAATCCGGTTTGATCCGGTCTGATCCGGCTTGTCCGGTTTAGTCCGATTTGATATTTGATCCAGTTGATCCGGATCCGGTTTAGTCCGGTTTGAACCGGTTTAGTCCGGTCTGACCGGTTTAAACCGGTCTGATCCGGTATAGCCCGGTTTGAACCGGTTTGGTCCGGTTTGAACCTGTCTGATCCGGTTTGATCCGGCTTGATCCGCTTTGTTCCGGTTTGATCCGGTTTGAACTGGTTTGATCCGGTTTAGTCCGGTTTAGTCCGGTCTGATCCGGTTTAATCCGGTTGGAAGTCCGGCTGATCCGGTTTGATCCGGTTTGAAGTGGTTTGAACCGGTTTACAGTCTGATTCGGTCTGATCCGGCTTGAACCGGTTTAGTCTGGTTCGATCCGGTTTCCAGTTTAGTCCGGTTTGAACCGGTCTGATCCGGTTTCCAGGTTAGTCCGGTTTGATCCGGCTGGAAGTCCGGTTTGATCCGGTTTAGTCCGGTTTGAACTGGTTTGATCCGGTCTGATCCGGTTTGAACCGGTTTAGTCCGGTTCGAACCAGCCTGATCCGGTTTGATCCGGTCTAGTCAACTGGTTTGAACCGGTTTGATCCGGTCTGATCCGGTTTAGTCCGGTCTAACCGGTTTGATCCGGTCTGATCCGGTTTTGTCCGGTTTGAACCGGTCTGAACCGGTTTGATCCGGTCTGATCCGGTTTAGTCCGGTCTAACCGGTTTGATCCGGTCTGATCCGGTTTTGTCCGGTTTGAACCGGTCTGAACCGGTTTGATCCGGTCTGATCCGGTTTTGTCCGGTTTGAACCGGTCTGAACCGGTTTGATCCGGTCTGATCCGGTTTTAACCGGCTTAGTCCGGTTTGATCCGGTCTGATCAGGTTTTGTCCGGTTCGAACCGGTCTGAACCGGTCTGAACCGGTTTGATCCGGTCTGATCCGGTTTGAACCGGCTTAGTCCGGTTTGATCCGGTCTGATCAGGTTTTGTCCGGTTTGAACCGGTCTGAACCGGTTTGATCCGGTCTGATCCGGTTTGAACCGGCTTAGTCCGGTTTGATCCGGTTTGAACCGGTCTTTGAACCAGTTTAGTCCGGTTTGTCCGGTTTGATCCGGTCTGATCAGGTTTTGTCCGGTTTGAACCGGTCTGAACCGGTTTGATCCGGTCTGATCCGGTTTGAACCGGCTTAGTCCGGTTTGAACCGGTCTTTGAACCAGTTTAGTCCGGTTTGAACCGGTCTGATCGGGTTTGAACCGGTTTGAACTGGTTTAGTCTGGTTGGACCCGGCTTACTCCGGTTTGATCCGGTTTGAACCGGTGTGATCCGGTTTGGTCCGGTTTGAACCGGTTTAGTCCGGTTTGATCCAGTTTGAACCGGTTTAGTCCGGTTTGATCCAGTTTGAACCGGTTTGATCCGGCCTGATACGGTGTGATCCGGTTTAAACCGGAGTGTGTATATGTGAGTGTGTATGAGTGTGTCTATATATGTGTGTGTGTGTCTGAGTGTGCATGAGTGTGTATGTGTATATGAGAATGTGTGTATTTGAGTGTGTGTGCGTATGTGAGTGTGTGTAGGGTGTGTGAGTGTGTGTGTATATTTGAGAGTGGGTGTGTATGTGAGTGTGTATATCTGTATACGTGAGTGTGTGCATGCATGCAATGTGTGTGTGTCTGAGTGTGCATGTGTATGTAGGTGTATGAGTGTGTGTGTGTGTGTATATGAGAATGTGTGTATTTGAGTGTGTGTGCGTATGTGTGTGTAGGGTGTCTGAGTGTGTCTGTATATGTGAGAGTGGCTGTGTATGTGAGTGTGTATGTCTGTATACGTGAGTGTGTGCATGCATGCAATGTGTATGTATATGTACAGCTCTCCTCCAGGTCACTAGTTCAAGCGGGGACACTCCTCTAACCTGTCTCCAAAGAGCAACTCAAGTGCCTCATGTGGTCCCCAGGGCGTCTAACTGGGTCTGCTTTGTGCTTTGATCCCCTCTTCAACTCCTACTGTCCAGAAGCTTCCTGCACTCCCTCACCTACTCCCTCACCAATCTCTGCCCTGTCCAGGGTCTATAGGGACACTTCAAATTATGGTTGGTTTGTAAGGGGGCTCCAGCAATAGACATTGGATCATTGGGGTGGTTAGCAGGACTCCCTCTACTCCCAGAGTTTGCACTGACTTTTAAAAATTATTATTATTACTACAATTACTATGACTGAGATATTGGGGTATCCCTATGTTGCCCAGGCTGGTCTTGAGCTCCTGAGCTTAAGGGGTCCTCCTGACTCAGTCTCCTGAGTAGCTGGGACTACAGGCATGCACCCCACACCCTGATGCACCGCCTTTTGCAAGCTCTTCTCCACTTTGGCAATGAGCCACCTGTTACTGGTCCCTCACATGGTGCCCATATCAAAGCCCTTGGCACTTCAGTGGAGGCACTGGAGGGAGAGGAGGAAAAGAGAAGTGGTTGGCACAGATGGATGTGGGCAAGGTGCCAGTAAAGAGTGTGTAGGCAGCGAGAAGAGGACATGCTATCTGTAACAGATACCTGGAGCTCCAGAAGCCCTGGGGTGGATCCTGCCTTCTGCAGGAGAACCTGAGGTCAGCCAGGACACATCAGACAGCCAGAGATAAGGACTAACCACCCACAGCCCACTGGCACCTAGCTAGAGCCTGCCTAGACCTACTCCCAGAATGGAACTGCATTTATGGAACACATTCTGTGTGCCTAGCTCGTGGCAGCCCCTCTACCTCCATCCTCTCCCAAAGTTGTTATCCCCATTATACAAATGAGGAAATTGAGGCTTGGAAAGGTTATTTAACTGTCCTAAGACACACACACGAAGGGGTTGAGCCAGGATTTCAACACAAAATTGCCTGGTTCCAGAACTTCCCACCCCAACAGGGAGGTGGCCAGACTAAAATCAAGAGGCAAGGCAAAGTGCAATTGTTGGGCCAGGTGGAGGAACAGCTGCTGCTTCCAAGAGAGGTTTTGGGGCTCTGCTCTCTAGAAAGGCAATCTGACATGAATGCAGGCCAGGCTGGTGGTAGTGGTAGTGGTAGTGGTGGAGGGGGCTCAATTTCTGTCTTGAGGTTGTGTGATGAGCAAGAGGCCAGGAAATTTGGTCCTTCCCAGAGGCCTCGGTTTAGTCCTGGTGGGAAGGCAAAGCTGTCTGGATCCATTCCTGTTTGGATGCCCTGTTGAGGCAGGGACTAGGGAAGGTGGCACAGCTTTTCCTTTAGAACAGTGGTTTCCAAAGTGGGTGTGCACCTACGGGTGTGCAAGATGGTCCTTTTGGTATGGGAAGACAAAATTGGAATTTCTATTTATAGTTAAAAAATTAATCTTGGCCTGGTGCAGTGACTCACACCTGTAATCCCAACATATTGGGAGGCTGAAACAAGTGGATCACTTGAGCCCAGGAGTTTAAGGCCAGCCTGGGCAACGTGGCAAGACTCTATCTCTATAAAAAAATTTAAAAAATTTATCCAGGTGTGGTGGCATGCAGCTATCTATGGTCCCAGCTACTCTGGAGGCTGAGGCAGGAGGATCGCTTGAGCCTGGGAGGTCCAGGCTGCAGTGAGCTATGATCACGCTACTGCACTCCAGCCTGGGCAACAGAGTAAGACCCTGTCTCAAAATATATTTATTTACTTATAAATAAATAAAAATAAAAATTGGCCGGGCGCAGTGGCTCAAGCCTGTAATCCCAGCACTTTGGGAGGCCGAGGCGGGTGGATCACGAGGTCAGGAGATCAAGACCATCCTGGCTAACATGGTGAAACCCCGTCTCTATTAAAAATACAAAAAACTAGCCGGGCGTGGTGGCGGGCGCCTGTAGTCCCAGCTACTCAGAGGCTGAGGCGGGAGAATGGCGTGAACCCGGGAGGCGGAGCTTGCAGTGAGCCGAGGTCACGCCACTGCACTCCAGCCTGGGCAACACAGCAAGACTCCGTCTCAAAAATAAAAAAATAAAAAAATAAATAAAATAAATAAAAATTATTCCCTACGTGTGTGATTTCTAATATGCATACTAATTAATTGACTAACACTAATATAGTTTATAGGCAAATATTTATATAATTTTATATAGTCCATTAAGGCTCTACATTTACTTTTTTTTTTTTTTTTTGTGACAGAGTCTCGCTCTGTCAGCCAGGCTGGAGTGCAGTGGCGCAATCACGGCTCACTGCAACCTGGGCCTCCCGGGTTCAAGCGATTCTCCTGCCTCAGCCTCCAGAGTAGCTGGAATTACAGGTGCCCACCACCAAACCTGGCTAATTTTTGCATTTTTAGTAGAGACGGGGTTTCATCATACTGGCCAGGCTGGTCTTGAACTTCTGAACTCACATGATCTGCCTGCCTCGGCCTCCCAAAGTGTTGGGATTACAGGCACGAGCCACGGCACCCCACCCAAGTTTTTTTTTTTTTTCTTACTGAGAAGTATAGTCCATAAATATGGTTTCCAGAACGAGGCACCCGCGAGTCTCAGGTGTGGAGGCAAACCACCGCAGAGGGTGAGTGTAGATAGACTAGGGATAGCTGTTGGTGGCCCCTGCTGGTCATTATAGGAAGTGCAACATCACTCAGTGCAAAGCCTTATCTGCTGAAAATTTGTAACACTCTTGAGTTTTATTTTTCTCTGCGCCTTGACTCCCAAAACTCTGGGCTGAACACCACCATAGAAAAATCTTGATTTTGGGGGAAGGAGAGATACTACCTGCACCCTTATGACCTCTGAGGCTGAGGCAGGGAGTAAGGCAGAGCTAATTACAAACCCCAGAGAAGGAGGACTCGTTCCCCTCTTGAGGTAGGGAGCAGCCCTTAACTGCTAGGGGATGCATTGCCGAACCGCAAACCTGCTTCCCTTCCCAGCTACTCCACTGCCAACTATTAGCACCTCTATTCCTTTGGGGAACAGCTTAGGACACACTGCACCTTTATTATGGCATTCAGCTGTGCTACCAAGAAGCGCTTTTTGTATCTATGTAACACAGCCCTTCCTGACTTCAACCCCAGACTGTGAACTCTAGGAGGTCATGGCCCGTATCTATCTCAGTATCACAGAAAGTGGTACCTTGCCTGGCACAGAAGAGGAGCATCCTATTCTGCATCAAGAAATATTTCTTCTCTTTCTGTAACTGCACAAGGCTGTTGTGAGAATGAAACAATTTGTCAATTGTAAGGTCCTGAACAGATGTGAGAGGCTGGCATTCTGCAAGGCCTTTATTAGAGAGATACTTGTTGACTGACGAATGCAGCAGGGCAGCCGCTAAGAATAATGAGTTGGGCTCCACCTCCCCAGGTGGGCCAGAATCTGAGATCCCAGCCTGTCCTGAGGATCCTAAATAGAATGGAAGGTTTGCTGTGGGTTACTGATTGAGAACTAATTAATATCTTGTAGAGATTCAAATTCTTCCTCTTCCCAAATACAAATAGCTGCGTGATTTCCAGCCCAGAGGTGGACAGGTGAGAGTGGAGGGTAGCCTTTATAATGGAAAGGGGAATTCTTCCTGAATTCAATTAGAAGGATTTTCTAGGCTGGGTGTAGTGGCTTATGCCTGCAATCCCAGCACTTTGGGAGGCTGAGGCGGGCAGATCACCTGAGGTCAGGAGTTCGAGACCAGCCTGACCAACATGGAGAAACCCTGTCTCTACTAAAAATACAAAATTAGCCAGGCGTGGTGGCGCATGCCTGTAATCCCAGCTACTCGGGAAATTGAGGCAGGAGAATCGCTTGAACCCGGGAGGCAGAGGTTGCGCGGTCAGCCGAGATCGTGCCATTGCACCCCAGCCTGGGCAACAAGAGTGGAACTCTGTCTCAAAAAAAAAAAAAAAACAAAAAACCCCAAAAAAACAAAAAAACAAAAACAAACAAACAAAAAAACCGTTTTCTAGCTTGCAGGTAGAGGAGAGAGCTGCAAGCAATGTGCTCCAGGAACCCTCTTTGTTTAGAGAACAAAGCCCGTAATTCCTGTCAAAGCTATCTGGGGTCCATAACTTTCTTCTCTCAGTAAAAGCGTGGGGCACCTAAACAATGTGGTTTTCAGAAGTTTGGCCGCCTCTGTGGCTTTTCCCTATATTCAAACTTATACCCTTGGAATTCAGGGGAGAGCTGAGTCTTGGGACCTAGGGACCAGTTCCCTGCTTTCGGGATAGATTCCCATATCTGAGATTTCTAAGCAAGCTTCCAGGATATAATCCATTTCTTTTCTTTTTGTTTCTTTTGAGACAGGATCTCACTCTGTTGCCCAGGCTGGAGTGCGGTGTCGCAATCTCGGCTCACTGCAGCCTCAGCTTCCCAAGTGGCTGGGACTACAGGCGCGCGCTGCCACGCCCAGCTAATTTTGTTTATCTTTTGCAGCGATGGGGTTTCACTATGTTGCTTAGGCTAGCCTCGAACTCCTAGGCTCAACCGATGCTCCCGCCTCGGATTCCCAAAGTGTTGGGATTACAGGAGTGAGCCACCGCGCCCGGCCAAAGATGCAGTTCATTTATGATCTTAGGATGACTCCCACATCTTGCTGAGGGTAACCGGACGAGGTGGAGGAACGCCGAGGTCGGATAAGTAGCGCAACTGACCCCAAATGCCAGGCGCACTGCACAGAGCCTCTCGTATTTGGAGGCCCAGTATCTTTTACTAGCAGATCTGGGGTGGAGCCGGAGGCTGGGCGAAGGCGGGCCAGTGCGTTTAACCCTTCATTTACTTCTTGGGGGATGGGACTCTGAGGAAGGCTAGGCTAGCCAGTTACTTCTTTATTCCATAGACAGGGAAATAGACCAGGCCTCCCTCACCCAGACCTAAAATAGGCTCTCGAATCCTTTCACGAAGACATTTCCTCTTTTTTGGAAATTTTCTGGAAAGTCTGGAATCCAGATACTCACCCTCTGAGTCCTTAAAAAGCTGTCCCTGATCCCGAGGCCTTCTGGGGCTGGTATCCTGCTTCCTGGGAGTCTCTCTAAAGTCTTCCCGTTCCTTTTCTCAATATGGAAGCAGGATAACGAGGAAAGGTGATGCACGCCTGGGACTAGAACGCGGGTCTAAGCCAAGAGGGGTGGGCGGAGTAATCAAGCCGGTCTCATTCGGCACTTTTACCATCGCCGTTTTAAGGGATCCTTGGGAGCCGAGGGACACCAGCGGGTACCGGTACCAGTCCTGCCTCCCTAACCCGTCCCAGTGGGACGGCGTCGTGGTCTGTGCGGTGTCTCCCAAACCACTACCTGGCTGTCCCCGTACCAGCTGCTGGGAAAGACTACTTCCTCCGAGTTGTGCCTGACTCCGCGTTCTTCTCCCCTCCCCTCTCCGCCGGGCCTCCGCCCCCTCGCGGAGAGGCCTTGCCGCTTTAAGAGCCGGGCTAGCGATTGACAAGCAATAAACCGTGAGCGCCCGGCTGCGCTGGAGCTGCCCGGAGCTAGGGGCTCCCCGGGGCGCAGGTAGGCGTCCCCCGGCCCCCTGGCCAGCACCCACCCCAAGACCTCCGCCTCCTTTTCGTCCTGGCACGGCACTTAGGACCCTATTCACTGGGTTTAAACTCCACAGGCCCCTTTCACCCAGGCCCGTTCACTCCCTCTCCACCCGCCACCGCCCCTGGGCCCTCTTTCTGGGGTGCTAGTTGGGAGAACCAAGGCCCGCTGCCCATTGACACTGGTCCGCGCCCCTGCAGTAGGGGCTCCAAAGTGGCTTCAGGCACCAAGGTGGTGAGCTGTGAGGGGCCCAGGTATCCGCGCGGCCTCCCCGGGGTCTGTGCGGGCTGGGGGGACTTGGAAGCCCGGCATTACGTAAGAACCTTCCGGGGGTTGGGGAGCGAAACAGAGGTTGCGCTTTGTCCCAGTGGCCCCCGGTCCCCCTAGGCGGCCAACACCACAATCTTCACTGGGAGGGGGTCCCCAGAAGGGGCGCGCTGCTTCTCCCGCTTCCCAGGCTGTATGTAGCGGGTCGGGTCGGGAGCCAGGGTTAGGGTCTGGAGACTTGGGAGAGGACCGGTGCCAGAAGCGAAGAGCCAGGTTAGAAAGTTAGGTCAATTAAGTGGGGGGGGGGGGGGATAAGGACGGGGTGGGGGTTGGTGGCTGGGGCAGTCATTTAGTGACCTCATCCCTGGTCTCCGGCGGGCGCGCAAGCAGAGAACCTTCTTTGATGGCTGACAACACGCCCCCCTCCCCCAGGTCCTAGCGCCCAGTGTGTTAGGGCTGGGTTCGCTGGGGCAGGGGTGATCCGATTGTCCAAGCATGCACGTCCGCCTGGCCTTTCGACCCCATCCTCTGACCCTCAGTTCTGTCCAGCCCTCCCCGCGCCCTCTCGCTCTCCAAAGCGCCTTTGTCAGACCTTTCTTCTCCGCACCTCTTTGTATGTGTACGGATGGAGGGATGGGTGGGAGGTTGGAAGAAACCTCTCCCTTTTACTGCTGGTCCGCTCTCCTACGGACACTTTGGGTGATGGGGATATCTCAGAGGTAGAGCTGAGAGGGCATCTGGGCCCAGGCTTTTGGAAGCCGAGGTGCAGGTTCCCAGATGCCTGGGTGCAGGACCTTGGCACGGAGCCAGGCTAGCTTGCCTGGCACTGCCGTTCTCTTGTGGGCACAGCCAGGCTCCGCCCTCTCAGAGGCTTGGACAGGCGTGGGGGAGCAAAGCCAGCCGATGCTGTGGGAACCGACTCCCCGGGAGAAAACCCAGGCAGGCTGGGCAAGACTTCTGAGCGCAGGGATTTCATACAGGATTCTCCCTGCCTTTTCCCACCTTCCACGCTCTAGGGAAGGAGGACTTCTGGAGTCAAGAGTCTCTGACCTTATGAGGGAGAGCAGCAGCAGCCAGGAGAAGGCTCCAGGTCATCAAGGCCTGGGGCGGTGAAGGAAGGGATCCCTCCTTCCTGCTCTCTAGAAGTAGAGATTGGCACAGTGGATCCTGGGCGTTTCTTGCAGCCTGGGTGTAGCCTGAATAGGGGTGCCTTTCCCCTCACTGAAAGCACCTTTCTTCCATGTCCTCAGGGGCAGAGCCGGGAGGCAAGGGAACCATCCCCTCACTTTTGTAATTTCTGTCACCTGAGCTCAGGTGACCAGCTCAGGCCTGAGAGGGGAATGGGAGCAGAGAGGGTTTTATTGAAATCAGGTACGAGTCCTCTGGGAAGAATCCTCTTTGGGGGCAGGTGGAGTTGCTGTGGTTCCCTCATCCCCAGGACTCAGCAGGCATTCAGTCCTAAAGTGGGCACTGCCAGATGCTTCCCCCTACTCCCCACCCCTGCTGTGAGCCACTGCCTCCTGTTGTCATGGCAACTAGGAATTAGGGTTTTATCCAGCAGCAGATGCCCAGGAAGGCAAAGGGAAGAAGGGTGGGGGGTCACCCCCTGCCCTCTCCTGGGAGAACGAGGGAGCCCATCCTAGCCTGGGGAGGCCCTGGAATGGAAACTGGGGCTGTAGACTCCATGCCTGGTTCTACCCAGAGTACTTGGTCTCCTTGTGCCAGCTCTGAGCTAAGAAAGGGAGAGAGGAGAGATAGCCAGCCAGAGGGGCCATGGAGAGGTACATGTAACTTCTGTCAGCGCCCCAGATAAATGTCTGTGAAACATCGACGCTTTGGTAGGCCTAGGTTCCAGAAGCAAAGAAAATCAATGTGGTTCTGGCCCTCAGGGAACCTACAGTCTGGGAGTACTCGTGTTTTCTACTTTGACTCAAATTCTGGACTCTTCCATTATTTTTTTAAATGACTTTTTTTTTTTTTTTTTTGAGACGGAGTCTTGCTCTGCCGCCCAGGCTGGAGGGCAGTGGCCAAATCTCAGTTCACTGCAAGCTGCGCCTCCCGGATTTACACCATTCTCCTGCCTCAGCCTCCGGAGTAGCTGGGACTACAGGCGCCCGCCACCTCGCCCGGCTAGTTTTTTGTGTTTTGTTTAGTAGAGACGGGGTTTCACTGTGTTAGCCAGGATGGTCTCGATCTCCTGACCTCGTGATCCGCCCGCCTCGGCCTCCCAAAGTGCTGAGATTACAGGCTTGAGCCACCGTGCCCGGCCAATGACTTTTTTTTAAAGACAGGTTCTTGCTCTGTTGCCCAGGCTGGAATACAGTGGTGCAACCATGGTTCACCACAGCCTCGACCTCCTGGGCTCAAGAGATCCCCCGCCTCAGTCCCACAAGTAGCTGGGATCATAGGCACACACTGCCACACCTGGATAATTTTTAAATTTTTTGTAGAGATGGGGGTCTTGCCATGTTGCCCAGGTGGGTCTCAAACTCCTGGGCTCAGGTAATTCTCCTGCCTCAGCCTCCTAAAGTGCTGGGATTATAGGCATGAGCCACCTTGCTCAGCAAAATTATGTTCTTACCCTCTAAAAATTCTACTTGTTCCTTCTTCAAACAAACAAAAAAGACAGTAGGAAGAAACACTTTATTTATATACTTATTTTTGAGTCATAAAACCTGGATTTTCATTCTACTTCTCCTTATTAGCTTTGTGATCTTGGGCAAATCAGTTAATCTCCTTTATCCTCCCTGGTCTCCTCCTCCTCAGAGAAATAGGTATGTAATACCTACTCTTCCTGCTTCCCAGGACTGTTGGAATCATTGTTGTTCTCCAACCCCCACTTTCTGGGCAGCACCTTCTCCCCTACCTTGCTGACTGGTCCTGAAGGGGAGGCTCTTCCTGTTCCCTTCCCCATTGCTTTGCCCTTGTATCCGCTCATCCTCCTCTCTCCCCTCTCCAGGAGAGACGTTTCAGAGTCCTTGCCTCCTTCACCATGCCGGTTGCCACCACCAACTCTGAGTCTGGTAAGAAGGGGATGAGGATGTTAGCTTATTTCAGTGGTTCAGAGGGTGCCAGGCGAGGACTTAGGGGTGGGCACTTGCACAGGTCCAGATGAGAACCAACTGGCTCCACTGCTCTTCCATCCTACCACTTAGCCATTCCTTCTGGCAGCTGCTGTGGCCATCTCCTCTGTGTGGGTTCCTGTGCTGGAACGGAGAAGAGAAGGAATAAGACCCATACCTGCTCCCCTGCTCCAGTGTAGGGCTGGAGCACAACTCACTTCTGTGGAGGGCAGGGGATGCATGCTCCAGAGGTGACCCGTACTATTGCTGGAGGGCAGTGGCATGGGACCAGGGCTTCAGGAGGTGGCCTGGGAGCTGGCCCTTGGAGAATGGCTTAGGGATGGAGGGATTACAGCAGTACAGCCTGGGGCTGAGAAGTCCATAATCACTGCCCACTAGGCCAGCATGTGCCACAGGTGGAGAGGTGGTACTAGGGGCCAGGAAGCTCTGAGTGAAGGAACGCGAATACCAGGTCAGGATACCTGGGCGTGGCTCTGTAGGAGGCATTAGGACAAGGGAATGGGCCACTCAGATAAACTAGCAAAGCCTCAGTAGCAAACTGCTTAACCTCTTGGAGCTCACATTTCCTCTTCTGTAAAGAGGCTGCTGTGAGACGCAAAGGCTGTAATAGGAGAGCCCATTACTTTTAGGAATAGTCATACTTATTATACTGCTGTTGCTGCCACTGCCACCAAGTTGTTGTTTTTAAGGCAAGGTCTGGCTCTTTAGCTTAGGCTGGAGTGCAGTGGTACAAGCTTGGCTCACTGCAACCTTTACCTGCCAGCCTCAAGCCATTCTTCCACCTCAGCCTCCCGAGTAGCTGGGACTATAGGTGTGCACCACCATGCCAAGCTAATTTTTGTATTTTTTGTAAAGACAAAATGTTGCCCAGGCTGGTCTCAAACTCCTGAGCTCAAGTGCTCCATCTGCCTCAACCTCCCAAAGTACTGGGAATTCAGGTGTGAGCCACTGTGCCTGGCCTGAGTTGTTATTTTGGCATTAACCCTGTGTCCTTGAAACAGTCACCTCCCTTTGAAGACCTGAGAATTCTCTTTTTTTTTTTTTTTTGAGGCGGAGTCTCGCTCTGTCTCCCGGACTGGAGTGCAGTGGCCGGATCTCAGCTCACTGCAAGCTCCGCCTCCCGGGTTTACGCCATTCTCCTGCCTCAGCCTCCCGAGTAGCTGGGACTACAGGCGCCCGCCACCTCGCCCAGCTAGTTTTTGTATTTTTAGTAGAGACGGGGTTTCACCGTGTTAGCCAGGATGGTCTCGATCTCCTGACCTTGTGATCCGCCCGTCTCGGCCTCCCAAAGTGCTGGGATTACAGGCGTGAGCCACCGCGCCCGGCCTGAGAATTCTCTAAGATGAGATGATGGGACAAGATCAGTGTTCTTAACGTGTTTTTTTTTTTTTTTTTTTGAGACGGAGTCTTGCTCTGTTGCTCAGGCTGGAGGGCAGTGGTGGGATCTTGGCTCACTGCAACCTTCGCATCCCAGGTTCAAGTGATTCTCCTCCCTCAGCCTCCCAAGTAGCTGGGATTACAGGCACCCGTCATAATGCCCAGCTAATTTTTCAATTTCTGTAGAGATGGGGTTTCACCATGTTGGCTAGGCTGTCTCGAACCCCTGACCTCAGGTGATCCACCCGCCTTGGCCTCCCAAAGTGCTGGGATTACAGGCGTGAGCCACCGCACCTGGCCTGTTCTTAACTTTTATTGGTCCTGAGTCACTTAGAATCTGGTGACAGCAGTGAGCCCTCATCATAGACATATGCATCCATGCACAAAAGGTACATGCCACTCTAGGAGCTCATGGATTCCTGTAGTGCACGCAGGACCCCAGAAGGTTGAGTTCCCTGTGATAGAGGCTCTCTGAGTCCCAGGCAGCTGGGAATTGCTATGGTTCTGCTCTTGAGTTGTCTGAACTTCCCCCTGCCTGGATGCCTCCCTCCCATGCAGCTCCTTCCCTTGCTCTAGGCCTCGCTACTGCCTCTGCTAGAGGTTCCAGGGCTACCACTTTGGGTAGAATGATTCCTCTGTCCCTCCTCTCCAAGAACATGAAGGGAGTGAGCCAGGGTCTAAACTGTGGCACACTTGTCCAGGAAAGGCCTCTTCTCCTTGCAGTGGAGGGATGGCACCAATATCTCCAGCTTCTGCAGCATTGGAGGGCTCAGTTTCCCATCTCCGGTCTAGCCTGCTGGGCTCCCTGGGGTCTCCCCGCCTCTTTCAGCCTGCCTAGGCCCCACTGTAAGCTGCTTAGGGGTTAATTAAACCCACGCCTGAGCCCATGCTTAATGGCCTGTCCATCCGGGGCTGCCCATCAATGGTGCCTGGGGTTTCATCAATGGTGCCTGACTGGGGTGTAGGAGGAGGAGCAAGCCCAGCAATTTGGCTTCCTTATTGCAGACCACTTGATGGGGGCGTGGTGGGGAGGATGGGGGACAGGGAGTGGAGCCTTGGGGTGTGGCAGTGGGTTTTGCTTCCTCAAAGGACTCTTGGGGCTCCTGCTCCCCTTCATGTTGTTCAAGGGGCTGCTTCTGGCTTCTCATATTCAAAGGAAGAAGTACAAAGTGTTTCTCTTCCTTCAGGCAGCCTCTGTCCTATCCCGAGCTACATTAGCTCCCAGCTTCAAAAATCTAATGCTGGGTTCTGCCCCTTATTATCTGGTGGTCATTATACTTCCCACAGGACAGAGAGACAGCTGTGTCCCTGCCTCTGAGTTCAGGCTCCCCTTCCCTCCTCCTTCCCTGGGAGATCCCTGTCTTGGACTCTGTGAAGGGCAAAGCTAACAAGGTCCTTTTTCCGCCCTTCCCCATGGGTCAGTATGGTTGTTGGAAGGGAGGCAAAAGGTATAGGTGTATTCCTCTTGCAGAGAGACCCCATGTCTACTTTGGGTAAAGTCAGGGGCCCTTTTCCTGAGATTTGGGAGATAAATGGGCAATGGAACTGGGCTGAGAGCTTAGAGATCCTGAACCTGGCATCTCCTGATCTGCAGCCTTGCTCCCTCTTCCCCTGTCACCAGATTCCCTTCCTTCTTTGGATCAAGACTGGGATATGTGGCTGCTTTCAGGTGGAGCTGTCCCTTTAAATCTCTTCTCCATCCCTGGGTTACTGTCCTGGTGTGTAATTCTGCTGCCATGGAAACCCCAGGGGTGCAATGTGACCTGGTGCCACTCCTTGGGGAATGGCTGAGTGGAGGCTGCAGTACCCTGGTGGTGGCCTCTTGGGCACAAGATCTCAGAGGAATGGGGTCACCCAGGTGGAGCTGAATCCCTCCCTTCTGCCCACACTTTTCGCTGTGTGCAAATGTGCCCTCACTTTTCCTTTCTAGGGAACTGAGTTCCAAGATGCCTGGCTTGCTTCCTGGGCATCACCCCCTTCATCAAGGGGAAGAACTCATGGGAGATGGGGGAGGGGAAGAAGCTGCTGTGAGGTGAGGGGTAAGCAGGGCTGGGGCACCGTCCCTACCCACAGCGATGTCACCCCCCGCCCCCTGTATCCTGCCTCCCAGTGGCTGGCTGCGGGCTGGTGGGGGGAGGCGTTTGGGGCTTGAGATATTTGCCCCATGCCCGAGTGAGGCTGCCTCCCAGTGGAGGGCTGAGTCGTTCTTGGGGACTTCCTTCGATTGAGGGACCATTGTAAAGGAAACAGGGCCTGGGGAGGGGACTGAGAGCAGAGGTCAGAGGGCGTAGGCAGGAGGTGGTATGGGTGTATCAGAGGAGGGACTTCTAGAAAAGAGGGTGCAGGGACAAGATGGGTCAAGACTTTTCTCCCTCGGGTCTCCTCAAGCTGGCTGTGAGGGGAGGGTCTCGGGGTACCGCGCCAGTCTTGAAGGGGCAGCATGCCTACCCCCTCCCCAAAACCTCCTGTTAGACGCCTCCTCCCCATCCCCACCGATACTGACATGCTGGGGAGCGGGCCATCTGTGGGACTAGGGCTTCCTCCCACCACCTTTCTCCCACCCGGGTTACCGCCGGCTCTGCACCGCGCAGCGCCAGTCGGCGGGGGGGGGGGCTTTAGCCATTCAGCAAGGCGATCACAGCGTGCTATTGGCTGGTTCCTCAGAGGGTGCTCCCCCGACTCCCGCCTTCTCTAGCCCCGCCAGGCTCTGGCTCGGAAGGCGGCAGACGGTGGTGTGCAGGACACTCCGGGAGTCCCCGGGGCTGGGGGCCGCCATGGCAGGCAGCCCAGGCAGTGGGGTCTCCTTGGAGGGTATATCCCTGGGGTCTTCTGAGGAAGCGGAGCTCCAGAGGGAAGGTAGGGAAGGGTGGGCCAGATGGGGGCGGGGCAGCTGGCCCCTTAGCCTACCTTCCTCCAGCAGAGTCGGGGCATCTGGGGAGGGTGGCCTGGGAGAGGTCATCTGAGGGCACCTTCAGGAGAGCTGTCCTGGGCAGAGGGTACCAACTCCCTTGGCTCAGTCCTCCCCTGGGTAACTGATGGAGGGAATCTGGCATACCCTGGCAGGGAGGGAAGGGTCCCTGCCCTGGCCTCTTTCAGAGCCCACTGGGGACTTCGCAGGTAGGTCTCTGACCAATGCCAAGCCCCGGCCTGGGCAAGAGGGGTCTGAAGGGCAAGCTTGGACTTTTTTTCTGTAGAAGGCAGGGAGCAGGAGGAGGAAGGACATGGGAGTCCAGGAGTCCCTGAACCATCTCTGACAGCTCCAGTTCTAGTGCCCCCTCCTCTCCACTCCTGTTCCTTCCTGGAGGAGGGGAGCACTGACAAGAGCATTGAGAGGCGCCAGGGGTGCATCCTCCCCCGTCCTCCACGGCTTGGGTTCTGTTATGCAGATGTAGGCATAGGTGGCATGGTGGCAGAGTAATGATACCCCTTGCCCATCTCTGCCCCCAGCTGGGCACATTCTGCTTCTCACTTCCTTTTCACGGAACTTGCCACAGCCTGGAACTCCCATCTCTGCCAGTGAGTGAAGGCAACCCCCACCTCAGATCTCGGGGGCGTTGTTGCGGCCCAGCTGCAGGTGTTATCATGTCCTCTGTTATGTCCCATTCCGGGCTGAGAGTTTGCTTATCCCTGTGATGACTTGGTGTGACCTTGGCCTTTGGGTGCCCACAGTCATTCCAGGCCTCAGCTTTGACTTCCTATCATCCATGTTAATTTCTCAGTTATAGATCATTGCCACTCAGAGCTGAAGGGTCTGTAGTCATCATCTAGCCCAACTCATCCATTTTACAAGCAGGAAAGACTGAGGCCAGTGAGGGACAGTGACTTGTACAATGTCACACTGAATTAGTGGTGCTTAGACTAGAGGCTCTGCAGGCCCTGGCTCCTGTGTGGCTGCCTGCTTGACTCTGGGCCTGTACTCAGGGACTTGCTCCAAGTACTGTCTGTCTCATCCTTAAGCCTGCCAGGTGCAGGTGGCTGAGTCCTGGGCTTCAGCCCATCTAGAGATTGAGTGAGGAACTTGTGATTTTCTTTCCTTTTTCTTTCTTTCTTTTTTTTAAGACAGTCTTATTTTTTAATTTTTATTTTATTTATTTGTTTGTTTGTTTTTCAAGACAGAGTCTCACTCTGTCACCCAGGCTGGAGTGCAATGGTGCAATCTTGGCTCACTGCAAGCTCCGCCTCCCAGGTTCACGCCATTCTCCTGCCTCAGCCTCCCGAGTAGCTGGGACTACAGGCGCCCGCCACCATGCCCGGCTAATTTTTTTGTATTTTTAGTAGAGACGGGGTTTTACTGTGTTGGTCTGGATGGTCTCGATCTCCTGACCTCGTGATCCACCCACCTCGTTGTCCCAAAGTGCTGGGATTACAGGCATGAGCCACTGCTCCCAGCCAGAGACAGTCTTGCTCTGCCACCCAGGTTGGAGTGCAGTGGCGTGATCTCAGCTCACTGCAATCTCTGCCTCAGCCTCCTGAGTAGCTAGAATTACAGACCTACACCACTATGCCTGGCTAATTTTGGTATTTTTAATAGAGATGGGGTTTTGCCTTGTTGCCCAGGCTGGTCTCGAACTCCTGACCTCAAGTGATCCACCCAACAGCTTGTGGTTTTCTGGTGCAGGGCAGGACCTGGAACCTGACACCTGCTTCCCTTTCTCCCTTCCCCCCACCTCAGAGTCTCTTCTAGCTGCCTGGAGCCTCCCACCTGCTCAGGCTGGCGTTACGTAGGGTGGAGAGAACAGGCCAAGGAAACTGTCCCCTTCCTCAAGGACCTCTGTCCCAGGCATTCAAGGGCCTGGGGTGCCTGTGCTGGGCAGGGAGGGGAATGTTGTCAGGGAGGGGCTGTCTTCTGTGGGACATGGGGGTGGTGGAGTGGCAGGTATTGTGGTGTGTTTTAGTCTTCTGTACCCAGCTGGTACCTGTGTATCTCACTGCCCATACCTTCCCCCAGCCATGCAGCAAGTCCTAGACAACTTGGGATCCCTCCCGAATGCCACGGGGGCTGCAGAGCTGGACCTGATCTTCCTTCGAGGCATTATGGAAAGTCCCATGGTAAGATCCCTGGCCAAGGTACAGTGCTCCAGGGAGGTGGGCACAAGGGCACTGTGCCTGGGGAGGCACAGTAGGGGATGGGGTATTAGCTACAGAGGGCCCTGGGAATGGGGCATGTGGCACAAGAGGCCCCCCTGAAGGGGATTGTAGAAGAAAATCATGCCCAGGTGATGACCTGAGTGGCTGCAGGTAGAGGGGGGTGCCCCGGCACCTGTCTGGTGAGTGCGTGGGTGGATGTTTGGTGACCGCCAGCTTGTGGAGTGTGTGATTGGTGTGGGCCAGCATGCACATGTTGGAGAATCTCTAGAATTCATCTTGCCTGTCCTTCTGCTTTTGGGCATTTTGTGTGCATGTCTTTCTAAGGTCACCTGCTATGTATCAGGTAGGGGAGAGGTTCACTAAAAGAGAAAATAATAGGACAATTTGGTAATGACAGTGATAGAGGTGGATACACTAGGCATTTTGGGAGCGTAAAGTACAGGTGCCTAACCCAGCCTGGGGTGGGCAAGGCGGCCTTCCTGGAGGAAGGACCACTTGAGCTGAGTGGAAGAATGAGGAAGAGGAGGAGGGCATTCTGGGCCACAGAAGAGCTTGAGCAGAAGCACAGAGGTAAGAAAAAGTCAGGAGTGGCTGGGCGTGGTGGCTCAAGCCTGTAACCCCAGCACTTTGGGAGGCCGAGACGGGCAGATCACGAGGTCAGGAGATCGAGACCATCCTGGCTAACATGGTGAAACCCCATTTCTACTAAAAAATACAAAAAACTAGCCGGGCGAAGTGGTGGGCGCCTGTAGTCCCAGCTACTCGGGAGGCTGAGGCAGGAGAATGGCATGAACCCGGGAGGCGGAGCTTGCAGTGAGCCCAGATCAGGCCACTGCACTCCAGCCTGGGCGACAGAGCGAGACTCCGTCTCAAAAAAAAAAAAAAAAGAAAAAAGAAAAAGTCAGGAGTGTGCAGGGGATTGGAAGTGCTGGTGTGAGGCTGAGCCTCAAATGTGAGACAATGCGAGCTGTGCAAAGATTGGGGGCTGTGTGTGAGTGCTTGGGTGTCCTTCTGTGAGTGTCATGAGTATCAGGGAGGCTTTACGTGTTTTTGAGAAAGAATTTTGCTCTTGTTGTGCAGACTGGAGTACAATGCCATGATCTTGACTCACTGCAACCTCCACCTCCTGAGTTCAAGTGATTTTTCTGCCTCAGCCTCCCGAGTAGCTGGGATTACAGGCATGTGCCACCATGCCCAGCTAATTTTGTAGTTTTAGTAGAGATGGGGTTTCTCCATGTTACTCAGGCTGGTCTTGAATTCCTGACCTCAGGTGATCTGCCTGCCTCGGCCTCCCAAAGTGCTGGGATTACAGGCGTGAGCCACCGCACTTGGCAGGATTTATGGTATTTAAGCAGGGATGTGATGGCCAAATGTGGGTGTTTTAGGCAGCCACATGGAGAACTGTTGGGGAGTTATATCTGGAGTTGGAGAGGCCAGTGAGTGGCTCTTTAGTGGGTTGAGTATAAGATGCTGAGAGCCTGAACTGGAGTTGTGGTCCCAGACCTTAGGGTAAACTGGTGGAACTTGGTGTTTGGCAGTGAGGGCTAGGGGACAGCAAGGCACCTGGGATCCTGCCCCGGGGAGTGTGGAAGGATGCCCCCTCTCCTGAGGAGGGGAGGTGGGGATGGTGCCCATGGCTGCTGGGATTAGGATACAAAAAACTAGCCGGGCGAGGTGGCGGCGCCTGTAGTCCCAGCTACCCGGGAGGCTGAGGCAGGAGAATGGTGTAAACCTGGGAGGCGGAGCTTGCAGGGAGCTGAAATCCAGCCACTGCACTCCAGCCTGGGTGACAGAGCGAGACTCTGTCTCAAAAATAAATAAATAAATAAATACATACATACATACATACAAGGAATTGTACACATTTCAAACATAGAGATGTTCCATGAAGGCAGGAATGTTTGTCTTTTTGATTCACCGCTATATCCCCAGAGCCTACAAAATGCCTGACACATAGTAGGTGCTCACTGAGTATTTGTTGAATGAATAAATACAAAAGAGTATAAAAAATAACATAATAAACTCCTGAGTACCCATCTCCAAAATGTTAATAATGTTTATTTTGACTCTTGGCATTTCTTAAGAAATAAAAAGTATGAGGCACATGGCATGGTGTGGCTTACAGCTTTAGTCCCAGCACTTTGGAAGTCCGTGGTGGGTGGATCACTTGAGCTCAGGAATTCAAGCCCAGCCTGATTAACATGGTGAAACCTTGTCTCTATAAAAAAAAATAAAATTAGCCAAGCATGGTAGCATTCACCTGTAGTCCCAACTACTCAAGAGGCTGAGCGGGGAGAATTGCTTGAGCTGGGTAGGTCAAGGCTGCAGTGAGCCATGATCACGCCACTGCACTCCAGCCTGGGTGAGAGAGTGAGACACTGTCTCAAAAAAAAAAAAAAAAAAGAAATAAAAAGTTTGACACAGTTAATGCCTCTCCCCTTCTTCATTTTCACTGCATTCCCTTCCCACAGGTAACCACTGGCTAGAGATTGATGTCATTTCACTGAATGTTGGCTTATCTTGCCTGCATATGTGTTTAGCTGTAAACAATATACCTTGGTGTGAATTTTTTTTTTTTTTTTTTTAAGACAGGGTCTTATACCATCTCCCAGGTTGGAGTACAGTGGACCCCTGTTCTACAGTGAAACAATTATAGCTGACTGCAGCCTGGAACTCCTGGGCTCAAATGATCCTCCTGCCTTAGCCTCCTGAGTAACTGGGACTACAAATATGTACCACCATGCCTGGCTAATTTTAAAATTTTTTTGTAGAGGCAGGATCTTGCTGTGTTGTCCAGGCTAGTCTCAAACTCCTGGCCTCAAGTGATCCTCCCAGCCTCTGAAAGCACTGGGATTATAGGCATGAGCCACCATGCCTGGTTCTACCTTTGTTAGGTGTGCTTTTTTTTTTTTTTTTTTTCTGGAGTCTCACTCTGTTGCCCAGGCTAGAGTGCAGTGGTGCAATCTTGGCTCACTGCAACCTCCGCCTCCCAGGTTCAAGCGATTTTTCTGCCTCAGCCTCCCAAGTAGCTGGGACTACAGGCATGCGCCACCATGCCTGGCTAATTTTTTTTTTTTTTTGAGACAGAGTCTCACTCTGTCACCAGGCTGGAGTACAGTGGCACGATCACAGCTCACTGCAACCTCTACCTCCTGGGTTCAAGTGATTCTCCTGCCTCAGCCTCCCGAGTAGCTAGGACTACAGGCACGTGCTACCACACCCAGCTAATTTTTGTATTTTTAGTAGAGATGGGGTTTCACCATGTTGGCCAGGATGGTCTTGATATCTTGACCTCGTGATCCGCCTGCCACGGCCTCCCAAAGTGCTGGGATTTTAGGCGTGAGCCACCGTACCCGGCCATTTTTGTATTTTTTTTTAGTAGAGACAGGGTTTCACCATATTGGCCAGGCTGGTCACGAACTCCTGACCTCATAATTCTCCTGCCTCAGTCTCCCAAAGTGCTGGGATTACAGGTGTGAGCCACCATGCCCGGCCATTATGTGTGCTTTAAAAATTTATATAAATGAAATGATAGTGTAAGGTGCTTCTGTTTTTGAGATTTCTATTTCATACAAGTAGTACAGCTGTCGACCTAAGTATAGATAGAGATAGGGAGATTCATTTGAATTGTTGTGTGGTCTTCTTATACAGCAGTTCCCAAACTTTTTGGCACCAGGCACCAGTTTTGTGGAAGACAATTTTTCCACAGATCAGGGTGAGGGGGGTGGTTTCGGGATGCAGCTGTTCCACTCAGATCATCAGGCATTCGTTAGACTCTCATAAGGAGCACACAACCTAGATCCCTGGCACGTGCAGTTCACAGTAGGGTTGGCGCCCCATGAGACTCTAATGCCACCACTGATCTGACAGGAGGTGGAGCTCAGGCAGTAATGCTTGCTCACCTCCTGATGTTCGCCTAGTTCCTAACAGGCCACGGACCAGTACTGGTCCATGGCCTGGAGGTTGGGGACCCCTGTTCTAATATATGAATAGAGCTGTTTGTTTATTGGTTCCCCCCAAGAGATGTGTATGTCACTGCTGATTTTCCTCTCTGAAAAACAGTGCTGCAGTGAACATCCTTATATCCATCTGCTTCTGCACGCATGTGAGGGTGTCTCTAGAATGGACACTTGGCAATGAAATTGATGAATATGTGCAGTTTTGAACTTCAACATCTGTAACTTTCCAAAGTGGATTTCAGAGTTGGGTTTATGAGACCACATCACCTCTGGGTACTTTAGCTATTGTCTCCACAGTGAGACAGTGAGACTTTGCTTTGGGATGGCAGAGTCTCAGAGTGAGACAGCCCTCTCGACAATACCCTTCAAAGCAGGATCCCCCTTGATAGCATTACGCTCTGGTCCAGTCCACTTGACAGTCTGCTCGACAGCTCTCTAATGATGAGTTTGCTGGCTGGCTATGTCATTCACTCATCCATCCATCCATCCGTCCATCCATCCATCCATCCCTTCATCCAACGAATACCTATTTTGCACTTGCCATATACCAGGCACAGTGCTGGGGTTATGGCAGTGAACTGCCAGATAGTTTGTTTTCCTGATGAAGCCCAAGTCTGTCTTCCTTTCACTGGACCCCACAATGCCCCAGTCCTGGGACCTCACAGTAAAGCCTAACTGAGAATGAACCATTGTGCTATGTCACATTGAAAGTAAACTCCCTTCTCTAGAAACATTTCTGGGGAGAAGTTGGTCAGGATTTTTTCCAAGAAATTTCTGGTATGGTTCCGGATTCATAAAGCACAATAGAAGAGATTATGGACATTTCTTCCCCTCTGAGACCCCCAAAATGAGGCTAATGGGCTAAGGCAATCCAGTGACTTCTCTCTCCCTGTGGTTGTGAAACAAACAGGAAGTGAATCTCCGTAAAGGAGCCTACCTGAGCTCGTTGAAAAAAAAAAGCCATACATTTCTTCTGTCCTTGTATAGGTGATCCTTTACAATGTAAATTTGCCATTCCTCTCATCAAAGACAGTGTCTCTCAGAGCTCCCTGCATTGGACAATGGGACCTACTTCCTCCTTCTCACCAATTTTAATGATTTTGTGCACACAGACAAATGTCTAACCTAATAGACAAAGCACTGTGATCAAATATCCAACTGCAAAAACTTGGTGAAGTGGCCCAGAAATCCAGAGGAATGAAATCTGATTGGAGCCACATGTGGTAGCTGTTGGCCTCCCTCCCTTACTCCGTGGAGCTGGGCTTGACTCTCTCTGGGGATGTGGCAGGCAGTGTGGGAGGGTCCGGGCTGGGTATATCTGGGACCAGGGAGAGGCAGGGCCTGAGGGTACAAATCCAGAGGGTTAAAGGCCCTAAGGGAAGTCAAGTCTGGCAGAGAGATCAGAAGTCTAGGCAGTTGACTGCACACAGCAGGTGGCGGCCCTGGCAGGTGGCTGGCATCTGGGAGAGCTGACATGGATCCGGTAGCACGTGTTCCAGCTGCAGACAAGGTCAAGGTGAAGAATCCAAGGCAGGGAACATTCAGAAATTCAGAAAAATTGTTACTAATGGGGACATCTGCTAGCTAAGAGGCATGTGAAGGCTGATGTAAGCTAATTCATGTGAGATGAAGAAGAAAGAACACAGGGCTTGGAGTCAGAAGATTCCACTGACCGGCTTTGTGAGTTTTGTATATCTGTCAACCTCTCTGAACTTGTTATTTCTTATGGAGGAATTTTTTAAAAATTAATTATTTATGCTTTTTTATTTTAAAAGAAAGATGAGGTCTCACTCTGTTGCCCAGGCTGGTGTTGAACTCCTGAGCTCAAGTGATCCTCCCACCTTGGCTTCCCAAAGTGCTAGGATTACAGGCATGAGCCACCATGCCCAGCTTAGTTATTTCTTTTGAGAAGTGGGGAGAATAAGGTTATGGAAGTGGAAGTACTTTTTTTTTTTTTTTTGAGACGGAGTCTTGCTCTGTTGCCCAGGCTGGAGTGTAATGGCATAATCTCGGCTCACTGCAACCTCTGCCTCCCAGGTTCAAGCGATTCTCCTGCCTCAGCCTCCCGAGTAACTGGGATTACAGGCCCACCATCCCCGGCTAATTTGTGTATTTTTAGTAGAGACGGGATTTCACCATGTTGGCCAGGCTGGCCTCAAACTCCTGACCTCAGATGATCTGCCTGCCTTGGCCTCCCAAAGTGCAGGGATTACAGGCATGAGCCACCATGCCCGGCCAGAAGTGCTTTTTGAGTCAGAAAGAGTTGTTATAATCTTAGCTTTAGACTGGAGTTCACAGGGAGGCCTCTTTTTCTGTGGGGAGGCTAGGGTGGAAGAGCTGGGAAAGCAAGACATGGCCCTAGAAGAATAGAGGTCTAGAGAGGTCACTAAGATAGGGGCTCTGACAAGGGGACATGACAAGCAGAGGATGTAGTGGTGAGGCCAGTGTTTCAGTTTGCTTTTGCTGTGTAACAAACCATCCTGCTGTGTAGTGGCTTAAAACAACTGTGATTTAATTCCCCTGATTTTGTGGGTTGGTTGGGTGGTTCTCCTGGTCTGGGCTTGCTTAGCTGGGGCTGGGTGGTCCAGGATGGCCTCACTCACAAATCTGGTGTCTTAGCTGGTAAAACTGCAATGTCTGGGATGGCCAGGCCCCTTTCCATCTGGTCTCTCATCCTCAGCCACCTTCACATGGTGTCTCACAAGCAAGGAATGACAAGCCCTTAGTCACAAGCACTTTCTAAGCCTCTGCTCACATTTGATAATGGTTCATTGGCTAAAGCAAGTCACATCTGTCAAACTCACATTAAAGAGTTCCTTTACTTTCTGACACACTACTCTGTGGGACATCTTTCAGCTTTTTATTTCACTATTTAATTATGAACCAGGGCTTCAAATAGGAATTCCCTGTCTTTTACCATGATCAGGGGGATTGGAGTAGAGGGCAAAGGGAAAACTTTTCATTGAAATGACTGTGTAGTGTTGCATCTGCAGCCTGCTACGGCTCTGGATTGGGAGCAAACAGAGCAGAATGCAGGCTGGCTCCACATGAGCTAGCTGTGTCTCCCACCCAAGCTTCTGGTCTATCATGAGCTTGAGCCCCTGCTTTGCTGAGGATGATTTTCAGAGCAGAATGAAATGAATGGCTACCACAGAAATTCAAATCACTCTTCTAGTTCTGGGCGATGTGTCACCTAACATGAAAAAGAAGAATAAGTCTTAGCAAAATAATAGTGAGTAAAAAAGTAGTAAGGGAAATATTTGTTCACTTGATAATATTAAGTGAAAAAAAATCAGGCCCCAGGGATGGATAAAATCATGATTCCCCCCTTTTTTTATGTCATAGAATATGCATTTGGACAGACACTATTCCCTTTTTATTAACTATATTCATTTCAGAAGTATGTAGAATACATACAGACACATTAAAACTCTTTAATTGGGAAGCCAAGGAATGACAAACACACTAAATCAAGATGGTGCTTTCAGCTGGGTGCGGTGGCTCACACCTGTAATCCCAGCACTTTGGGAGGCTGAGCTGGGTGAATCACCTGAGGTCAGGAGTTCAAGGCCAGCCTGACCAACATGGAGAAACCCCATCTCTACTAAAAATACAAAATTAGATGGGTGTGTTGGCGCATGCTGTAATCCCAGCTACTCGAGAGGCTGAGGCAGGAGAATCGCTTGAACCCGGGAGGCGGAGGTTGCAGGGAGCCGAGATTGCATCATTGCCTGGGCAATGAGCAAAACTCCGTCTCAAAAAAAAAAAAAAAAAAAAGGATGGTGCTTTCTGCAAGTGGGAGGGGTGAGTGGGGCATGTGGTTAGATGTAGGATATTGTCAAGAGCTTTGTTTTTTAGTTTGGGTGGTGGGTTTTCTTAGATCCTTGTTATATCATTTAAAAAATCTAATTTAGGCCAGGTGTGGTGGCTCATGCCTGTAATCCCAGCACTTTGGGAGGCCGACGCAGGCAGATTGCCTGAGCTCAGGAGTTTGTGACCATCCTGGGCAACATGGTGAAACCCCGTCTCTACTAAAATATAAAAATTTAGCTGGGGGTGGTGGCGTGTGCCTGTAGTCCCAGCTACTCAGGAGACTGAAGCACAAGAATTGCTTGAGCCTGGTAAGCGGAGGTTGCATTGAGCCAAGATTGTGCCACTGCACTCCAATTTGGGCTACAGAGTGAGACTCTGTCTAAAAAAAAAAAATTATTTGTTTAGTTCAGCCCACTGAGGTGTTGGTTTTGTATTTGAATGATTAAATGTTTAAAGTTTCCTCAGGGCTGTGAGGTCGAGCTTGGAGAGCTGTGCTTTCGTATTTGTGGGTATAAAATGTCCAGGAGTGGCCACAGGAGGAGGAATGGATTAGCCCATGGTGGGAATGTCATTAAGTCAAAGATAAGAGGTAAGCAGCTTAGGAGGCACCCTGGCTTACCCCTTGATCAAACACATCTCCTCAGAAAACTTGTCCTCCATCCATGGACCAGACGGTGCTAAAGTCAAAATGAGCGACCTCTCTAATGCTCACATCAGGCACTTGTGCCAGAGCTGGCTCCTGTTAACCCAAAAGAGCCATGCAAGGGTTGCCATGGTGAGATTGTTGCTGCCTGAGTGCCTTTGTTTATTCTTGACACTCAGTTGTTGGGGCTTTGATTCCCAACATTGTCCTAGGCACAGGCTAATAGAACCAGAGCTGGGATGCCTCCCTCACTCTGGGGCTCCATGGGCTGGGCCCAGCTAAATGACTGAAAATCACATAGGGCTCTGTGGAAGACCAACCCTCTGGGGCTTTTTCCTGTCCCCAAATGCTACTCCTTTGCCCCATTAGTTGTCTGTTTCCCCAGTAGGTTGTGGGTGTCAGTCTAAAATGCTGCCCACCTGGCAGAGGATGGTTTAGGAGGCTATGGGGCCATGTGGGGTGCTGTTCCCTGGCCTGTTTGGGGAAGGAGAAGGCAGAAAGGATCTAACCTTTATTGAGCACCTGCTGTGTGGTGTGCCAGGCACTGTGTCCATCTCACCAAATTCTCACAGCAGTCCTGTGAGGTGCTATTCAAATCTCACCATCTCATGGCTAAACAAATGTTCTATTATGAAAAAATTTAAAAATATATCCTGAACCTCTATCACCTAACACCCCACTTCAACATTTAACAAGTCATGCATAATCTTATTTCATCCATACCTTTGTCCACTTCCCTCTCTCCTCCATTGTTTTGGAGTACATCTCAGCCATAATAGATTGCATCTGCAAGTGTTTCATTGTGTATATAAACTACTGGACTCAACTGAAAAGGATTCTTTTAAAAAGTTATACTACTATTCTTACACCTAAAAAAATCAAACAATAGTTTTCTTGTGAATTTTTTTAATTAAACAAATTTTTAAAAATAGAGGTGGGGTCTTACTGTCTTGAACTCCTGGGCTCCAGTGACCCTCCTGCCTTGGCCTCCCAAAGTGCTGGGATTACAGGTATGAGCCATTGTGCCCGGCCATTAATTTTTAATAAATGGTATTGAACATCTGGATAGTAATTTTGAAAGATATTGAAGTATATTTATTCCTCACATCATATATCAAAATAAACTCCAAAAAGATCAGAGATCTCTATGTGAAAATATAAATCATACACATCCTAGAAGAAAACAAGGCTCTGTATATGGGAAAAGCCCTCCCTTAAAACAAAACAAGAAAACAAAAAACTATGCCTCAAAATTCAGATGCATGAAAGATTATTACATTCACCCACATTAAAAACAATTTTTTTTTTTGAACCAAGGTCTTGCTCTGTCACTCAGGCTGGAGTGCAGTGGTGCAAATAGTGCTCACTGCAGCCTCAATCTCCTGGGTTCAAGTGATCCTTCCACCTCAGCCTCCCAAGTAAGAGTAGCAGGGACCTCAGGTACATGCCACCATGCATTAAAATGAGCATTAAAAATGCTCAGGTGCATTTTAAAAATATTTTGTAGCAACAGGGGCTTGTTGTCTTACCCAGGCTGGTCTTGAACTCCTGGGTTCAAGCAGTCCTCCCTCCTCGACCTCCCAAAGTGCTGGGATTGCAGGTGTGAACCACCGCACCTGACCTAAATTTTTTTTTTTTTTTTTGCATGCAAAAACACCACAAGCAGAGTCAAAAGACAAGTGGCAAACTGGGGGAAGTGATTTGCAAGAGATATCACAAAGGACTAATTTTCCCAATAGAGAGAAAACATTTTTTAAAATAGGGAAAAGAATAAAAACCAAGACCTGACAGAAAAATTGGGAAAGACATGAGTAGACAGTTCACAGAAAAGTATATACAGATGGCTCTTAAACATATGGAGAGATGTTTGACTTCACTCATAATAAGCAAAATGCAAAGTAAGCCCCACTGAGAGATCATTTCTCCTCCATGTGATTGGCAGACATGCAAATGTTTGATCAACACTCTGGTGGTGAGCTTCAAGAATATCCCTCATACAGTGCTAGCAGGAGGGCAAACTGGCCCAAGTCCCATGGAGGGGAATTTGTCAATATCTAAGAAAATTACTTATGTATTTATTACTTGACCCAGCAAGACTTCTAGGAATTTACATGGAAGATCTTCTCCACAGATCTACAATACTATGCCAGAGTCATTTAATGCAACATTATTTGCAATAGCAAAGTATTAGAAACAACCTAAATACCCATGAAGGCTGGTTGAATAAATTACAGGAATCCAGTCATGCAATGGAGTCAAATGCAGTAATTAAAATAATAAGATGGGCACGGTGGTTCACGCCTGTAATCCCAACCCGGGAGGCAGAGGATGCAGTGAGCTGAGACTGTGACACTGCACTCCATCCTGGGTGACAAAGCAAGACTTTGTCTCAAACAAACTAAAAATAATAATAAAGGAAGATCTCCATGCAGTTTCATGGAGTGATTTCTATGGCATATTTTTAAATAAAAAGCCAGAAAACAAACCAAACCAGTTAAATAAACAAAAGCCCCAGGGTGTCAAAGGGTATATACAGTGTACTATGTTTTATGTAAGAAAGGGCAATTTTTTTATTTATTTAGAAACAGAGTCTTACTCTGTTGCCCAGGCTGGAGTGCAGTGGCACAATCTCAGCTCCCTGCAACCTTTGCCTCCCAGGTCCAAGTGATTCTTGTGCCTCAGCCTCCTGAGTAGCTGGGATTACAGGCATGTGCCACCATGTCTGGCTAATTTTGTATTTTTGGTAGAGATGGGGTTTTACCATGTTGGTCAGGCTGGTCTCGAACTTCTGACCTCAGGTGATCCTCCTACCTCGGCTTCGCAAAGTACTGGGATTACAAGCCACCTTGCTTGGCCTTTTGTGGTGATTTCTGAGATTTTGATGCACCCATCACCCAAGCAGTGTACACCATACCCAGTGTGTAGTCTTTTATCCCTTAGGCCCCTACTACCCATCCCCGCTGATTTTTACTTAATAGATTTGTGATAGGTAGTAGCAGTTGTATAGCAATTCTGAAACTGCTTTGAATATTGAAGGACAGAACAAATAAGTAAATATATTGATGTTATTGGGAAATAAGTCCTCACTGAAGGAGAAGGGAGACACAAATATGGAATGGGGGAAGATGAAAAAATCCTTTAGAGTTTGATTTTATTTGGAGCCATCAGTATCTACTAATGACTGCCAAAGAAATGATGCCCAAAAACAATGGGTACTGAGTGCCCACATCTTGGTTTCTAAATACTATCCCCTGCTAAAAGAAATCAGGATTCCTTGGAGAATTGCTGATTCCAGACCTGGGGTAGGGAACATATCAAATGAGCCTGTGCCAGAAGGGAAGGAGATGCTCAAGGACTGATGGGAACATGTCAGCAGGACAGAGGTGTGAATGGGGCTCCCACTGGACAAATTTGGGATAAACTGCGTCAATGAAGATAGTGATCATAATGGATTAGAACATGAAATAATAAAAAAAAAAATTCGTAGTGATATCATGAGAGAGAGAAGGAGAGAAAGAGGAGTAGGGTGGAAGAGAGAAAAGAAGAAGAGCTCATTCTTTTTTTTTTTGGAAACAGAATTTTGCTCTTGTTGCCCAGGCTGGAGTGCAATGGCACGATCTCGGCTCATTGCAACCTCCGCCTCCCAGGTTCAAGCGATTCTCCTGCCTCAGCCTCCTGAGTAGCTGGGACTACAGGTGCCCAGCAATACCCCCGGCTAATTTTTTGTATTTGTAGTAGAAACGGGGTTTCACCACGTTGGCCAGGCTGTTTTGCAAACTCCTGACCTCAGGTGATCCACCCGCCTTGGCCTCCCAAAGTGCAGGGATTCCAGGCGTGACCCACTGTGCCTGGCTGAAAAGCTCATTCTTATAGTAGAATGCCAATAAATGTAGAAGGAATCATGGGAATTAGGTAATCACTATTTTGCAATGTCCAGTATAATAATTCATTTAGGCAAGGATCATAAATTGATGCTGAATCCATTGGTGAAGGATTTGGGGGGAACAGAAGAGTCACATAGTCTCAAAGTATGAGAAAGACACAAAGACACAAGATCACCTACATAGAACTCTTGTCAAAAGGACTAACGTAAGTCTAATCATGAGGAAACAATCAACTAAATCTAGTGCTAGAGCATCCTAAAAACTACTGGCCTGGAGTCTAAAAATGTCTAAGCTGGGTGCAGTGGCTCACACCTGTAATCCCAGGCTTTGGGAGCCTGAGGCGGGAGGATTGCTTGAAGCCCAGAGTCTGAGACCAGCCTAGGCAACGTAGTGAGACCCTGTCCCTACAAAACAAAAACAGACACAAAAAACAAAACGAAACAACAAATGTCCTGAAAGTCTAAAAGTTACTGGGATCTGTTCTAGATTAGAGGAGAATAAAAAGATGTGTCAACCAAATACAACATATGATCATCAATTGGATCCTGAATCAGAAAAAAATAGAACTATAAAGGATACTTTTGGGACAAGAGTAGACATTTGAATATGGACTGTCTTACATAATATATTAATGAATCAATGTGAAATTTCTTGCAGGTGATAATGGTATTGTGGTTTATGCAGCAGAATGTCTTTGTTCCTATGAAATGCATGCTGAAATACTTTGGGATAAAGTGGCTTGTGTTGTCTGCAATGATCTTTCAAAGATTCAGAGGGGAAAAAAAGGTCTTCATATATACTCTTGAAATGGAATTCCTTTCTTCCTGATCCACCTAACCTAACACTCCCCACTGGGCTGGTCACTGGCGAAGGATTCCTTTTCCGTTTTCAGCACACCTTGGTATGGAACCCGGAGCCAGCAGAGCGACAAATAGGTGCGGGCCCTGCTCCTGGCACCATGTGCTGATTTTGTGGCCCCTCATTCATTGGGAACACTGAGTTGAGAGCCTGGAGATGCAAGTGCAAGTCCTAGTGACTCTGGGAAAGTTATTCCACCTCCCTAACTTCCTCATCCGGGGCTTCAGGGTCTTCAAGACCCCACCCAACCATGATGTCCGGTAGAAGAAGCTATTTTTGAATGCCAATGCATATAGGGTCCTGGGAGCTGGGGACAATTTGGTAACTTCTAATGACCCTCTGTGGCAAGGGGATGGAAAGGAAAGTTTGTCCTTTGGTTTCTTCCTTCCCTAAAGTAGGTCCTAGTCATTTTGGGGAAGAAAGGAGACAGCAAGGAAAGAATGTGCACGTGTGGGTATTATTGTGTGTCAGTGAGTGAGGAGCTGAAGCTGGGGGCTGGGAGTGGGGTGGGGAAAATGCCTGGGGGCTGAGGAGGACCCTGCTTGGTGTCTCAGGGCTCCTGGGGAAGCTCCTAGCTGCACCTGTTCTGCTTCCACCCCCAGGCCCATGAGAGGCTGGAGGAGACGAAACTGGAGGCCGTGAGAGACAACAACCTGGAGCTGGTGCAGGAGATCCTGCGGGACCTGGCACAGCTGGCTGAGCAGAGCAGCACTGCTGCCGAGCTGGCCCACATCCTCCAGAAGCCCCACTTCCAGGTTCCTGGCCGCTGGGGCTGGGGTGAGGGAGCAGGAGGCGGGTGGACCGGGGCATGCTGCTGTTGGAGGGGCCGGCAGGAAGTTGGAGCTGGGATGGGAAGAGAGCCAGGGCACTGCCCCATTGTCCCTTCTTTTCCCACCACCCCCTAGTCCCTCCTGGAGACGCATGACTCTGTGGCCTCAAAGACTTATGAGACACCACCCCCCAGCCCTGGCCTGGACCCTACATTCAGCAACCAGCCTGTACCTCCCGACGCCGTGCGCATGGTGGGCATCCGAAAGACAGCCGGAGAACATCTGGTGAGGACTGGGCAGGGCCAGAGGCGGGGCTGGTGAGGGTGGGGGATTGAGAATAACCAATGAGGGGACAAAAAAGGCCAAGCGTGGTCTGAAGATGAAGATGGGGCCAGCTTTGTGCAGGGAAGGGCCCATGCAGACCCAGGAGACCATAGACACTGCACACTCACCTGTGTCCGCACCTCTCCAGTCTGCCCACTTCCCCCCGCCATTAGTACCTGCTCTAAGTGAAGAATTTAGGCAGAAGGATGGAGGAGGACTTTGTGAGTGCGGGGGTGGGTGTGTGGGGACAGGAATGGAGGTGCTATTAGGAGAGTATTTGAAGATTCTGACTTGGAGCAATCGCGGCCTCATCTTACACTCTCCCTCTGACCTCCAGGGTGTAACGTTCCGCGTGGAGGGCGGCGAGCTGGTGATCGCACGCATTCTGCATGGGGGCATGGTGGCTCAGCAAGGCCTGCTGCATGTGGGTGACATCATCAAGGAGGTGAACGGGCAGCCAGTGGGCAGTGACCCCCGTGCACTGCAGGAGCTCCTGCACAATGCCAGTGGCAGTGTCATCCTCAAGATCCTGCCCAGCTACCAGGAGCCCCATCTGCCCCGCCAGGTGGGCCCCTCCACCAGCCCCTCACTCAGCAGAAGGCCCAAGGGATGGCTGAGCCTCCTGCCTGTCAGGGTTGCAAGTCTCACTGAGGCCCTCCTCTCCTACTGGTTTCCTCCAGGGGAGACGAGGGTGGGACCTGCAGCCCAGGGGCAGCTGAATGCAGCCGCTGACAGGCCTCTGCCCCTGCTGCACCTGCACGTGCTCCCGCATTGGCCGGCATTATGCATGCAGCCACAGCCTGGGGTACCAGAGTGTATGAGAGAGTGCCTGCATCGTGGTCAGTGTTCTCCACATGTTTGTGCGCATGCGCAGGGTGGGTGGCGTTGTCCTATGTCCTGGACAACTGTCTCCTAGTTGGTGGATTCTGGGGGTCTGGCTGCTCTGTCTACCTCTCCTATTGGCTCTCTCGCCCTCTGCCAGAGCCCTTCTCCAAGGGTAGAGGGTGAGTGGAGGGAGGGATCCAGGATTAGGTGCCAGGGTCCTGTCCCCTACTTGGTGGTCCCATATCCTTGGTCCTAAGATCTGAATCCTGTAGTACTAGATGTGAAGGGAAGTTGGCACTAGGGAGGCACATGGGCGGGCCTGGAGGCATCACTCCTGCAGGGGGACGGTTCCATTTCCCCTTGTGTCTTTGTGAAAAGAGGGGGCACGGGGTAGACCTCCACCTGCAGCCTTCTACTGCCCCTTCCCCCGACCCTTTGCTGATTCCTGGGCCCAGGTATTCGTGAAATGTCACTTTGACTATGACCCGGCCCGAGACAGCCTCATCCTCTGCAAGGAAGCAGGCCTGCGCTTCAACGCCGGGGACTTGCTCCAGATCGTAAACCAGGACGATCCCAACTGGTGGCAGGAGAGCCCCGGGCACCCCTGCATCTCTCCAGGTGTGGTGCATGGGAGGGCAAGGGCACAGGGAGGGGTCCTCTTGCTCAGGCAGATCTTGGTCTCATGTCCATTTCAGGCATGTCATGTTGAAGGGGGCAGTGCTGGGCTCATCCCCAGCCAGCTGCTGGAGGAGAAGCGGAAAGCATTTGTCAAGAGGGACCTGGAGCTGACACCAAACTCAGGTAGGAGGTCCCCCCTACCCCACATCTCCAATCTGGGATCCGACAGGGCCCTGTCTGCCTCACTCACCTAGCTCCCTATGGCCAGGGACCCTATGCGGCAGCCTTTCAGGAAAGAAAAAGAAGCGAATGATGTATTTGACCACCAAGAATGCAGGTGGGTATCAGAGTGCCCCCCCTTTGTCCTCCTCTAACATGGCTTGCCTTTCCCTGTCCCCACGCATCACCCGTGAAGATGTGTGCCTGGCTCAGATGCTGCCAGCCATGTCCCTAGGCCCTGCCCGACTCCCCCTTGCTCCCCTGTTCCAAGCCGTTTTGCCCTCAGCCTCCCTGAGAGCTCCGCCCCTCCCTCACCGTGCAGCCTGGTGAGCAGCACCATCTCCCTGTGTCCAGAGTTTGACTGTCATGAGTTGCTCATTTATGAGGAGGTGGCCCGCATGCCCCCGTTCCGCCGGAAAACCCTGGTGCTGATTGGGGCTCAGGGCGTGGGACGGCGCAGCCTGAAGAACAAGCTCATCATGTGGGATCCAGATCGCTATGGCACCACGGTGCCCTGTGAGTGGGAGCTGGGCTCTGCTGAGTCGGGGACAGGGAGCAGGGGCTCCCCTGGGGGCCAGGGCTGAGCCTACCGAATGGGCATCTTCATGGGCGCCAGGCCAGGTGGTACCTTTGGGTGTACGGGTTGGGGTGCACGCCCTCTGTGGGTAGGTAGGGGAACTTCAGGCTCAGGAAGGATGAGGGAAGTGTCCTGCCAACAGGTGGCCTAGTGGGCTGGGCTGGCGTCCCCTTTCCTTCTCTTGTTTCACTTGCTAAAAGCCATGAAGAAAGTGAGTGCCCAGCTGTGCACCCGGGTGAAACAGGCTATGAGCTGTGTATGTGTAGCCTTGTGGAAGACAGGGCTTCTTAGTGGCAGAACCAGCGGGGGTGGTGGAAGCTCCTGGCTGCCAGAGGCAGGACTAAGAGCACTGCCCTGGTCTGCTTGGCTCTTGCTGTGTGGCTTTGGGCTGTACATTGCCCTTTCTGTACCTCAGCCTCTCATCTGTGGGCTCTGGGTTAGACCAGGGTTACCACCTGATGTCTCTGTGTGTGCCAGTGGGGAGGGTGGGGGGTAGGTGTGTGCAAAGGCAGCAGTGCTGGCAAGATGAGGGGCAGACTGCACCCCCAAGGCTGGGAAACGGGGGCTTGGGTAAGTGTGCGTATATGTGTCTGAGGCACTGTGACCTGCCTGTGCCCATTCGGCTCAACCTACCCCCAGCCCCCTAGACACCTCCCGGTGGCCCAAAGACTCAGAGCAGGAAGGTCAGGGTTACAGCTTTGTGTCCCGTGGGGAGATGGAGGCTGACATCCGTGCTGGGCGCTACCTGGAACATGGCGAATACGAGGGCAACCTGTATGGCACATGTATTGACTCCATCCGGGGTGTGGTCGCTGCCAGGAAGGTGTGCATGCTGGATGTCAACCCCCAGGTACTGCCATTCTGCTCCTTCCCAGCCTGCCCAATGTCCTCTCTGCTGCCTCAGTGCTCCCCCATAGTTCCAGGTACCTGTCACCTGAGCACACCCATGTACCCCCTTGCCCTCAACTACTGCTTGAAATCCAGCCTATCTGGAACCTTTCTCAGCCTTCCAGAGCCCCCACTCCTCCTCTAGTCTCCTCCAGTCACCCCAGCCACCTGCCAGCTATTTGTCATTTGTCCCAGGACTCATGTCCCAGACCCCTAGGCACCCTTTTCCACCCACTCCCAAGTGCCCACCCCAACCCCAGTCACCCTCACAGCCTTTCTCTGGTTCCCAGGACAGACATGGGGATATGCTCCCTACCCTACCTTCTCCTTCTGCAGGCAGTGAAGGTGCTACGAACGGCCGAGTTTGTCCCTGACGTGGTGTTCATCGAGGGCCCAGACTTCGAGACCCTGCGGGCCACGAACAGGGCGGCGCTGGAGAGTGGAGTGTCCACCAAGCAGCTCACGGTGAGGGCTCTGAGGTGTTGGGGAGGCGTCCAATGGCTGCCTAGGGTGGTGGGGGACAGGCCTGAGCTGACAGAGAGAAGGAGGTGTTGTTGGGGAGGGACAGGGGCCTGCTCCAGTTATCGGTGAGGCAGGACGTGGTCCCCCACTGCACAGATGTGGAACGAGAGGTCTGAGAGAGGAAGTCCAAAGTCTCAGAGTGAGCCAGGCACACAGCTAGCCTGGGACACATGTGCTTCTAACTCCAGGCCCCCAACTCAGCCCACTCTGCAGGGACAGAATGCTGGCCAGAGAGAGTTCCAGAGGGCCAGTGGAAGAGGTGGGCAGGAGGTGGGCCAGGTGAGCTTGGGTTGCTTATAGCTGGGGGAAAGCTGAAAGGTAGGAGAAAGCCAGAGGCGGGAAGGCTGGCTGGAGGGGTGAGTCAGTGTAAGAGAGCAGGCGTTGCCTGGAGGAGAGGCTTCAAGCCTGCATTGCAGGACTCCAGCCCCTTCCTCCTTCCTCCCTGTGTCTTGCTGCGCCTTCCCAGGAGGTGGAGGGTTTGCAGAGCTCTGAGCTCAGGGGTCCCTCTGCTGGCCATGCCTGGTGCTGCTGCACTCAGGCCCTGGGTACAAAAGGTACAAAAAGGTCACACAGTCAGTGGCTAAACAGGGTCTGCCTGACTCTCAAGTCAGTGCTCCCTCAAGTCTGACTAGGCTGCCTTACCTATGCAGCATGACAGGCTGGTACCAGGGCAATCCACAAGTACCCAGGACAACCCCACCCTCTAGCATGGCTGGGGCCCAGAAGAGGCTGTCTAGGCTGGCACCCTTCTGCCAGTGACCCCCTTAGGAGCTCTGGACCCTTGCCTGATTCCCATTCTGGGCACCTCCTCCTTGGCAAAAGGTGTGGCCAACCGGAGCTGCTGGGATATAGCTAGCTTCAGCTTATTTAAGTCAGTTTTCAAGTACCCTTCCCCACCCCTGCCCAGCCAGCTTCCACTGGGTCGAGGGTGGGGTTGTCCTGGGTACTTGTGGATTGCCCTGGTACCAGCCTGTCATGCTGCATAGATAAGGCAGCCTAGTCAGACTTGAGGGAGCACTGACTTGAGAGTCAGGCAGACCCTGTTTAGCCACTGTCTGTGTGACCTTTTTGTACCTTAATTTTCTCTGTTATAAATGGGGAAGAATTAATCCTACTTTGCAAAGCTGTAGTGAAGATTATGTGGCATGCAAAGCATTTAGGGGTGTGATTGGCAGTTACTAAAGCTTATTTCCTCCCTTTCACTCATCATCTGTTTGTGGTTGATGGTGAGCCACTTTGAGGCAAACAGAGAGGGGCCCCTCACTCCCTAGCCAGGGAGTCCACACCAGGGTTGGGCTTTGGGGAGGGGGAGTGGGGGAGCTGTAGCTCCTTCTGACAGTGGGGGTGAGTTGTGGGAACTGACTGTAGGGAGGTCCCCTTTGTGCCTGGGCAGGAGGCGGACCTGAGACGGACAGTGGAGGAGAGCAGCCGCATCCAGAGGGGCTATGGGCACTACTTTGACCTCTGCCTGGTCAATAGCAACCTGGAGAGGACCTTCCGTGAGCTCCAGGCGGCCATGGAGAAGCTACGGACAGAGCCCCAGTGGGTGCCTGTCAGCTGGGTGTACTGAGCCTGTTCACCTGGTCCTCGGCCCACTCTGTGTTGAAACCCAGAACCTGAATCCATCCCATTCCTGACCTGTGACCCCCTGCCACAATCCTTAGCCCCTATATCTGGCTCTCCTTGGGTAATAGCTCCCAGCAGCCCCTAAGTCTGGCTTCAGCACAGAGGCGTGCACTGCCAGGGAGGTGGGCATTCATGGGGTACCCTGTGCCCAGGTGCTGCCCACTCCCAATGCCCATTGGCCACCAGATATCTCTGAGGGCCAAGCCATGCCCAGGAATGTGTCAGAGTCACCTCCATAATGGTCAGTACAGAGAAGATAAAAGCTGCTTTGGGACCACATGGTCAGTAGGTACACTGCCCCCTGCCACCCCTCCCCAGTCACCAGTTCTCCTCTGGACTGGCCACACCCACCCCATTCCTGGACTCCTTCCACCTCTCACCCCTGTGTCGCAGGAGCAGGCCTTGGGCTGTTTCCATGTGGCCAGGGGAATGCATGTCCCACTGGCAGCCAGACAGGCCTGGGTGGTGGTGCCAGCCTGGTGCCATCTTGAAGGCTGGAGGAGTCAGAGTGAGAGCCAGTGGCCACAGCTGCAGAGCACTGTAGCTCCCAGCTCCCTCGGAAAGGGGCAGGGTCACAGGGCAGATGCTGCTCGGTCCCTCCCTCATCCACAGCTTCTCACTGCCGAAGTTTTTCCAGATTTTTCCAATGTGTCCTGACAGGTCAGCCCTGCTCCCCACAGGGCCAGGCTGGCAGGGGCCAGTGGGCTCAGCCCAGGTAGGCGCGGGATGGAGGGCTGAGCCCTGTGACAACCTGCTGCTATCAACTGAAGAGCCCCAAGCTCTCCATGGCCCACAGCAGGCACAGGTCTGGGTTCTGTGTCCTTGACCTTGGTCCATTTTGGTTTTTTCTCTAGCCAGGTCTAGGTAACCCAGTTGCGTCAGGGCTGCCGGGTTGGAGGGGCTGAGGAGGAGTGCAGAAGGGACCTTGGGAGCCTGGGCTTGAAGGACAGTTGCCCACCAGGAGGTTCCTGACACACAACTCCAGGGGGCGCCATTTACACTGTAGTCTGCACAGCCTGTGGTTCCATGTGCATGCTTGGCGCCTGTCTGTGCCTCTGGCACTGGGGTGTGTGTATATGTATGTGTGTGTGTGTGTGTGTGTGTGCACGTGCGTGTGTGTGTGTGTGTCAGGTTTAGTTTGGGGAGGAAGCAAAGGATTGTTTTGTTTTGGAGGTCACTCTTTGGGGCCCCTTTCTGGGGGTTCCCCATCAGCCCTCATTTCTTATAATACCGTGATCCCAGACTCCGAAGCCCTGGTCCTTTCCTGATGTTTTCTCCCTTGTCCTATTGTCCCTCTACCCTAAATGCCCCCCTGCCGTCACTTGGGGAGGGCAGTTTTGTAAAATAGGAGACTCCCTTTAAGAAAGAATGCTGTCCTAGATGTATTTGGGCATCTCATCCTTCGTTGTTCTCTGCATTCCTTCCGGGGTGAGCCTGTCCTCAGGGGACAACCTGGGACACCCCGAGTCCAAACCCCTGTGCCTCCCAGTTCTTCCAAGTGTCTAACTAGTCTTTTCTGCAGCGTCAGCCAAAGCTGGCCCCTGAACCACTGTGTGCCCATTTCCTAGGGAAGGGGAAGGAGAATAAACAGAATATTTATTACAAATGTTAGAATATATTTCTTATACTAGGAATCTCATTTACATTTGCATAGAGTGTACACATGGGGTGGAAAGGCCAGGCCTGCCCCCGTCTCGTTGGTGTGCCTCTGCATATACTACGCACTCATCTTCCTGCTCCTCTTTTCCCTTGATCAGTGTCCTTTCATCCTGGTTCATCTGTCCCTTGCATCACCCTCAGCCTAAGGGAGTGGGAAGGAAATGGGGTGTTTTTCTGCTGAGTTGAGGCTGTGGGGTCACTTGCCAGGTCCTACCTTCCCTGGGGGACTTGAGGGTAGAGGCTAGGGAAAGATTTGTTGCCCCCTTGGTCCAAATGACCATCTTCTCTGATGGAGATGGGTTGGGTACCTGGCCCTCATGGCACCTTCACTGCTAGTGACAGGCCTGGAGCCCTTCCCTCTTGTCTCTTCTCAGTCCTTCCTCTCTGAACAGCCTCCTACCTCCCCTGCCTGAGCCCCACTCCACAGCCCTCCCAGGTACCTATCAAGTGGGAGCGGAGGCTGTCAGTCCTTGGCTCACCTGGGACAGGGCTGGGGCTGGGTTGGAACAGGTGTGTGTGCCCGCCACATTAGCTCTGTGACTCTTCTCCCTCCCTGCCATTGTGGACTCTTGTATTTGAGGGACCTCAGGAGAGTGAGGACCCTACCATCCACTGTCCATGTTCAGTCCCAGCCCCAGTGCCCTTCCTCTGTCCCCTCCCTCAGCCATCCAGTTCTTGAGTTTTCTCACTGATGGGTTTTTTCTTTTCCTTGGATTAAATGTGAAAGCAAAGGCTTCTGGCTCTGCTTGTCTTTGGTTGGGGTTGGTGGATGGCTTTGGGAGAAAGTGAGAGCTGGGGAGCACAGCACAGATGACTCTAGAATGGAAGTCAGAGTGACATGTCTTGTTTTCTGCAATGTCTTCCTTTCCTGTCTTGCCCCTGCACACTCCCCCATCCCCAGAAGATGCTCCTTCTAAGTGCTTGTACCCAAGGACATGAACAGACATTTCTCAAAACAAGACATACAAGTGACAATGTGTGAAAAAGTGCCTAATGTCACTAATCATCAGAGAAATGCAAACCAAAACCATGATGAGTTACCACCTCACACCAGTCAGAATGGCTATTATTATTATTATTTTTTTTTATTTTTTATTTTTTGAGAGCGGAGTCTCGCTGTGTCGCCCAGGCTGGAGTGCAGTGGCGCGATCTCGGCTCACTGCAAGCTCCGCCTCCCGGGTTCCCACCATTCTCCCGCCTCAGCCTCCGAGTAGCTGGGACTACAGGTGCCCGCCACCTTGCTTGGCTAGTTTTTTGTATTTTTAGTAGAGACGGGGTTTCACCGTGTTAGCCAGGAGGGTCTCGATCTCCTGACCTCGTGATCCACCCGCCTCAGCCTCCCAAAGTGCTGGGATTACAGGCTTGAGCCACCGCGCCCGGCCCAGAATGGCTATTACTAAAAGGTCAAAAAATAAGAGATGCTGGTGAAGTTGCAGACAAAAGGAGTGCTTTTACACTGTTGGTGGGAATGTAGATTAGTTCAGCCCCTGTGGAAAGCGGTTTGGAGATTTTTCATAGCACTACCTTTCATTCCAGCAATCCCATCACTGGGCATCGACCCAAAGCAGAAGAAATCATTTCACCAGAAAGATACCTGCACTTGTGTGATTGTCACTATGGGACTGAACGTAGGATGAATGCCACTTGTGACAGTTACTAGGGGACTGAACAAAAGAGGATGAACACAGAAATGAAAACTTAATACAAAAGAATCTGCTTTAAAGAAGGGGTCCTTGCTTTTGCTTCTAGTGAGCAAGGGCCCTGAGCTTCCACAGCCCTCCCTATTTATTGGGCAGAAAGAGCAGGGAGGAGCAGGTAACCATTGGTCAGCTGCTTGATTTATCACAGGTTCACATAATTGCTAACAGGCTTCAGGTGTGCTTGTAGATAATCACAAACACTGCGCCTGGGGTGTGACTGCCCTCAGCATTCCTTCTGGGCGGCAGACGCAGTTTGTCAGTTTTTTGCCAACATTCTGCATTTATGAGAACAGTTTGCTGTTTGCTCGTATAGCCTTCAGTGGTATACTGAGTTGATCACGACCCTCATTCTTTCGGCCTCCAACACACTTGTATGCTTATGGTAGCACTATTCACCATAGCAAAGACAATGAATCAATTTAGGTGCCCATCAGTAGTGGATTGGATAAAGAAAATGTGGTACATATACACCATGGGATGCAGTGTAGCCATAAAAATAATGAAATTGGCTGGGTGGGCGTGGTGGCTCACTCCTGTACTCCCAGCACTTTGGGAGGCAAAGGCGGGTGGATCACCTGAGGTCAGGAGTTCAAGACCAGGCTGGCCAACATAGTGAAACCCTGTGGCTGCCAAAAATACAAAAATTAGCTGGGTGTGGTGGTGCACACCTGTAGTCCCAGCCACTCAGGAGCCTGAGGCAGGAGAATTACTTGTATTGCAATCTGGGAGGCAGAGGTCACAATGAGCCAAGGTCGTGCCACTGCACTCCAGCCTGGGCGACAGAGTGAGACTCCCTCTCAAAAAAAAAAAAAAAAAAAAACTGATGTCCTTTGCAGTAACATGAATATAGCTGGAGGCCATTATCTTAAGCAAATTAACATAGAAACAGAAAATCAAATCCCATATGCCCTCACTTCTAAGTGGGAGCTGAACATCACAGGTACACATGGACCTAAAGATGGCAACAATAGACACTGGGGATGATGAGAGGAGGGAGGGAGGGAGGGAGGCAAGGGGTGAAAAATGACATATTGGCCGGGCACTGTGGCTCAAGCCTGTAATCCCAGCATTTTGGGAGGCCGAGGCGGGTGGATCTCCTGAGGTCAGGAGTTCAAGACCAGCCTGGCCAATATGAAAACCCACCTGTACTAAAAATACAAAAATTAGCCAGGTGTGGTGACACACACTTGTAATCCCAGCTACTTGGGAGACTGAGACAGGACAATCTCTTGAACCTGGGAGGCAGAGATTGCAGTGAGCCAAGATCGTGCCATTGCACTCCCGCCTAGGGGACAGAACAAGACTCCGTCTCAAAAAAAAAAAAAAAAAGAAAAAAAGAGAGAAAAAAAGAAAAACGACATATTGATGGCATATTGGGTTCTCTGTACACTATTTGGGTGACAGGTTCAATAGAAACCCAAACCTCAACATCACACAATATGCCTATGTAACAAACCTGCACGTGTACCCCCTGAATCTAAAATTTAAAAAAAAAATGCCTACACCCGGGTGTCTGCGAGCATTCATGGGGCTAGAGGACCCAGACACGCTGTGGCTAATCCACTCAGCTCCACCTGGAACTTGTGCGGCCTCCAGCAGGTCCCTTGACCTCTCTGGGCTTCAGGTTCATCTTCTGTAAAAGTGTCACGGACTCTTCCAGTGGTAACACTAGGATTGCTTCCAGGTGCTCAAAAACATGGGACATAGGTGACATCAAAAGACCACCCAGGGGCGATGTTTGGCAAATCCTTCAGGGTTAAGAGGTCAGCTTTCTTCCTACCTGGGTTATTCAGCGGAACTGCGTGCCACTCCTTTGGGATCATTGAGGAGTCTCAGGAGCTTTGGTGGTTCCCGTCTCCTTGCAATGGCCAGATGAGCAACCACCCTTTGGGGAAGTGCAATGATTTCCCCAAAGCATCCATGGGGGTTCATATCACCTCATAGTTCTGATGGGAATTTGGCATTGATTGTTAAACACCTCTATTCCAAAGAGACCCTGACCGTTCCTGGCACAAAGACTGTCTTTCTGGTCAACTTCTTCTCTTTTGGTCGCTTGCCTCCACCATGTTGCTGGGTCCTCTGTCCTCTCTTTTTTTCCTCTCGTTTCTGGACAACTTTCTTCCCATTTCCTGGGGGCATTCCTGGAAACTCAGTATTTCTCTACTAAGCAACTCTGCACTTGTATTTCTGTCCCAATCCAGTGGTTCTCAATTCTCGCTGCCTGTTAGGATCACCTGGGGGGGCTAAAAAAACAATTGCCCAGGCCCTTCTCCACATCAATTAGATCAGAAGTTCAGGAGGGGCCAACCCTTGTAACAACCACCACATCTCAGGAGCTTAATACCTTTGTTACTCATTTCTTGCTCACATGGCATCTCATGTATGTTGAGTGGTACTGCTAGCATTGATTCAGGGATCTAGCCTCTTTCTAGCTTGTGACTTCATCTTTTTTTTTTTGGAGTTGGAGTCTGTTGCCAAGGATGGAGTGCAGTGGCACAATCTTAGCTCACTGCAACCTCTGCCTGCCAGGTTCAAGCAATTCTGCTGCCTTAGCCTCCCGGGTAGCTGGGACTATAGGCGTGCACCACCATGCCTGACTAATTTTTTGTATTTGTTTTTTTTTTTTTTTGAGACGGAGTCTCGCTCTGTCGCCCAGGCTGGAGTGCAGTGGCTGGATCTCAGCTCACTGCAAGCTCCACCTCCCAGGTTTATGCCATTCTCCCGCCTTAGCCTCCCGAGTAGCTGGGACTACAGGCGCCTGCCACCACGCCTGGCTAGTTTTTTGTATTTTTTAGTAGAGACGGGGTTTCACCGTGTTAGCCAGGATGGTCTCGATCTCCTGATCCGCCCGTCTCGGCCTCCCAAAGTGCTGGGATTACAGGCTTGAGCCACCGCGCCCGGCCTAATTTTTTGTATTTTTAGTAGAGATGGGGTTTCACCATGCTGGCCAGGCTGGTCTCAAACTCCTGACCTCGTGATCTGCCCACCTCAGCCTCCCAAAGTGCTCAAAGTGCTGGGATTACAAGCGTGAGCCACCGCACCCAGCCAACACTATCTTTAATGAGTGGACCCCATAGATGTCATTGAAGAGGAAAATAGTCCTTTTTTTTTCTGAGATAGAGCCTTTGCTCTGTCACCTAGGCTGGAGTTCAGTGGTATAATCATGGCTCACTGCAGCCTCAACCTCCCTGACTCAAGCGAACTTCCTGCCTCAGCCACTTGAGTAGTTGGGACTACGGGTAAGTGCCACTGCGTCTGGCTAATTTTTTAATTTTTTGTTGAGATGGGGTCTTGCTTTGCTTCCCAGGCTGGTTTTGAACTCCTGAGCTCAAATAGTTCTCCCGCCTTGGCCTCCCAAAGCTCTGGGATTACAGGCATCAGCCATCATGCCTGGCCCATGGTTTCTTTTAATTTGGTCTTGAGGTCTCTCTTGACAGTGGCCATAAGCTGAGACAGCAATTTTCTTTCTTTCTTTTCTTTCTTTCTTTGTTTTCTTTCTTTCTTTCTTTTTTTTTTTTGAGACTGAGGTCTCTCGCTGTCATCCAGGCTAGAGTGCAGTGGCGTGATCTTGACTCACTGCAGCTGCCACCTCCTGGGTTCAAGTGATTCTCCTGCCTCAGCCTCCCGAGTAGCTGGGATTACAGGCACGCACCACCATGCCCGGCTGATTTTATATGTTTAGTAGAGATGGGGTTTCACCATATTGGTCAGGCTAGTCTCAAACTCCTGGCCTCAAGTGATCCACTGGACTCAGCCTCCCAAAGTGCTGGCATCACAGGTGTGAGCTACTGCGCCCAGTCTGAGATAGCAATTTTCCAGGACAGCCCCAATCAGGGGAAAGTTAAGTTACAGTGTGTAGGTCAGATGAGACACAATGAGAAAGTGAAACCCAAATGCATGAAACAGAAGAAATTTATTACTTACAGGTCCCAGAGACATTAGGGGCATCTGCTGGTTCCCAGTGGGAAGTCTGGAGGTGGCAAGGAGCTCAACCAGTGGGTGGGAACAGGAGATAGAGGGTGACGGACCTTGGGCCAAAGCCTTTATTGGAGTCCAGGAGTTTACCCAAGCAAGTTTCCCGTAGGGAGTTCTAATTGATGGGTTTAGAACAAGCAGGCATGAGTTCCGTGGAGTCATGCTGTGACTGTGAGGTAGTCACTGTGGCATATTTGCACAGTCCATGTAAGGCAAGAGGGTCAGTAGTACAAGTCAGAGAGGTTGTATCTAGCTGTCTCATAGAAAGGTGGTCACCAGGAAGTGGTTGTATAAAGCAGGAACTGGGATCGACCATGTTGAGGAACTGTGAGAGGGCAGATAACTGAAAACTGTGGCAAGGATGACTAAGCCCTGCTTCTGATATGAGAAAGTCCAGTTTATATGTAAAATGGATGCCAAGACAACATAAAATCATAAGAATTCAATGTACCAAAAGAAGGCTTTCACCAAAGCCTGGTCATGCTGGCGCCCTGATCTTGGACCTACAGCCTACGAAACTGTGAGAAATAGATTTCTGTTGTTGAGAAGCCACCAAAACTATGGCACTTTGTTATAGCAGCCCAAATTAAGATAAAGACCTAAATAAATAGAGTTATACTATATTCATGGGTTGGAATCAATGTTGTTCAGATGTCAGTTCTCCCCAAACTGATCTATGTAATCAATGTAATCCCAATCAAAATCCTAGCAAGCTTTTTTTGGTACAAATTGATAAGCTGATGCTAAAATCCACGTGGAAATACTAGAAATCTAAAAGAGCAAAAACAACTGTGAGAAAGAATGAAGCTGGAAGATTTATACTACTTGATTTTGAGACGTATTATAAAGCTACAGCAATCAAGACAATGTGTTATTGGCATAAAGATAGATAAATAGGTCAATAGAACAGAAAAGGCCAGAAACAGACCCACACAAATATGTTTAACTGATTTCAAAGTAGTGCAATATCAATTCAGTAGAGGAAGGACAAGGTAGTCATTTTTTCTTTTTGAGACAGAGTCTCGCTCTGTGGCCCAGGCTGGAGTGCAGTGGCCGGATCTCAGCTCACTGCAAGCTCCGCTTCCCGGGTTTATGCCATTCTCCTGCCTCAGCCTCCCAAGTAGCTGGGACTACAGGTGCCCGCCACCTTGTCTGGCTAGTTTTTTGTATTTTTTAGTAGAGACGGGGTTTCACCATGTTAGCCAGGATGGTCTTGATCTCCTGACCTTGTGATCCGCCCGTCTCGGCCTCCCAAAGCGCTGGGATTACAGACTTGAGCCACCGCGCCTGGCCTAAGGTAGTCTTTTTAACAAATGGTGCTGGAATAGTTGGATATAGCCATACACAAAAAAAGGAAGAAGATGAAGGAAGAAAGGAGGAGGAGGAGAAGGAGGAGGAGAGAAGAAGAAGAAGAAGAAGGAGGAGGAGAGAAGAGAAGAAGAAGAAGAAGAAGAAGGAGGAGGAGAGGGAGGGAGGGGGAGGGGGAGGGGAGGAGGAGGGAGAGGAGAAGGAGAAGGAGGAGAAGAAGCAGCAGCAGAAGAAGAAGAAGAAGAAGAAGAAGAGAAAAGAAGAAGAAGAAGAAGAAGAAGAAGAAGAAGAAAGAAGAAGAAGAAGAAGAAGTTGTTCAACTCATACTCACACATATATGAAAATTAACTCAAGTTCAATCACAAGTCTAAATGTAAAACCTAAAGCTATAACACTTCTAGAAGAAAACATAGGAGAAAATCTTTGTGACCTTGGGTTAGGCAAAGATTTTTTAGATATAACACCAAAAAGCATGATCCATAAAAGAAAAAATTGACACACTGAACTTCATCAAAATGTCAAACTTCTGCTCTGTGAAAGACATTGTTTTTCCCCTTTTTCAGTGCAGTAAGCTAAGAAGACCTTTTTAAGAGAATGAAAAGACAAGTCACACACTGGGAGAAGATATCTGTAAATCACATAGTTAATGAAGGATTTATTTCTAGAATATATGAAGAGCTCTCAAAACTCAATAAAAATACACGAAATATCTGAACAGAAATTTCACCAAAGAAGATAAATGGATGGCAAATTAGCACACAAAAAGATGCTCAAAGTCATTAGTTATCAGGGAGATACAAATTAAAGCTATAATTTTGGTGCAGTTTATACAATTATTAGAATGGTTAAAATGAAAAAGGCTGACAGTAGCGA